>NW_012112475.1:4267154-4279017 GCF_000951035.1 Colobus angolensis palliatus | reverse complement strand
TCGTCCAACCTGAGCCGCCACAAGCAGACGCACCGCAGCCTGGACAGCCAGCTGGCGCGCAAGTGCCCGACGTGCGGCAAGGCCTACGTGTCCATGCCCGCGCTCGCCATGCACGTGCTCACGCACAACCTGCGCCACAAGTGCGGCGTCTGTGGCAAGGCTTTCTCGCGGCCCTGGCTGCTGCAGGGCCACATGCGCTCGCACACCGGCGAGAAACCCTTCGGCTGCGCGCACTGCGGCAAGGCCTTCGCCGACCGCTCCAACCTGCGCGCACACATGCAGACGCACTCGGCCTTCAAGCACTACCGCTGCCGCCAGTGCGACAAGAGCTTCGCGCTCAAGTCCTACCTCCACAAGCACTGCGAGGCAGCCTGCGTCAAGGGGGCCGAGCCGCCCCCGCCGACCCCTGCTGGCCCGGCCAGCTGAGCCTTCCGCCTCGCCCGCGCGCCTGGAACTCGCTCTCCACGCGCCTCGGGCCCGCTACTTGCGCCCGCAGCGCCCTCGCCCACCCCCGGCTGCGTTTCCCTGCCCATGCTCCTCTCGTGGGGACCCCTGACCAGCCCTGAACTTTTCTCTCCAGCCCCCAAACCCACGACTCACTTCCAGCACCGTCTTCCCCAGCGTCCCCCTACCCACTGCGTCCTTTCCGGCCACCCCTCGGACCTTGACCCCCTGTCCGCGCCTTCAAGGCTCCCAACTCAGGCACCAGGTCCGCACCTCTCCCGCGCCCCAGAGCCGGAAATTTCTCCCGCCCAGACCCCGCGCTGCTCTTCTAACTTCTAGATCTTTTCTGTCGCTTCTCAGCTGAATCTCTCTGACCATTCCTCTGTTGGAGCCCCCAATGAAAGCCGCATACCTATACCCTTGAGGCCCATACCTGCCTCAGTTTCCCTATCCATACCTGGACGCAGGCCCTGCTGCCCTGAGACCACAATCCAACCCCAGACCATCCCTCTGGCCTCTGCTGAGTCTCCCAGAGTGTGCCCATCTGGGGATCTAATCTTCACCCTTCTTGAAGTCTCCAATCTGTCCCTGATCCCATCCATGCTCAGGCCTTAGGTCCGGCCATACATACACACTCCCACACACATTTCCTACTCTCTTCAGTCCATGGGGATCTCATCACCCACTCCCAGCCCCAGCTCCAGATCCCCTCACCTCTCTAGCAGCTCTCACCCCTCTGAGTTTACCTAACCTGGAGGGGCCTTGAGGGGCACTTCAGGGCCCTGCCCCCTAATGTAACCCCTCTCTCCCCGGCACAACCTGGGCTTCCACAATCGAGCTGCCCTACCCCCAGACTCTCTGAGCACTTTCCCCCATCCCCAGGGCCACAGATCCCCTTCCTTACTTGTTGGGGGGAGGTCTGGAGCACCTCACCAATGCCCTTACCCCGTCGGGCTGGGTCCTTCCAGTTATTTATTTGCGTATTTATTTATTTATCTATTTATTATTCTATTTAATCTCTTGGCCTCACCCAGGGACAGTCTGGCTTCCCCAGCTGGACTGGGAGGTCAGGAAGCCAGGCAAGGAGAGGGACAGCACAGGCCACAGAAGGCTGCCCCCACCACACACACCCCCGCGTCTCGGGAGAAACCCACCCTCACCAGAGCCCGCACTCACTAAGGAAGGGGACTCGAGAATGGGGGGGCAGCTTGCTGACCCTCAACTTGTGGGGTGAGGGAGCATCAGGAGGTCCAGGCGTGGGGCAGGTCCCCGCCCTCCTGAACCTTACCCTGCCACTCCAGGCGGCCCGGAGAGAGGAGCCTCCTCGATTTGTTTCTTATTTATTCCTCTTCCCGAGGGACCCCAGGTTCCAGGGACCGACTGAGCCCCGGACCCGCTGGGGCCTCTGGCCTGCTCCCCGGGAGGGGCGCTCTCTCCCGGCCACGTCTATGCAACTCTCCCGGACAGAGGGGCCGGGCTGCCAGCCACCCGCCCGTTGGCCGCCACTACCTCCTCCGCTGCGCTTTTGCATGCCCGGGCGAGGACCGAAGCACACACCTCCACGCGCACGGGCCCCGGCCCCCTCCGCTTTAAGCACACGCCTCTGCCCCATTGCTCTGCACCCAGCTTGCGAGCAGGAGTCCTGGACTCTCAGATCCTCCTCTCCCCTCCTCTTAGCCACAAAAGAAGGGGGAGACTGGAGGCACCCCTGCAGCAGGGGCACTTCCCCAGGGCTCCAGAGGGGTGAATGGGCCTTTGCTCAGCTCCAGGCCCAGCGGGAAGGGAGGCTGCAGGGATGGTGGGAGGGAGAGGGGTAGCAGAAGCAATTATGGAGGGTGTTGACCCTGTAAATAGGAACTTCTGACAGCAATAATTTTCCATGCATGCTAAGCCTTTTGGCCATATTTTGTACGAGCGCTTGGCGCTCCTCCTCCGTCCTATCCCAACTCACCCCCAAACCCCCATCCCTTCCCCACCTCCAGCAGTATTACTTGTAACGCAATTCAGGGATATTAAAGGGACTTTGGCCACTCACCATCGCCTCTAGACATTCTGATTGGAGCAGGGTGCGGGGGTGAAGGGGGGAATGAGAAGAAGGGGAGGGCATCCGAGAGACAGTATTTTTCCACTCCGTTTTCCTCTCTATAGCCTGACCAGCCTGTAGCTGCCACCAAGGGTCACATAGCCCCAAGAGTCCCTTGGCATTTACAAGGTCTCAGGCATCCTCAATCCTTAATATTCCCCAAATAAGGGTTTAAAAACCTGATTAATAACATGTGAGTGAAGCCAGTTGTCTTAAGACATTAGGGAAGGTGAAGCCTGTGACTAATTGGAAAGAGTATATCTCACTTTAGAGAAATATTAGATTTAGAGAAAAATAGAGATTCCAATTACACCTACCAAACAATTACAACTGTGGTCCACATGTGTCTGTGGACAGCCAGTTTACAACCCCAATATTCTTCCCCAGTTCATCCCCTACTGCTCTGCCCAGTCATATATGGTCACATATTCAGTGAGTGGAAGCAGGCAAAAATGTTGACTTTGGCTCAGCTGGCAAAGTTGTCCAAAAACAGTGAGTTACCCATAGAGCTTCTGAGCTACCTGTCACCAAAAGTGTTCAAGTCAACCAATACATCATCCTCAATAGCTGCCTTAGTGATCCTTCAAAATACAAATCTGTCTCACCTTACTGAAAACTTCAGTGGGGACCACCAACCCCTGCCACCTACCCTCAACTCAGACTTACCAAGAAGCATAACCTGCATGTTTTGAGGGATGGATGCCGAGTAATGGGATGGGGAAGCTGCAGGCTAGAACCTGCCTCCTCTGGGGCCTCTTTGTCAGTTTCCTCCTGTGTAAGTAGTACAGTCAGTTTGCAGACTGTCTACCTGGTGCCTGTCCGCCTTCCCTCCACACACCTCTGGACAAGCAGCTGCCTCCTGAGCAATGTGCTAGCTGTTTTCAACAACAACAGCAGTTGTGGGAACCTTCCCCTAACTCTGCAAAATCTCCAATGGTTTCTTGTTTGTTTTTTTGAGACAGAGTCTTGCTGTTGCCCAGGCTGGAGTGCAGTGACGCAATCTCAGCTCACTGTACCTCTGCCTTCCGGGTTCAGGCAATTCTCCTGCCTCAGCCTCCTGAGTAGCTGGGACTACAGGCGCATGCCACCATGCCCAGCTAATTTTTGTATTTTTAGTAGAGACAGGGTTTCACCATGTTGGCCAGGATTGTCTCAATCTCTTGACCTTGTGATCCGCCCACCTCAGCCTCTCCAAGTGCTGGGATTATGGGCATGAGCCCTTGCATGCGGCCAATTTTTGTATTTTTAATAGAGACGGGGTTTCGCCATGTTGGCCAGGCTGGTCTCGAACTCCTTGCCTCAAGTGATCTGCCTGCCTCGCCAGTGGGGTTTTGAGAAACCCAGGCACCTGCTGCATCCCTTAAACACCCACATACACTGCCCATGACCGGCTATTGGATCCATTATGTTTGTTTTAGGTGCCAGGAACAGAAACCACTCTAGATCAGCATTTTATAAACATGTATTAAATCCCTTTGAAGGAGAAAGGATTTAATACTTCAATAATTGGCTGCTGACAAAATTTGTGGAAGGGCTGAAGAAGTGAGCCATCTGCTGGAGTCCAGAACTCCACTGCAGAACTGCTCCCACCCAGACAGCACCTGCGTCTTCCACAGTCAGTGGTGGGGGAGGGTGTGGAGTGGGGGTTGGTGGTGGTCAATAGGGTGCACTGGAACTACTGAGTTGAAGACCACCACATCATAGGTGCAACCCAGAGATCAGCAGGCCCTTGCCACTGCCTCTATAACTGTCTCCTGTCTCCCACTGTGCTGGCGGCACAATGCTGGAACACTGCTACAGAAAATCTTAACACCTCCAAGACCATCTTGACAGTAGCAAGAGTCAAACCAGTAGGAAGATGGCCCCAGCCCACGTCTGCCATCCATCTCTTATGGAAGTACATCTAACTGGTAGAACTTAATTCCCTGTTAGTATCTTTGCTGCAAAGAGATCTGAGAAATATAGTTTTTAACTCTCCAACTATGCAATCTAGAAGGCACCCTAGAGGGAGGTGGGAAAGAATGCTGGGTCTCCATCAGCCATATCCAGCCCAGTTATACAGGTCCAATAACCATTCCACCCCTCCCCTCTCTCCTGGATTAGCAACCATGCAATCTGGGGACTGAACATCAGCTTAAGAGGTAGTCTTTACTGGTCTAAGAATACTAACATCTCCCATAGTTCAGAAATGGGCACATAACCTAATTCTGGCCAATGAGCCTTAAGGAGAGGGTTACCGGAAGGGTATGGAAAACTTGCTGCTTCCTTTTTCTTTCTTTTTTTTTTTTTTCAGACGGAGTCTCGCTCTGTCGCCCAGGCTGGAGTGCAGTGGCCGGATCTCAGCTCACTGCAAGCTCCGCCTCCCGGGTTTACGCCATTCTCCTGCCTCAGCCTCCCGAGTAGCTGGGACTACAGGCGCCCGCCAACTCGCCCGGCTAGTTGTTTTTGTATTTTTTAGTAGAGACGGGGTTTCACCGTGTTAGCCAGGATGGTCTCGATCTCCTGACCTCGCGATCCACCCGTCTCGGCCTCCCAAAGTGCTGGGATTACAGGCTTGAGCCACCGCGCCCGGCTCCTTTTTCTTAAAAGGAAAGAAAGTCCAGTTCCTCTTCCCCGCAAATGTGAACAGGGAAGCATGTCATCTTGTGACTATGAAATGAACCGGCCTTGGCATGAAGCCCACACCACATATGGCAATGCAGGGGCACGGAAAAAGCCTGGGTTCTTATGACATCACGGAGCCAATGAAAACACCACCCTGAATCCCACTCGTGGTGCTTGCTGCCTGTGGACTTCTGTTTACTTGAACATACCTGAAGACATGAGTTTACTGTTTCAGTCAGTTGAATCAGGTTCGTTACCTGCAGTCCAGAGTACCTCAACTGGCACATGGATCCAGTCTGCTTTTTACGACGTCCTCAAAGAGCTTCGAGACCTCCATGACATGACGTGACATGACTATCTGGTTCTCCTCTTACTTGTCTGGCTGCTCCACCTAGCAGCTTTGCAGACTCACCTACCCGATACCCAAGGAAGGAACCCACTTTCTGCTCTGTATACTCTCCTAAAGCAATCTAATTACACCCATGGGTTCAATTTCTACCTACATGAGACACTCCATACACTAACATTTTCAATTCCAGCCTCCTCTCTGAGCTGCAAATCTGTATCTGCCTGCAGGCCACCTCCACTTTGATATCCCAAAAGCACCAGAGACCAGCCCAGGTCTGAAGCTGTGATTTGCTTCTCCTCTGGGGCATCCCACCTCTGTGAATGACACCAGCACCCATCCAGTCCTGCAGTCACCAAACCCAGAGGTCATCTCTCTCACCTCTGTCACCCCATCCTACCACCCAATCCGGCAGGTCCTGTCAATTTTTCCTCTCCATCTTCTCAGTCTCCACCTTGGTCCAGAGCCACCATCATCTCTTATCTAGACAACTGTACCAGTCTTCTCCTTGGTCTCCCTGGATCCATTCTGCCTCCCTGGCCTCCCTCCCTCTATCCACAGCAGCCACAGGGATCTTTCAGAAATGCAGATCAGATCATGGCTGTCTTAGTCTGTGTAGGCTGCTGTAACAAACTACCATAGACTAGGTAGTTTAGAAACAACAGAAATGTATTTCGCACAGTTCTGGAGACTGAGAAGTCCTAGATCCAAGGGCTAGCAGATTCAATGTCTGGTAAGGACTTGATTTCTGGTTCCACCATCTTCTCATCATGTCCTCACATGGTAGAAGGGGTGAGGGAGCTCTCTGGGATCTCTTTTATAAAGTCACTAATTGCATTAATGAGGACTCTGCCTTCATGACCTAGTTACCTCCCAAAAACCCACCTCCTAATACCATCATACTGGGGGTTAGGATTTTAACATGAATTTTGGAGGAACATAAACTTTCTGTCTATAGCATTCTGCCTCCGTCCCCAACCCCCGCCGAATTCACATCCTTCTCACATGCAAAATACATTCACTCCTTACATCCCAACAGCCCCAAAAGTCTTAACTCATTCCAGCATCAACTCTGAAGTCTAAAATCCAAAGTTTTATTATCTAAGTGTCATCTAAGTCAAATATGGCTGAGACTCAAGGTGTGATGCATCCTGGGGCAAATTGTTCTCCAGCTGTGAGCCTGTGAAATCAAGCAAGTTATTTGCTTCCAAAATACAATGGTGGGACAGGTATAAGGTAGACCATTCCAAAAGGGAAAAATAGGAAAGAAGAAAGGAGTAGCAGATCCAAATGACATCCAAACTACAAGGCAAACTCCATGAGATCTTAAGTCTCAAGAAAAATCATTTTTGGTTCATTAAATGCTCTGCTTCCAGGCCTACTGAGGCAGCCTTCCAGATCCACGATGGTGTTGGTCCCACCCTCTGTACCCTCTGGGGTGGTGGTCCTGTCCCTCCAGCTCTATCCAGCAGAGGTCATGTTCCCAGGGCTCTGGGTAGCCCCACCCCAACAGCTCTGGGCAGCTCTTCCTCCATGGCTTTGGACAGAGAGGCCCTCTAACCTGTTGAATGCAACACAATGTCCCTGACTTTTGAAAGCAAAGAGATAGCCTTGATGATCTCTGAATTGCCTTCAGGGTCATTCTTCCCTTGTCTTAAAGAATAGTTTGCATTCTGGTCTTCTCCTGAAAAATCCAAGAGGTCAAACAGCCTTCCTTCATCCCTCCCCATCTCCTTCCCCTTCAATTCAAGATGGCAGTTTTCCAGCTGGGATGGCTGATTAAGTTCATAACCATTACAGTCTCCTTATGGAGACTAATGTTTTCTCCCAAACATTCTTTCTCATTCTTTGCAATATGGATAGGCTGAAAATTTTTCAAATCTTTATGTTTTGCTTCCTATTTGCTTAAAAGTCGCATCTTTAACTCATTTATTTCTACTTATATTTTACTGTAAGCAGTCAGGAGAAGCCAAGCCACAGCTTCAACACTTTGCTTAGAAATAGCTTCAGTTAAATATCCCGTTTCATTGCTCACAAGTTCTACCTCCTATAAAGCACTAGAACATGGACATAATTCAGCCAAGTTCTTTGCCATTTTATAACAAGATGGTCTTTTTTCCATCATCCAATATCTTCCTCATTTCCTCATCCAAATGGCCTTTTTCATCTGTATTTCTACCAACACTCTGTTCAGGATTCCTTAGTTATTATCAGGTTCCTGATTTTTAAAATTTGAAGTTTTCTTTGCAGTTCCACTGCACTCCAGCCTGGGTGACAAAGTAAGACCCTGTCTCAAAAGAAAGAAAAAGGACACTAATCTCACACACGAGGGCTCTGCCCCCAGGAACCCGGAGACATAATCACTTCCCAAAGGCCCACCTCCCAACACCAGCACCTGGAGGTTGGAATTTCAACATATGAATGTTGGGGAGATACAGAGTCACCTTGATCTTGGATTTCTCAGCCCCTGAAACTGTGAGAAATAAATTTCTGTTGTTTATAAGCCACAGTCTATGGTATTGCTATGGCAGCCAAAAGGACTAAGGCACTTCCTCAGAACCACATGCCATTCTTTTGCAGCACCTACTATCAATGTATACTTTATACTCTCCATTAACCAGTGTGATTATTGGATCATTATCTGAATCCTCCACTACACTGTAAGCTTCATAATGCAGAGATTGGTAGTGTCTTTTTGCTGATCACTAAATCCCCTGGGTCCAGCCTAGCCAATAGCAGGTGACCAGTAATTACCTTTAAATGAACTCCATACCTTTAAGTCATTATAATAAATAATGGTGGCTTATGCTTTTAAGAAAGTCTCTGTCCCCCAATGCCATAGCTGGTTTGTTCATATGTAGGCATCTGACTAGAACTTGGAAATTTTCTCTCTCTCCCTCTCTCTGTGCCATAAGGCCTGTAACTTGAGAGCTGTGGCTCCAATTGCTAGCTACTTATCAATCTCTATTCTTCCTTAGTAAGAGAACTCCAATTTTAGCTGAGCACATTACCGCTATGAAT
Source organism: Colobus angolensis palliatus (assembly GCF_000951035.1). Classification (NCBI taxonomy): domain Eukaryota; kingdom Metazoa; phylum Chordata; class Mammalia; order Primates; family Cercopithecidae; genus Colobus; species Colobus angolensis. The sequence continues at coordinate 4,270,519 of NW_012112475.1, read as the reverse complement.
GAAGACAACATATCCAGCTGCCCTTGCCGCCAGGGGTGGCCATGTGACCAATTTCTAGTCAATGACATGCAAGGGGAAATGTTATATAAAATTTGTGAGATAGCATCCTAAAAAGGGGAAGGGTCATATCCTTTGCCTTTCCATTTCTCCACCTCTTTCCAGGGTGGAATTTGGATGAGATGGCTGGCACTTCAGCAACTATCTTGAATAGGAGGTGACCCTGGGAATGAAAACTCTGCTCGAAAATGATGGAGCAGAAAGATAGAAAAGGCCTATGCCACTAGTGATCATGGAGCAGCCATCCCAGCCATGGACTTCCTACCTCCAGACTTTTTTTTTTTAATAGAGGAAACACTTTAAGTTGTATTAAGTCTGTCTTGTCAGGTTTCCCTTATTGAAAGCCAAATATCATTGCTGTTGACAGTCATGTTCCTGACATGTAGAGATAATCCCTCTGCTGAGTGAGGGCAGAAAAAAGAAATCTCTCAACTTACTTTCCCCTGAGGCCCGGCTTCACCTCAGTCAAGGGAATAGCGAAGCATCCCCATTTTCATTAAGCTAATTCACATTGGCTTTCTGTCACTTGCAAACAAAAGTCTTGACTAATACATCAAGACTAGTCTGAAAGTGAAGACACGGAGAGACCTTCAAGCTCTGTTATAATTTAAAATGCAATCAAACAGCAAACATTTATTGAGCACTTATAATGTGTTGTGCACTGTTCTAAGGACCTCACCTAACATCATCTCTCTTCATTCTTCCAACATCCCTGTGAATTAGGTGACCGTATGTCCATTTTGCAGATTAGGAAACAGGCACAGGCAGGTGACTGGCCCGACGTCACACATGCAATAAAATAGTGCAATTTTAACTACGCAAGGTACAGAACTATAGGGGATGACCCAATATCAAGTTTCCCTTTTGTTTTAGTTTTGGCTCCCTGATAGCAAGTCTGAGACTTTAGTGTAAGTCATTTATGTGGGAGGTGATCCCTGGAAGCAGAAGTAAGGGGTGGGAGGAATGGGACAGAGGGTGTGTTAGTGAAGTCAGTTGTAGTAATAGGGATGAGTACTTCTGGTCTCTGAGAAGGTTCCAGAGAGATCTGAATGGTCTAGAACACCTCTCTGAATCATCCACCTGTGACAGTAGAAGACTGGCATTTACTCACCAGCCCCTGCCCCCATTAGTGAATGGCCTGGCACCTCTGGAATGTATGGGCAGAGCTCCCACAGGGATACCCCATCTATCAAATGGGGATGGAGATAACAGACTCATCTCATAGAGCTGCTGGGTTCCAAGAGTTAATATATGTAAAGCGCATCAAACCATGCTGGGCACAGGGAAAGCACTCAGTAATGTAAGCTGTGTATGACCTGAGGGAAGAGCGTTCCATGCAGAGGGAATAGCAAATGTAAAGAGCCTGAGGCCAGAACACGTTCGCTGTGGAGGAGGCACAGCAAGGAGACTAGTGTGACTAGAGTGGACTCCAGGGCTCGAGGAGTGGATGGTCAGAAGGTGTGAGTCACTGCATCCAGCCAGGAAAGGTTTCTTCACCCTTAAATAGAGGTGCGAAGGATGTCCTAACTTTCACTGTGGACATTCACATGTAGTGATGTGATGCTTTGAGCTACAGCAGCCATCTTGGGACCATGAAGGGCACACTGCAGGATAACAGAACACTGAGGATGATGGCACAAAAGGATAGACAGAACCAGAATCTTTTTTTTTTTTTTTCTGAGACAGAGTCTTGCTCTGTCGCCCAGGCTGGAATGCAGTGGCATGATATCAGCTCACTGCAACCTCTGCCTCTCAGTTTCAAGCGATTCTCCTGTCTCAGTCTCTGGAGTAACTGGGACTACAAGCACGTGCCACCATGCCTGGCTAATTTTGGTACTTTTGGTAGAGACAGGGTTTCACTATGTTGGCTAGGCTGGTCTCGAACTCCTGGTCTCAAGTGATTTGCTTGCCTCAGCCTTCCAAAGTGCTGGGATTACAGGTGTGAGCCACTGCACCCAGCCAGAACTGGAGTCTTTGTTCAACTGCCTCTTTACCAACCTTAGACATGCCTACCACATCTTATTATGTGAGAAAACAAACCTTCTTATTGCTTAAGCAATTTTGAATTGGGCCATAGATATCTTAACACAGAGAATTTGATACCAAGAAATGAGGCCTCCCTGAGTACACCATGATGAAAGAAGCAGGCCAGAGCTCCACTTTTCCACTCTAGAAACTGTTATCTTGCCATTCTTACTTCCTATAATGAGGAGGATGTTTTAGAAGGGATAACTTCCCTCTTGATGAAATTCTCTAATTCTTAAATTCTGGGGCTGAGGTATGGGTGTCAGTTCTACTTCTTGAAACAAAGTATCATTTAGGTGTCCACGGGAATTATGTTTAGAAAGGGAAAGGCTCAAATCTTGGTCTCAGTGTTCTAAGGTTTTGTGAGAGACTAAGAACCCAAAATAAAAGATCTTCAACAGCAAAATGGATGTTACGCAATTCACAGAGCACTATGAGCACTCTCTCAGTTCACACAACTTTGAGTGAGGGGCAGCATTACTTCATTTTACAGACAGGATTCAGAAAGTGTCAGCAACTGGCTCAAGGCAAAGTAGAAACCCCTGGCCCCCTCCTCCATCTCGAGTTTTCTCCGGCTGGCAGGGTAAGTATGCATTCCTCCATGTTCGTGCCATCCACGTTGAGAAGGAAGACAAGCAAACGAGACATGGTTGTCTTCAACCGAGTCCGGGATCGTCCACCTTCCTGCTTGGAGTTGGTGGTTAGGTGGCTCCACAGTATGGACTTGTATGACCTGACTTTCATTTCAGCTGATCTTGAACAAGCAGGGCTATAACTGCACCTACTTCCAGTAGTGTTGTAATGATACAAACAGACAGTGTGAAACTCGAAGGTAGGGCCCACACATTGTCAGCGCGATTCCTGAGGGCTCCGTGTGACAGTCACTGTTGCTGAACCAAGGCAATCAGCCATGGGGCAGAGAGCGGACTCTGGAGCCAGACTATCTGGATTTGAATGCGGATTCGGCCACTTACTAGCTCCCTGATCTTGGGTAAATCACTTAAACCTGTGTCTCAGTCTCCTCTTCTGTCAAATGGGAATAACAATTATACCTTCCTTGCAGGGTTGTTTTGAGGTTTAGATAAGTCAATATTCGTGCAAAATATTTGGAACGGCGCCAGACACAGCCAGCACCAGATTGGAAGTGGAACCGCTGGTGGAGATCATCACTTCGCTGGCTAGGAGCTCTAGCAGCGGGGCAGCAGCGCACTGCAGGCTTTGCCGACTCATCCCGGCTGGGCAGGTTCCCTGCGCTCTCCGTCCCCGCCCCCGCCCCCGCGGCC
>NW_012112475.1:4222811-4266547 GCF_000951035.1 Colobus angolensis palliatus | reverse complement strand
CGCTGCCGTCGGTGCTGGACCCCGCCAAGGTGCAGAGCCTCGTGGACACTATCCGGGTGAGGCCCCGAGGAGTCCAGCCAGCCGGAGGGAGGGCTTTGGTGGTGGAGGGAGGTCGCCGGAGGAGGGAGGTCGCCGCGATGGAGGCGAGACGGAGTGGTTCCGGGCTCAGTCGGAGCTCAGCATCTGTTGTGTGACCTTGAGCAAGTGGCTGGGCCTCTCTGGGCCTCTGTTTCCTCACTTGAGCAAGGAGGGAATTGGACGAGATAATTAAAGTAGTGATGATAATGCTTATAACGCTAGTGCTTGCGGTGGTCCAGGAACTGCAGGAAGTCCCTTAGTTTCCTATGCCAACCCTGTGAGTATCTATGATAGATAGAGTCTCTTTTGCAAATGAGAAACTGAGGCAGGGAAGATTTCAGCGGCTTGACTAAGATCAGGCGCTTAAAAAGTGGCACGGCTGGGATTCACACCCAGGCAGCCGGCCCCCACTGCCCAGCACATGGCCACCGCACTACCCGGAGATAAGCCGTGGGTTCTCATGGCTGTGACAGTCAGTGACAGTGGCACTGGGTGTGTCGTATCTGCTGGGAGGCCCACGTCTGAATGGGAAGTGGAAGAGGTCAAAGGTCAGCTCCACCATTGAGGGAGGGTGTTAAGAATGCCAGAGTGATTCTGGCAGGTGCAAGAACAGGTGTCAGGTTAGGCCTACACAACATTGCGTCCCCTTCCCCCTGACCCTTGGAAGGTGAGCACATGAGATCCCTAAGCCCCACCCAGCACCTCTACAGCCACCCCCGATTAACTTTCCATCCTAGTATTTACACTGCTGTCCTCACTGCCTGGAGCCACTTCCCCGGACAACCACAGGGCCTGCCCCCCTGCCTGGTTCAGCTCTCTGCCTCCTTGATCACCCTTGGTCAGGGTCCCTGGCCTCTCTAGCTCTCCCCTTTGCCCGAGATGTTTCTCAGGATACCACTTATGTCCACCAGAAATTATATCATACATTTATTTGTGTTGCATTGTATTTTTTGTCTTCCTGACCTCTTGTGAACTCTACAAGGGCGAGGACCTTGTCCCATCTTATCTGTTGCCACAACAGTAGCACAGTGCCTGGCTGAGATGGGAAGGGATCTGCCATACACGCCCTGTCCCACCACTGGGCTTTTTCTCCTGTTGAGAACCTCTTCTGTCTCTGCCTTGTTGTTTCTGACTCTTCCTCAGTCTTCCTGTCTCAGTGTCAGCATCTTCCCTGACCATCCCTACCGGGTTAGGAGCTCCGTGGGCCTGCAGCCACCTGTGTGCTCACCTGCATAGCTCTGATCTACTGGCTTTTTTTTTTTTTTTTTTTTAAAGACGTTGTCTCTCTCTCTAGCCCAGGCTGGGGTGCAGTGGCACGATCTCGGCTCACTGCAACTTCTGCCTCCCAGGTTCAAGCTATTCTCCTGCCTCAGCATCCTGAGTAGCTGGGATTACAGGCACCTGCCACCACGCCTGGCTGATTTTTGTATTTTAGTAGAGATGGGGTTTCACCATATTGGCCAGGCTGGTCTCAAACTCCAGACCTCAAGTGATCTGCCCGCCTCAACCTTCCAAAGTGCTGGGATTACAGCTCACTGGCTTTTAACGTCCTGTTTCGACACCCGCCTTCCATGCTAGAACTGTAGGCTCCGAGGGCCAGAACCAGCTCTTCCTTTGCTTACGTACACCTATATTAGTTTTCTGGGGCCACTGTAGGTTACCACAAAGTTGATGGCTTAAAACAACACAGCTTTATTTATGGTCAGAAGTCCAAAATGGGTCTTACTGGGCTAACATCAAGCAGGGCTGCACTGTTTTCTGTAGGCTCTAGGGGAGAATCTATTTCCTCACCTTTCCCAGCTTCCAGACACCACCCACACTGCTTGGCTTCTGGCCTCTTCCTCTGTCTTCAAAACCAGCAACATTAGACCAAGGCCTTCTCAAATCGCATCACTCTGACCTCTTCTTCTGCTCCCTCTTCCCAGTTTTAAGGACGCTGATAATGACATTCGACCCATCTAGATAACCTCAGATAATTTCCACATCTCAAGATCCTTACCTTAATTCTGTCCACCAAGGCCCTTTTCCCATGTAAGGTAACGTATTCACAAGGATTCGGACGTGGACGTCTTTGGGAGCCATCATTCTGGCCATCCACCATCGTGCCTTCAGTACCCAGCACAAGGCCTGCCTGGCACGGCTGCCCCTCCTTAGTGCTCTACTGATGCCCGGGAGGCATGAGCTCACTCACTCTTCATCAGCAGCCCTCTAGGATGTCTTATTCCCAGTTTACAGGTGAGGAATGTTATTCAGAGGGCTGGGTGCCCCAGCTGCTGTGGAGAGGAGCCGAGATCCAAAGTCAGGTGTGCTGAGTTCCAGAGCGCAGGCTGGTGACTGCTGCACCTTACTGCTGAATAATCATTTGTGGAATCATGAGAGAGAACCCGTGGGCCAGCAGCCGGAGGCATTCCAGGCCACTCACACTTAATGAGGTCTCCCCAGAGTGCTCTACCCTGCACCCATCCTGCCCCAGGCTTTCCCTACTTAGAAGATGACCCACTCTCCACCTGGCTGTGCGGGCCCCTAACAGGAAGTCAACTTAGATTCTCCCTTTTCTCTTGCCCTTGGATTCACCCCTTCTGCCAGACCCCTCGGACCTGCCCCCTAAATGTGTCCCAAACCCATCTACCTCTCCCTGTCCCCACCACACTGTCATCCACACCAGCATTTTCTGCTGAATGCCTGCAAAGGCCTCCCCTCTGTCTTCCTGCCTTGTGCCCTTGTCCACCCTGCCAAGTCTGTTCTCCCGTGACAGCATTCTAGAATGTGCATCAGATCATATCACTCTCCCCTATTGTGAACACTCCAGGGCCCACCAACTTCTCTCAGAAACAGATCTGCACCATCTGGCTCCTGCTGGTCTTTCTGACCATTCCTCGAGCCCTGGAGTCCACTCTAGTCACACTGGCCTCCTTGCTGTGCCTCCTATACGGTGAAGGTGCTCTGGCCTCAGGCCCTTTGCGTTTGCTGTTCCCTCTGTGTGGAATCTTCTTCCCTCAGGTCATACACAGCATACATTACTGAGCGCTTTCGATGTGCCAAGCATGGTTTAAAGTGCTTTATATATATTAACTCATTTAACCCAAAAGCTCTGTGAGATGGATCTGTTATCTCCATCCCATTTGATAGATGGGGCAACTGAGGCACAAAAAGATTAATTGCCAGAGATCACATAGCTGTTAAGCAGCAGAGCTAGATTTGAACCCAGGCAGCTAGGCTCTTAATTGAACTATTCCACTTCTCTATCTTTTTTTTTTTTTTTTTTGAGATGGAGTCTCGCTCCGTCGCCCATGCTAGAGTGCAATGGTGCGATCTCAGCTCACTGCGTCCTCTGCCTCCCGAGTTCAAGCGATTCTCCTGCCTCAGCCTCCTGAGTAACTGTGATTACAGGCATGCACCACCATGCCCAGCTAATTTTTGTAGTAGAGACAGGGTTTTGCCATTTTGGCCAGGCTGGCCTCAAACTCCTGACCTCAAGTGATCCACCCACTTCGGCCTCCCAAAGTTCTCATTACAGGTGTGAGCAACCATGCCCGGCCCCATTTCTGAATCTTTCCAAGTACTCTGCTTCATTCTTACCTCAGAGAGGCCTTGTGGACCCCATCTCTGTCCTCTCACCTGTGTTATTGTCATTATAGCATTTGTCACTCTAATATTTACTTCTTGTTCCATCTGCCCCACTAGACTGGAGCCCCTTGAAGGCAGGGCCTTATTCAGTCTCATTCCAGCTGTACTGTATTCCCAGGGTCTACAACAGGGCCCGATGGACAGTGTGCATGTGGTGTACTGATACATGTGTGGGAGAAATTCCTGATTTGTAGCATCTGTCCATTTCTCTGGTGTAAATACTCTCCCATGGCTGATTTTCAAGCTACAAAGTGATGTCGACCAGCTCACAAACCTCCTGATATTTAGCAGTTGTCTCTCACAGTAGTCCAGTGTGATCATCTTATAAGGAGCGCGGCACAGGTGGACAAAGTCTGCTTTACAAACTGTCAAGCCTTGTACCATGTCCATTGACTCTGTGCCCCTTCTCCCCAGGAGGACCCAGACAGCGTGCCCCCCATTGATGTCCTCTGGATCAAAGGGGCCCAGGGAGGTGACTACTTCTACTCCTTCGGGGGCTGCCACCGCTACGCGGCCTACCAGCAGCTGCAGCAAGAGACCATCCCCGCCAAGCTTGTCCAGTCCACTCTCTCAGACCTAAGGGTGTACCTGGGGGCATCCACACCAGACTTGCAGTAGCAGCCTCCTTGGCACCTGCTGCCACCTTCAAGAGCCCAGAAGACACACCTGGCCTCCAGCAGGCTGGGCCATGCAGAAGGGATAGCAGGGGTGCATTCTCTTTGCACCTGGGGAGAAGGTCTGACTCTGGGCACCCCTCTCGCCAGCTACAAGGCCTTGGACTCACTGTGCAGTGTGGGAGCCCCAGTTCCCACCTCTGTGACAATAGGATCATGGCCTTACCCTTGAAGCATTACTGAGAAGGTGAAATGAGAACAGAGATGCGCTTGGAGAGCCACATGCTGCTGGCTCCAAATTCCCAAGGACAAGGATCCCTCTGCATTTTTGTCTACGTATAACTTCTTACATGGACTACATTCAGCTGCAAGGGTAGGAAAACCTTGGTTGCTGTGGTTTAAACAAACAGAAGATTGTTTTTCCACATAGCATGGATTCTGGAGATGGGTGGCTAATGGTATTGGTTCAACAACTTCACAAAGGTAGGGGTGACATCTTGGATCCTTTTGCCTTGATCTCAGTGCTTGTTACTTCATGGTCCCAAGATGGCTGCTGTATCCCCAAGAATCATGTCTGCATTCAAGGAAGGAGGGGTAGAGGAAGAGGAAGGGCCAAACTAGCTGGACCTGTCACCTTCTATCAGAAAGTAAAACCTAGTCAGAAGTCTGTTTCCTGCTCTCTTCCTCTGCATATTTTCACTTAGATGCCCTTGGCCTGAGCCAGCTACCATTGCACCTCTAGCTGCAAAGAAAGCTAAGACAGCAGGGAACAGAATTGTCATGGTTGAGTAGACCAATCGTGTTCCATCTACTGAGACTGGCACACTGCCTCCTGCAATAAAACTGGGATCCCATTACCAAGAGAGAGAGGCGGAATTGTGTACCAGCTAGCTTTTGCTGTGTAACAAACCATCCCCAAACTTGGCAGCTAGAAACAAACCCTCTATTTTCCCACAATCCTGTGGGTTAGCAGTTTGGGCTGGGCTAACCAGGGCAGTTCTGCTGCTCCCACCTGGGATCCCTCATGGAGCTAAGGTCAGCTGTTAACCTCAGCTGGGTCTGGATGGTCTAGGATGGCCTTACTCACTTGCCTCGCAGGTGACAGGCTGTTGGCTGGAATTGCTTGGTTCTCCTCCATGTGGCCTCTCCAGCAGGCTAGCTGAGGCTTATTCACATGATGGCCTCAGGGTTCCAAGAGAGTGAGAGTAGAAGCTGAAAGACTTCTTGGGTTCTTGGCCTGGAACTGGGACTAGGACAGTGTCACTTCTGCTAAATTCTATCAGAGCAAATCACAAGGCTTTGCTCGGATTCAAGGGATGAGAAACAGACGACACGTCTTGATGAGGGAACCGCACAGAGCCTGTGGCCATTTCTCACCTATCATCATTATTTTGGGAACCGCACGGAGCCTGTGGCCATTTCTCACCTATCATCATTATTTTGGGAACCCATTTCTCACCTATCATCATTATTTTGGGAACCACACGGAGCCTGTGGCCATTTCTCACCTATCATCATTATTTTGGGAACCACACGGAGCCTGTGGCCATTTCTCACCTATCATCATTATTTTGGGAACCACACAGAGCCTGTGGCCATTTCTCACCTATCATCATTATTTTGGATGGGCAGATAAAAGTATTTCCCTCTTCCCCCTTTCTCTCTCTCTGTTTCACGGGGCCTCAGTCTGCCAAGTCTGAAGGCACTAAGACGTTGTCTTGGCCCTTAGGGTCTAGGGGAAGAGGTGTTGGGGCAGGAAGTGAGTCTCTCCAAGGGCTGGACCCACTGTAGTAGGGGTACCTCCTTGCTGCACTGGTGTTATGGGGTTAGGCCAGGTAGGACATTCCAGAGGGGCTTCCGAAAATCAAGAGTCCCCAGGGAAAGGGAACAGAGTAAGGCAGGCCTTGTTCTCACTGCCCTCTAAGAGAAGTTGGTCACTTGGTGCTTTTAAGCCTCAGTTTCCCCAGTTCAATAATAAGGACAACAGCTTTTCCCACGCATTCTCTTTCCCAGGGAAAGATGACTGAGGTGACCAATAATAGAACTGAAAAGGGAGAGTGTCCTCAGTGCAATGTGGTATCCTGGATTGGATCTTGGAACAAAAACAGGACATTAGTGGGAAAATTGGAAATCTGAAAAAAGTCTGAATTTTAATTAATGTACCAATTTTAGTCTCTTGGTTTTGACAAATGTACCATGGTGATGTAAGATGTTGACCTTGGGGTAGACTGGGTGAAGGATATACAGGAACTCTTTATACTATCTCTGCAACTTTTCTGTAAATCTAGTATCATTCCAAAATAAAAGTTTATTTAATAAAAAAAAAAAGGGTGTGCAATTCCTTTAGACCAATGGTTCAGAGTCTCAGGCTTGTTTGCTAAATCCCAGATTGCTAGGCTCCACCCCCACTTTGTTTTTTTGTTTGTTTGTTTGTTTTAAGACAGGGTCATGCCCTGTCACCCAGGCTGGAGTGCAGTGGCACGATCATGGATCACTGCAGCCTTGACCTTCCGGGCTTAAGCGATCTTCCCACCTCAGCCTCCTAAGTAGCGGGGACTACAGGTGCGCCCTTCGAATTTTTTTGTAGAGACAGGGTTTTGCCATGTTCTCTGGGCTGGTCTTAAACTCCTGGGCACAAGCGATTCTCCCGCCTCAGACTCCCAAAGTGCTGGGATTACAGGCGTGGCCCCCGTAGTTTCTGATTCAGGTGAATTGGGGCAAGGCCCCAATAATATATTTGCTTTTCTAAGAAGTTCCCAGATGATGCTGATGCTGCTGTTCACGGACCACACGCTAAGAGCCACTCATTTAGACTGCGTCAGTTATTTTCAAATATGGTGACCTCCCCACTTCCATCTGCAGTGGAATGAGTCTACTCATTCCCCCCAGCTTGTCTACTCATTAACTGTGTGACCTTGGGCAGTTCTGTCCCTTCCCTGGGGACTTCTTCCAGGCTGTCAAATGGACTGTGTACCCCTAAGGTTTGTAGCAAGGGTGAGGTGCCACGGTCTTCCGTGAGTAAACTCCTGTGCCCACTGGGCTGGAATAAGAGTGAAGATGGTCGCCCCCTCCTGAAACAACTTTTCCTTCTTACAGAGAAGACGCAACCAGGCAGCGCTAAGGGCCCTGCCAGGCACTGAGGAGGAGGTGCAGAACAGATTCGGAGTAGAGGGGAACTGGTTGGTCATTTAAGGAAGAGGAGCTGGGTTTTAGGGGCTGTAACCTGCTGGTCGCTGAGAGTTGCGTTTCCCTCTTATAGCAGCAGGTGGCGCTGCTCTCCTGCCCCCACCGCTGTGGAAAGGGACTGGATGCACGCGCCCAGCTAGTTAATCCGGGTTCAGCCGGGAGTCTGGAGTTCAGGTTCTACTTACCTGCTCTTATTCTGTGACCTTGCATACATGTCTACCCACTCCTGTCTACACTGGGGGTGCTGGGCCAGAGAATCTCAGGCTCAGCAAAGGAGGTACCTTCTCCAAGAAGCTTCTGGGCTCCTACTAGCTGGGCTACCATGACCCTACAGTGTCCCTCCCCAAACCTCTGCCCCCAGGAACTTGGCTCCAGTGAAAGGCAGTATGTGCCTTCCCTGCCCTGGAATCCACCCATTTGACCATGATAGATTTAAATTTCTTTTCTTTTCTTTCTTTCTTTTTTTTTTTTTTTTTTTCATTTCACAAAGCTTTTCGTTGTTGTTTTAGTAGAGACGGGGTTTCACCATGTTGGCCAGGCTGGTCTCAAACTCTTGGCCTCAGGTGATCCACCCACCTCGGCCTCCCGAAGTGCTGGGATTACAGGTGTGAGCCACCATGCCCAGCCGTTTCACAAGTTTTATATAAGTATATTTACTTTTTAAAATGTGTTTGTTTGAGACAGGGTTTTGCTCTGTTACCAAAGCTGGCATGCAATGTCCTGATTATAGCTCACTGCAACCTCGAACTCCTGGCCTCAAGCTATCCTTCTGCCTCAGCCTCCCGAGTAGCTAGGACTACAGGCACCACCACACCTGGCTAATTTTTTTTTCTTTAAACGTTTTATACAGACTAGGTCTTACTCTATTGCCTAGGGTGGTCGGTCTCCAACTCCTGGCCTCAAGTGATCCTCCCGCCTTGGCCTCCCAAAGTATTGGTATTACAGGCCACTGCATTCAGCCATATTTACCTTTTAAACATTAAAATATTAAAATGTTAATTAAATATTAGAAATTTAAAATATTAGAGGCAAGCGGAAGCCCACCACAAGACCTAGTCCCGATTATTCCTTTGCACTCTTGGGACAGTTACCTTCATGAATTTGGCATCAACCCTTTCAGACTCTTATCTAATTTGATAGTAATGAATGTGTGTTTAAGTAAAGAATGTTTTCTTTTTTGTGTTGTTTTGCAGATTGCTTTTCTCCCTTGGCACTGTGCTGCCGCCACCCATCCCATTCGTGTGTGCTCTTCTCCCAGTCTCCCTCATTCTGGTCTGTGCCCAAATGTCACTTCTTCGGGGGCCTTCCCAACCATACTGTCTAAAACAGCCCCCTCCCCCATCATTCTGTCCCTTTATCCAGTTTTATTTTCTTCATGGCATTTGTCACACTCTCCCAAATTTTCTTCTGTGTCTGCCTTTTTTTTTTTTTTCTATCACCCAGACCGCAGTATGCAGTGGCACCATCGTGGCTCACTGCAGCCTCCAACTCCTGGGCTCAAGCAGTCCTCCCAGTTAGCCTCCTGAGTAGCTGGGATTACAGGTGTGTGTCACCATGCCCAGCTAATTTTTTATTTTTCTTTTGTAGAGATGGGGTCTCACAATGTTGATCAGGCTGATTTTCAACTCCCGGCCTCAAGCAATCCTCCCATATCAGCCTCCCAAAATGCTGGGATTACAGGTGAGCCACTGTGCCCGGCCAAATGTGTGTTCTTAAGGCAGGACTTAATTTGTCTTGTTTATCACTGTAGGTTCAGTGCTAAGAACAGCCTAAAAGATAATAGTGTTCAATCAATATCTGTGAAATGAATAAATTCCAGGTGGCTCTAGCTCATTCTTTTTCACTGCTGCATGGTGTTCCAGGGTGTGAATGTAGCTGTTTGTTAGTCATGATCATGATCATGGACGTGTGGGGGCTTACAGTTATTTGCAGCTGTGAACGGCCCGCACCATCACCCTGCTCTTTCAACTGTATACCCAGGAGTGGAGCTGCCTGGCTGATGCATATGACCGTTTCCATCTTCTAAGACCCTGGCAAATTGCTCTCCAAAGTGGTTGTTCCAAGTGCCACCCTCTCCTGTGGAGTTTGGGAGCCTATTTTCCTTCCATGCACTCCAACCAGTACTTCTTAGCCTTGTTTGGGATCATGAATGTGGTTGAGAACACAAGAAAGCCATGAGTCCTTTCCCCAAAAATACACACACACATTTTGGGCAGTTTCTGGGCCTCCCTGTATTTGATGATCTCCTTCCCCAGGGGATCCTGTATCAAATGTTTAGAAGCCTAATTATCTTTTGGATGGGAGCTCTGAGGCACAGGCAGGTGGCAGTGTGAATGAATGAATGAATGAGTGAATTGATGAATGAAAGGGCTGTCCTTTTGTAGGAGACAGAGGAGAGCCTTCAGACCCTGACCTACCTCCAGTCAGAAAAAAACCCCACCTATCCGGGTCACTCCAGTCCCGCCCCACCCTGGACCAGAAGGCACCAAGGCCAGGCTCCAATGGGTTCCTGGGCTCAGGCGTGGGCAGCTGCACCTATCAGCCCTGGAGAAGGCAGACCAAGTCTGGCACCCAGGGTCAAGGCAGGGAATCGGGGGGAGCCACTGATTTCCCTGGGCTGAAAGAGAGTGAAACATCCGTCTCTGGGGTGAAACATCCATCCCGGCCTCCCACAAAGCACATTTGCGTCCAGTCCCTGCCTTAGCACTTCCGTGGTGCGGGAAGTAGAGACTGCGATGAGGAGAAAGCTGTCATCCTCCGTCGTCATCATCATCATCATTGTAGCTCCCCTACTTTAATTCTCACAGTAGCCCCCAGAGGTGAACAGGACAAAATGATCTTTCCTGTTGGACAGACTGGTAAACTGAGGCCCGAAGCAGCGAGGCGACCTGCCGCAGAGCCACCAGCGATCGCGGGTGCATTAACCGGCCCGCGACCCGCACCTCGCCGGCCCATGCGCGCTGCCCTCCCTCGCCGCCCCTTCCCCGGGCCTGACCCCAGGCTCTGCCTGACAGATGACCTCAGCTGCCGCCAATCCATTGGTTCCAGCTCCCGGGGGGAGCGCAGAACAAAGCGCGCTTTGTGGCCGGGCGGTCCCCTCACCCCGCGTGTCCGCCGCCGGGACCCCCTCCGGAACTCCCAGCGACGCCCCCCATCCGACAGCCGTGTAATGTCTTCCAGGCCGCGCGGCCCCTTCCAGAGCCCGAGGGCCGTCCATGCCTCCCCCGGGGGGCTCCCCGGGGCCGCCCAGGGTGCTCCACCCCTGCTGGGCCCCCCAGGCAACCAGACTGGGGGGCATCCCCAGAGGGAGGCTCTGCTGGCTGCCCCTGTCCCTGCGGAAGCAGCGGGAGGGAAGGGTCCAATGTCTGGATTTGGGTGCCAGGCAGGGGCTGTCGCTTGATGACCTTATCCTTTTACCCTCAGCGCCACCACCTGCAGTGGAAAATGCTGTTATTCCTTGGAGGTGTTGTTACTATTGTCGCTGTTATTATTATTTTGTGGTTGTGAACACGAGTCACTTTATTTATGTGCTTAACTTTTTTTTGAAACAAGGTCTTGCTCTGTGGCCCAGGCTGGAGTGCAGTAGTGTGATCACGGCTCTATGCAGTCTCCAACTCCCGGGCTCAAACCATCCTCCTACCTCAGCCTCCCAAGTAGCTGGGACTACAGGCACGTACCACCGTGCCTAGCTAATTTTTTAAGTTTTTGTAGAGACAAACAATGTCCTGTTATGTTGCCCAGGCTAGTCTTGAACCCCTGGGCACAAGCGATCCTCCTGCCTCAGCCTCCCCTAGTGCTGGTGTGAACCACTGCACCCCTCTGGGAATCACTTTAGATTCAGACAGATCTGGGTTTGAATTTGTTTGTGTTACTTACTAACTGTGAGACCTTGGGAAGTTAGTTCACCTGTCAGAACAACGAGGGTACCCAGCATTTATTGAGCATCTACCATGTGCCACACAGGGCTCTGTGTTTAAAGGCTTTACTTAGCTTATTTAATCCTCAAGGTAACCTTGGGAGGAGGGAGTTATTCTCCTCATTTTACAGAGGAGGAGCTGGAGACAAATTCACTTCTCTGAGCCTCAGTTTTCTCATCTGTAAACAGGGACAAGCATAGTATGGACCATGGACCATTCACTCTCATGAGTCTTGCCTCTTTCCTGATGAGGTCACGGAGGCTGTGAGCAGGTTCCTGGCTGCCCAGAGATATTCAGGGTGGCTCTTCCCCTAAGGCCCTTCATCCTTGGAGTACCCTCCATGAGAGGGCAGCTCCAGTTGGGCTTATCTGGGATGGAGGTATAGGAGGAGGGTCTGCCCTGCAGCTGAAAACCTCTCTCCTAAGGGATGAGCTTGCTGCCCTGGCTTGCCCTTGAGGGTCAGGGGGTGGGGCAGGCAGAGAGAAAAGCTATATCCGGAGAGGGGACTGAGGGGCCATAGTGAGGCTGGGCAGGGCTGGGAGTGACTGCCCCCACCCTTCACACACACCCCTGGACATTCATTCTGCAAATCAGTACTATTCCAGGCACTGCAGCCATCAGAATACAAAGCAGATACAAACTTCTGTCCTCTTGAAGTCCAGTCTGGGAGACAGGCAATGACACACACAAAATATGTATCAAAGGTAAAATATGATATCTGGTAGTGATATGTGCTCTGAGGGAAAAGCAGGGGAGGGAAGAAGGAGCTAGGAAATACTCATTTAGGTAAGGTGGATGGGCCTCTCTGAAAGGAGGCATTGACCTGGACAATGAGAGGAAAAACGCCCTATGGGAGTCAGAGGGATGTGTTCCAGGCAGAGGGAACAGCATATGCAAAAGCCCTGAGCTGGGAGCCTGCAGAGAGTGTTCAAGAAGCAGCAAGGAGGCCAGTGTGGAGGGGACAGTGAGGGTGGGAGAAGGGCTGTGGCTGGGCAGGTGACGAGGCTGGAGAGGTGAGGGTCATCATCTTGGGAGGGGCCTCATAGCAGGGTGAGGACTTTAGCTTTTTCTCCAAGTGAGCTGGGAGCCATGTGAGGCTTTGAGCAGAGGAAGGACGTGGCCTGGCTCTGGCTGCCAAGTAGAGCAGGAAAAGAAGGAAGGTGAAGGTGATGCTGCTGTCACCAGAGCCCCAGGTGATGCTTGGTGGATTGCACCTGGGTAGAAAGAATTGATCTGAATTGGGACATAACTTGAAGAAGGAGCTCCAGGATTTACCAGTGGATGGGACTGGATCTGGGGGATGAGAGAGAAGATCCCAGTGACTCCAACTTTGGGAGTCCACCAGCCCTTTTCAGAATGTTCACTGCAGGCCAGAGTGTAGACAGAGTCCTGGAGTCTCTAGGATGAATCCCTCTCTGCCACTGGTGCCCTGGGAAACTCAACCAAGCACAGAACACACAGTGAAGAGCTGAGCTTAGAAACAGGTTTCCTGGCCGGGCATGGTGGCTCACGCCTGTAATCCCAACACATTGGGTTGCCGAGGTGGGTGGATCACGAGGTCGGGAGATCGAGGCCATCCTTGTTAACAGGGTGAAACCCCGTCTCTACTAAAAATACAAAAGATTATCCGGGTGTGGTGGCGGGCACTTGTAGTCCCAGCCACTCAGGAGGCTGAGGCAGGAGAACGGCGTGAACCCAGGAGGCGGAGCTTGCAGTGAGCTGAGATCACGCCACTGCACTCCAGCCTGGGCTACAAAGCGAGACTCTGTCTCAAAGAAATAAAATAAAATAAATAAATAAATAATAAAAAATAATAAGTAAAATTTTAAAAAATTTTTTGAGGCAAAGTCTGGCTGTGTCACCTAGGCTGAGGTCGAGTGGTACGATCACAGCTCACTGCAGCCTTGACCTCCTGGGCTCATGTGATCCTCCTGCCTCAGCCCCCTGAGTAGCTAGGGTCACAGGTACGTGCCATCATGTCCAGTTTTTTTTGTGTGTGTGTCTTTTTTTTTGTTTTTTTTGAGACAGAGTCTCACTCTGTCACCCAGGCGGGAGTGCAGTGGTGTGATTGCAGCTCGCTGCAACCTCCACCTTTCAGGTTCAAGTGATTCTCCTGCCTCAGCCTCCTAAGTAGCTGGGATTACAGGTGTGCACCAACACGCTCGGCTAAATTTTTGGTATTTTTAGTAGAGATGGGGTTTTACCACGTTGGCCAGGCTGGTCTCGAACTCCTGACCTCATGATCCACCCACCTCAGCCTTCTAAAGTGCTGGGATTACAGGCTTGAGCAACCGTGCCTGGCCTTTATTTCTTTATTTTTTTTTCTGGAGAGATGGGGGGTCTTACTATGTTGCCCAGGCTGGTCTTGAACTCCTGGCCTCAAGCAATCCTCCTGCCTCAGCCTCCCAAAGTGTTGGGATTACAGATGTGAGCTACCACGCCCAGCCTGTTCTCTCTTGAAGTCGTTTCAGTATCACTTTGGGAAGCATGGAACTATTGGAACTAGAAGGGTCTTCAATTTTAATTTAGGAAATATTCATGGTCTACTAAAATATGTCATATCATATCACCTCTTGCTTAAAAGCATTTGGAGATCAAATTTAGAAAACAATTCCAGGCTCTTCACCATCAATACCCAAAATGACCTCCCCTGCCCCTGCTGGTCCCCATCCAGCCAGGCTTCCTAGTTTCCGATTGCCTTGTAACCTCAGGGCTCTTGCACTCGCTCTTGCCTCTATCTGGAATGCCCTTTCTCTTGTTCTTCTGGCTTTGTTGCATGCTTCAGGTGCCAGATCATATAGTACCTTCCTAGAGAGACTCCCCTTGTCTCTCCACACCCCGCCATGCTCTTCCCAACAATCTCACTCTGCATTTCCTTCATAGCATGGAATTATTGTGTTTGTGTGCCTGTGTGCTTGTTCTTTGTCCTGCCGCCCACTGGGATATAAGCTCTGTGCAAGCGGGACCTGGTGGGCAGAGCAGCCAAGGATCTGGGCGGAAGGGCCCAGAGAAGGGCAGCCTGGGGAGGGCAAGTGTTTGGGCTGTCCCCAGGCAGGGGAGCAGATATGTCTGTGGGCCCCAGAGAGCACAGGGTCTCCAGAAAGATAATATGAAAAAATGTCTTTTACACACTCCTAGTGGTTCAGATGTGGAAAGGGCTATGTCGTAAAGTAGTGAGTTCCCCCATTCTAGGAGCTATGCAAGTTGAGCTCCCAATGTGTTGGGGCTGTGGAGAATGGATGAGATAGATATTCATTCGCTTGCTCATTTACCCATTCATGCATTCATTCATTCTATCTCCTATGTATCCATTTATTCACTGACTACAAAGTTTACTGTGTGGTGGGCAACCTTCGTGACTTTGGCCACACCTATATGGCATCTGTATTATTATTTACTTAATATCCTCAACATGTGGTGGTGGTGGTGGTGGTGGTGGTTTTGAGACAGAGTCTCACTCTGGAGTGCAATAGCGCAATCTCAGCTCACTGCAACCTCCGTCTCCCGGGTTCAAGCAATTCTCATGTCTCAGTCTCCTGAGTAGCTAGGGTTACAGGCATGTGCCACCATGCCCGGCTAATTTTTTTGTGTTTTTAGTAGAGATAGGGTTTTGCTAAGTTGGCCAGGCTGTTCTCAAACTCCCGACATCAGGTGATCCACCCACCTTGGCCTCCCAAAGCGCTGGGATTGCAGGCATAAGCCATTATGCCCAGCCCTCAATCTGTGTTTTTAAATCAACTTGGAGGTATAATTTACATACAATAAAATGCACCCATTTTAAGTGTTACCATGCAATGCATTTTGAAAAATATACACAGCCATGTAACTACCACTACAAGCAAAACACAAAACGTTTCCATCACCCCACAAGTGCTCTCGTGCTCCTTTTCAGTCGAGCCCTCTTCCCCACCCTGGTTCTGATCATTTCATCAGAAAGTGCCAAACGCTTCCAGCTCCCACTGGCCATGTCCAAACATAAAGGAAAAATCGGAATCCTTTGTTACAAATAAAATGTAACTGACCAAAATGAGTAAAATGGAAACTAAACAACATTCTCAAATTCTAGATGGATAGTGTTGTTTGTAGAAGCTCTGAGTTCAAGACTAGCATTCTTGGGGTGGGCTCTGGGGGAGTTGGGGGAGAGAGAGAGAGAAAGAGAGATCCACAGGTGCTAGAAACACGTTCCTGGCATCATCAGAGACTTTCTCCTTGGCCTGTGAGAACAGCTGGGAGATAATGAAAAAGGAACGACTTTTTCACTGTTGATTTATTGTTATTTAATAACTTGTTGCTGTTCACCTGTATCATCTTTTATCCAGTCCCCACTCCCACCCCCATGATGCAAGTTCCACATTTGGGAAACACGGCAGCTCCTCATGTTCCCTTTCGGTCACCCACTCATCATTCACGCACATGACACATGTTTATTAGTAGCTACTCTGGGCCAGCACTGGAGCTACAGAGGAAAACTATGAGTCAGCCTGGAGTGTGGCAACATGCCAGGTACATAGGTGACCCTGAGAAAGTATCTGTTGAATGGATTGTTGTGAAATGAAAAACACAAATACCTATGTTCTCCTTGATACTCTAAGCTGTTGCTCTAACAAAAGTTGCCTGGAGCAATCAAGAAACGCTTATCAGAGGAGGTGGCCCTTGAACAGAAACTTGACAAAGTTCATTCTCCTTCTACTCATTTGACAGATGGAGAAATAGAGGCACAGAAAGGTAAAGTGACTTGCTCAAAGTCACACAGGAAAAAGAGAAATGAGGGATGGGCAGAACCCAAGACTCAGGACCCCAGCCCACCATTTCTCCCAAGGGCTGGGCCAGGTCTGAGGCCAGCAGGCAGGAAGGTAGGCCTGGGGAAGGGACTCCCAGGTCCTGAGTCTGGAATCCATTTGCTCCAGCCCAGAAATGTTTTCCCAAGGAGAAGTGGGAGGCCCTAGCCCTACCCCTCCCAGCACCACCACTTCCCCCACAACCATCTGCTCCCTGTTTATTTATTTATACTTAAGTCTCACCTCCCAACCCTGCCAGGGGCACAAAACATACCGGCATCCCTGCAGAGAGTGGGATTAGGGGGAGAGAGGCACTGTTAGCCCCCATCACAAGGGAAAACCCAGGTCTGAGAGGTCCTCAGCCCTATTGCCCAGCAGGGATCAGTCAGGAGTACTGGGCTCAAATGCCAGCCCTGCTGGTCCCTGGCTATGTGACCGCTTTGTACCTCAGTTTACTCATCTGTAAAATGGGATTGATAATAACAGCCATCACATGGAGTTGGTAGTGAAGATTCAGTAAAGTGCTTTGGACCCGTCTGACACAGGCATACTTAGCGAGCAATGCTGTCTTGGTGTGAGTTTGAGCAGCACATTGCCCCTCTGGGGTCTATTCCCTCATCTCCACAGTGGACAGCTTGCTGCACAATCTAAGGGCTCTTGCAATCAAATGTCTGAGGGTTTGTGAGGGCCACAAGACCTGTTCCTTCCCCAGGACCCTTACCCCAGCCCTGGTTGAGGACAGGTGGATGATGCCAGTGCCCTGCCTCCAGGCACGATTGTGCCTCGGCCATCTCCTAATCTGCAGGAAAGGCAAAGCCACACCTTCTTCAGCCCCACATGAAGGCAGTGATCTTACCTCGGCTCCCTGAGTCACCCCCACCCCAGAAGGCTGGCGCTGGCTTCCATCCACAGTGGCGCTGACTAGCACAGTGAATACAAATCCCGAAAAACTGGGCCCAGCTGCTCATTAATGGTAATTAGCTCAGGGTCTGTCAGCTGCGAAGGAGCTGCAGGGCCCAGGCTGCTACCCCCAGGCTTTGTTCTGGTGCCACCCGCTCCCCACCCTCCACAGACCCAGCCTTCCTCCTCCTCGAGCTGCAGAGGACTGTGTGTGATCAAAACTGACACTTCCCTCCCAAAACGGACGCTCCCCTCCCTCCCAATTTTCCCATCTCTGCCTTCATCCCCTTGCCTGAGCCCCCACTCCCCTTTTGTCCCCATCCCTCTCTCTGAGTCTACAACCCCCATCTGAGTCTCATTCTCTCTGCACCACAGCCCCTCTCTGAGCCCACTTGCCACTGGGTCCCTGTCTATTTCACTCTCTGTGCTTACATTTTCTCCCTTGAGCTCCCTCTTCCCTGACCAACCCCTCCCACTCCATCTCCCCAAGCCCACTTCCATCCTGCTCCAGCCTGACTCATCTTCAGTGCCTGTGTCTCCCCTCAGCCCCTGTTCCCCTTGCAGATCACACCATATTCGGGTGTGCACTTGAAATGCTGTGCCTCCTAAGGCCTTTTGGAGGTGTCACAGGCAATCTAGGCTGATTCCTCCATGCTGGAGGCCACATCGGCCTGGTCTGCGCAGGCGAAGGGAAAACTTTCCGCAGGCAGAGCTGAGGGGCTGCCTTGGCTGGGGGACTTCCATAATCAGACAGGAACCATGCGGTGGGAGCCTTAAGAGGCCAATGAAGGCACATGGAAACCTTTACTGGCCATGCCTCACTGTCTGCTGGACGCTGTGTGAAGTTTATTTCCTTCTTATTGCCCTGAGGAGATGGAAGCTCAAGAGATGTCATCTGCCTGAGTCTCACAAGAGGGCCTGAGCTGAGATCAAACCAAGCAAGGCTCACTCCACATCCCGACTTACCTCTGCTACACCCCCAGTCCTCCCAGGCCCTGCCCCAGCCCCTCTGGCCTGCCCACGTCTGGAAAGAGGAGGCAGGAGGAACAGAAGCCCCAAGAAGGGCGGGAATTGGTGGGGGAGAAAGAGGGGAGGCAGGTGTCTGTGGGATGCTCTATCCTGGCCTTCCTCAGTCCTCAATCCCCCCACCCCAGCAGGCCCCTGACCCCCTCCACCCCATTCTCATCTGGCCTCCATGTGCTGGCGTCTGCACCTGAATACACACTCCCCACCAATCTGTCTTGGGCTGTCAGAGGATCAATGGGGCTCCCAAGGCCTGGCCCAGCAGGGAGCTAGAGGGGAGTCCCTAACGAGAGTTAAGAAGGGACCCAGGGGAGGGGGGGAAGTGAGGAGAAGCCAGGCTGAGAATGGGAGCATGAGCCTGGGTCTGGCATTTTTTTGAAAGACCCTTGGAAGGACTGATTCCCCAATAGTAAGACCTATCAACTCTCTTATTCAGGGGTTCCAGGCTGGTTTCCAAGTCTGTTTTGCCTCTGACGTTAGGACCTGTCCCTACCCCACTCTGAGCCTCAGCTTCCTTATTTGTGAACCTGAAAGAGATTGACTGCCCTGGGATTGCACCTCAGATGGATGTAAGTTTCTAAAATCAGCAAGAGATCTCTCTTTGTGTTCAAATGTGAAGTGGTCTCCAAAATGTTAAATGAAATAAAGCAAGACGCAGATCATGTGTCTATTTAGCTACCTCCTGCATGCACAGAACTCGAGAAGAAGATGGATGAGTGGATTCGCTTGTCTATACATAGAACATTTCTGGAAGGACTCAAGAAACAGTGAGATTAAGGATGGCTTTGGGGAGAGGATGGGGCGGCTGGGGATGGAGTGGGTGGGAGACTTGCCGTACACTCTTTTATACTGTTGGAATATTGGTCCATGTTTATGTATTCCTTTATCAAATTATAATTTCATCTATTGCAAAGTAGATCATTCTGCTAGGAAATATATGGGCAGGAAATATAAAGAGAAACAGAATATTTACATAGTATCAGTGTATCTTCCTATAAGGTATTTGTTAATTACAAAGAGAAAAATGGTAACTTTACAGTGGAGAAAACTGGCAGACACCACCTTCACCAAGTGATCACAGTGAACATTGCTAATAATGGTGCAAGTCAGCATCACGGGCCCCCTGATGGGACGCACTGTGAAGGACAAAGCATCACTGATGCGGTGTTCTTGCCCCAAGTGCCCGATCTGAATCCAAGCATAAAGCAATAACACAAAAATCCAAACAGAGGGACAATCTGCAAAACCACTGGCCTAAACTTTTCAAATAATGTAAATCATAAAAGTCAAAGAAACTGTTCCAGGCCGGGCACGGTGGCTCACAACTGTAATCCCAGCACTTTGGGAGGCCAAGGTGGGTGGATCACCTGAGATCAGGAGTTCGAGACCAGCCTGCCCAACATGGTGAAACCCCGTCTCTACTAAAAATACAAAAAATTAGCCAGGCATGGTAGCAGGCACCTGTAATCCTAGCTACTCAGGAGGCTGAGGCAGGAGAATCACTTGAACCCGGGAGGCAGAGGTTGCAGTGAGCCGAGATTGCACCATTGCACTCCAGCCTGGGTGACAAGAGTGAAACTCCATTTCACAAAACAAAACAAAACAAACAAACAAAAACTGGCCTAAACTCTTCAAATAATCAGTCATAAAAGCCAAAAAAACCGTTCCAGGCTGGGTACAGTGGCTCACACCTGTAATCCCAGCACTTTGGGAGGCGGAGGCGGTTAGATCACTTGAGGTCAGGAATTTGAGACCAACCTGGTCAACATGGTAAAACTAAAAAACTACAAAAATTAGCTGAGCGTGGTGGCAGGTGCCTGTAATCCCTGCTACTCAGGAGATTGGGACAGGAGAATCTCTTCAACCTGGGAGACAGAGGTTGTGTCATTGTCAGTGAGCCGAGATGGCACCACTGCACTCCAGCCTGGGCAACAGAGCAACAGTCTGTCTCCAAAAAAAGAAACTGCTCCAGATAAGACTAAAAAGAAGACTAAAGAGACATAAACATTAAATACAACATGTATCCTGGACTGGTTACTGAGTGGGTGGGGTGGGGGGGTAGAATTCTTTTTATTTATTTGCTGCAAAGGACATTAGTAGAACTGATAACATTTCAATAGGTCTATAAGAGAGACAATAGCATTGTATCCATCAGTGTCCTGATTTTTGTATCTGTCCTGCGATTTTGTAAGAGAATATTCTTGTTTTTAGAAATATACATGGGATAATTAACTTAGAGGTAAAGAGTCAACATATCTGCAACTTATTTCCAACAATTCAGACACTGGCAAAAATATATGCAGAGAGAACGAAAAAGGAAAGATTGCAAAATGTTAACATTTAAGGAATCTTGGTGACGGGTATGTGGGAATTCTTTGTACGATTATTGCAAACTTTCTGTAAGTCTGAAATTATTTCAAAGTGAAAAGTCAGGTATAAATAGAGTCATTGGCATAGCTGACATGCCAGTGTCAATGACATGCCAATGCCGTGATGTTCAGGTGTTGTGTTAAGTTCTTGGCACATATGGTCAAATTTCATCCTTGTAACCACCCCATGAGGAAGGTGTAGCTATTTCTCATCTTTGTGCAGATGAGAATCTTGAGGCACGAGGTGGTTAAACAATTTGCCCAAGGTCACACAGCTGGAACAGGTGATGCCCAGGGACTCTTCTTTAGCATCATCGGATAGCTCTAGGAACAAAGGGGCCTAGGAATCAGAATTCCATGATATGAATCCAGGGCGGTGAATTGTTTTCTCAGCACTGGGATTGTGCTGTTATTGGAATGGAGCCTTGATGTCATTATTCACCCTTCCATCAAATATTCACTCATTGATCTGTCCAACCACGTGTACTGAGCACCCACTGTCAGCCAGACACTGGAGCTATAAAGGCGAGTGAATGGGCATAAGCTTATAGAGCACCCACCATTTACCAGGCTCTGGGTTCAGCATGGTGGTGAAAGAGATGAGCCAGACCCATCCCTGTCCTCCAGGAGCTCACTGGCCATCAGGGGAGAGCAGCACATGAGCCAACCAGAACAGAGACATGTAAAGGGCTGTGGGAACCCCAAGAAGTGGAAGGTTGGAAAAGGTTCCATTGAGGAGAGGGCCTTTAGGCTGGGTTTTGATGGATGTGTAGGAGTTCCTAAAATGGTGAAAGGAGCACTCCTTTTTTTTCTTTTTTGAGACGGAGTCTAGCTCTGTTGCCCAGGCTGGCTCGCTGCAACCTCTGCCTCCCAGGTTCAAGCAATCCTCCCACCTCAGCCTCCCAAGTAGCTGAGATTATAAGCACCTGCCACCACGCCTGGAAAACTTCTATGTTTTTAGTAGAGACGGGGTTTCACCATGTTGGCCAGGCTGGTCTCAACCTCCTGACCTCAGGTGATCCTCCCACCTTGGCCTCCCAAAGCGCTGGGATTACAGGCATGAGCCACTGCGCCTGGTGAAAAGACACCTTTAATGGAAGAAACAGCACAAGCAAAGGCTCAAAGTAGGAACAAGTAGGTTTCTGGGATGGGGTGTGGCCTGGAGAGACTGGAGCACTGTGAGAAAGGTAGGGAAATGAGATTGGAGAAGCATCAGGCCCAGCTAGGGAAGGACCTTAGGTGCCAGACAGTTGTTATAATTAAGCCCTGGAGAGTCCAGCTAAATATTTCCTTCTTCTTCTTTCTTCTCCTCCTTCTCCTTCATCTTTTTTGTGTCAAGTACAGACAGCTGAGTTAATCCCATTTCTCAAGGCATAGCTCATTGTCATCACACACTTCACTTTTATTTTTTCCTCAACCCCTACTCCTTTTCCCCTTACTCCCAACCATCATGGGCATCCACTTGTGTGGAACTGACACGTGATGGTGAAGGCAGCATCACAGTGGTGGTGTGAAGCACAAGGATTCTGGAGTTGGACTGCCTGGATTCAAAGCTGGGTCCACATCTTACCAGCTGTGTGACTCTGGGTAAGTTACTTGACCTTTCTGTGCTTCTGTTACTTAATCTCCATAAAATACTGATAAAACTGATACTATCTACATCACAGGACAGTTATGAAGATTAAATGAGTTATCACTTGAAAAACACTTAGAATAGTATAGGTATCTATGTGATAAATAAATCTCAGCCAGGCACAGTGGCTTACACCTTAATCCCAGCGCTTTGAGAGGCCAAGGCAGGAGGATCGCTTTTAGGCCAGGAGTTTGAGAGCAGCCTGGGAAACACAGTGAGACCCTGTCTCTATATAAAAATGTAAAACTTAGCAGGGCATGGTGGTGTGTGCCTGTAGTCCCAGCTATGAGGAAGGTTGATGGGGAAGATAGCTTGAGCCCAGGAGTTCCAGGCTGCAGTGAGCTGTGATCACGCCACTGTACTCCAGCCTCCTGGGCAACAGAGCAAGACCTTGTCTGTAAAATAAATAAACAAACAAATAAATAAACCTCAAATAAGTTACCCACTACATACTTGGATATAATGTCATCCTTGTAGAAAGTGCTTACATCACAGCCTCTTCCTTTCTATCTAAATTCCTTCCCTTCTAGCACTCTCATCCAATCCCATGGCTTTAGTTTTATGTCCATGGTGCTCAACGTGTATCTCCAGTTTTGGTCTGGAGATACCAAAACTGCTGCCTTGACTGCACTGAACTTGAACTCTTGAACAAACTTGAACTCTGAACTGCTGCCTTGACACTTCTGCTAGAACGTTTAACAGCTGTCAGACCTAACCTGCCACCTGTCCAAAACCTACTCCATGCCAGCCTTCCCTAATCAGGCTTCCCTCCATTCAAAGAGGCCAAATGCCTCGAGGTCGTTTTGGGCTCGTCTCCTCTCATATCCAACACTAGATCTTTCAGCAAGTCGTGCTGGATCTACCTACGAAACACATCCGGGACCCAGCCACTTCCACCGTCACTATCTAAGCCTCACTCATCTCCCACCGGGCCTCCTGTGGCATCTGCTCTACTGGCCTCTGCTCTCAGCTCCCACTCCTGTCCCCTCAACATTCTCTTTACTCAGCAGTCAGACGGATTGTCTCAAAAACTGAATCTGATTGTGTCACTCCTCTGCCTAAACTCCCAGCGAGTAAGTGCCATTGAAAAACAGAACAAACCCCAGCTCCTTTCAATGACACCCAGACCTACAGGGTCTGCTCCTTGCCTCCTGCATTCCCCTCATTTACTCTTCTGCAGCAACAGCTGCCTCTTGGCTGTGCCTTCATCACACTAAGCACCTCTCGCACTCCAGGGCCTTTGCACTTGCCATTCCCATGTCCTGGAATCCTCTTCCTGTGAGTCTGTTCTCAATTATCAACTTCATGGCGAAGCTTCTCCTGGCCAACCTGCTCAAAAGGTGATACCTTCTTCTCTGCTTAATTTTCCTCCTGATTTATTTGTCTTATTTGTCTGTCTCCACAAATAGAATGCACATCCCATAGGTGTGCAAAAAAGCTAGAATTTTTGCTAATTTTGCTCATTGCTGTGTCCCAAGTGCCTAGAATAGTGCCTGGCACTCAGTCAGCCCTCATAAGGATTTGTGGAATGAAAGACAGGTTCAGTGCCTGGCACCAAGGAAGGTTTGGAAATGAATTAATTAACTAAAGGCAGGAAAAGATGGAAGACAGCTGGGACAATGGGCTCAGAAGTCATCCATGAGAGCACCGGAGTCCCAAGATCCCAAGGATCCCCCTCTCAGTCCCTGTGAATGCCGCCTGCCGGGGAGCAGGTGCCCTCCATATCCAGAGGCCTGCCTATCCTGGACCTAAACCCCCAAGGCTAAGAAGATATAATCACATACTCCAGCTTCCCCACCATCCCAGGGCCCAGAAGCCCAGAGGGACAGATGTCCTCTTCAATTCATCATATTCTCCTCCTCCACTGTTTCTGGGAAAATGCAAGGTGTGGTTTGGAAAGACCCTTCTGTCCCATCACTGCAGCTGGGCTGTGAGCCCAGACCTCAGCTTCTGGGCTTCAGTCTCTGGATACCTGGAAGGAGATACCCCCGTACAGAGAGAGGGCTATGGGCTGCTAGAACACAGTAGGACCCCACTGGGGTCTGGGGTTGGGGCAGGGAAGCCAAATGCGGGGAGGTGGAACATCCTAAACCCATCAGGGCTGGGAAACGGGGATGGGGAGGTGACGGAGCCCCCGTGACTAAGGACACCAGAATGCTGTGGCTGGCAAAGCCCTTCAGAAGAGTGGCTGCCAAACTTACCCAAACCTTTCTCTTCACCCTTGTCCTTCACCATCCTCCTCCTTTGCCTCCCACCCCCCTTCTTTAAAGCTGTGGTACCAATGGGGGAGGGCTGCACCAGGGTTGGCGAATGGGTCTGATAGTCTTCTGTGCTACAAATCCCAGCTTCCTCCTTTGCCAGTCCTCTGACAAGTGACTTAACTTCTCTTTGCCTCAGTTTACCCCCTTTATAAAGAGCATAGTAACCGTGCTACTTTTGTGGGTCAATGAGTGGCCAAAATGAGGAAGTGCATCCACCACCTGACAGCATGCCTATCACATAGTGAGCACTCAATAAATGGTGGCTGTTCTTTTTAAACATAATCTGCCATAGAGACCAATCTAAGACACAAGGGCAAGAATGCCAGCTCTGCTGAAAGTTGGGTCTTCCGATATTTTGTGGTGGCCACTGAGACACCTCTCAGAAGCTAAACCTAAAATTGATCTAAAGTTTTCACTGTGCAGATGGGAAAACTGAAGCCCAAAGAGAGGAAGCTAATTCTCAGCCATTCCTGATACAATTTTTCCTGCATATCTACTGTGTGCCAGGCCCTGTGCTAAGCATCAGGGGTGGAGGGGAATGGGGAAAAAACTACCACTCTGCCTGCCCTCGTGGGGCTTACCCTCTAGCTCCAGACAGTAACAGATAACTGAATGTTGACCACACAGAGTAGATGCCGGCAGGAAAAACAGAGGGAGCACTGTCAAAGGCCAGCTTGGGGGGGATATGTAGGGACAGGGAACCCATTAGCTGGAGCGGGGGGTTGGTAGGGTTACATCGTTAGAACTGAGACCTCCAAGAACAAGAAGGTGCCTTGTGAAAAGCAAGTGGGTAAGTGGATGTTACCAGCACTGTTGTTTGTAATAGCAAAAAATAAAAACCACCCAAATGTTCATCACCATGGACTTCAGATACTATATCGTGGTATTAATATATTCATATAAGGGAAGACTGCCCAGCAGTGCCAATGAATGGCAGCTGCCTGCCTCAATGCAGATGGGACTCCAATCCACACTGTGGAAGGAAAAGAGCACGTGAGGTAGATACACAGAATCCATACAATATATATGCACTTCTATACATTTTTGAGAATGATGCTCGAACCCGGGAGGTGGAGGTTGCAGTTAGCCGAGATTGTGCCATTGCACTCCAGTCTGAGCAACAAGAGGAAAACTCCATCTCAAAAAAAAAATTTTTTTTTTAAAGAATGAAATATAGTCCTATGTATTGGGTAAGCATTTATTATATGTAGTAAAAGGTAAAACATTCATGGAAATAATAAACATCAGGATTGTGGCTTCAAAGAGGGTGGATGGAGATGGTGGGAAGGGATACCAGGGACCGTCTGTATTAGCAATCGATCCTGCATTAGAAATCATCCCAAAACATAATGTTTTAAAAGTAATAACAGTCATTTTTTATATCTCACAGTTTCTGAGGGTCAGGAATCTGGGCGTGGTTTAGCTGGGTGGTTTTGGTCCTCAGGAAGTTACATTCAGCTGTCAGCTGGGGCTGCAGTCATCTGACGGCCTATGGGGTTGGGGAGTTGGAGGGTGAGCTGGAGAATTTGCTGCCAAGCCAAAGGGGGTTCATCTGTGTGGTTAGCAAATTTGTGCTGGTTGTTGATCAGGAACTGGGAAGAGGGGAGAGGGCCTCAGTTCCTCTCCTTGTGGGCCCATCCATGCATCCTGGGTTCTATCACAACATGGTGGCTGAGCTTCAAAAGTAGGCATGGAGAGACAGACGGACAGATGGACAATTAAGTAGAAGTTGTATCCCTTTTGTGACCCATCCTCATTCACCACATCCTCTTCATTAGACATGAGATGCTAAGCTCAGCCCATACTCAAAGGTGAGGAGAATGTAACTCTACTTTTTGAAGGGAGAAGTGTCCAAGAATTTGTGGACATATTTAAAACCATTCACTCTCAATTCTATTTGAAAAGTTTTAGGGCAGGTGCGGTGGCTCACGCCTGTAATCTCAGCACTTTGAGAGACCGAGGCAAGTGGATCACAAGGTCAGGAGTTCGAGACCAGCCTGGCCAACTTGGTGAAATCCCGTCTCTACTAAAAATACAAAAATTAGCCGGGCATGGTGATGAGTGCCTGCAATCCCAGCTACTCAGGAGGCTGAGGCAGAAGAATCACTTGAACCCGGGAGGCGGAGGTTGCAGTGAGCTGAGATCACACCACTCCAGCCTGGGCGACAGAACGAGACTTTGTCTCAAAACAAACAAACAAACAAAAACAGAAAAGTTTTACTCCTTAAACTGAGCAGTGAGTACCTGGGGTTTTATTCTGCTATTCTCTGTACTTGTTTGTGTATTAAGTAACAGAGGGAGATGGGCAGTGGGGAGGAGTGTTTCAGGCAGAATGAAGGAGAGCAGTGATGGTGAGTGGCCATGAAGGTGAGGATAGCAGCCGACAAGTGCAGAGCGGTGGGCAGTGCCCAACGAACTTGTTGGCTGAGGTTGCATCATGGACACAGTCAGGACCCTGGGCATCTTGGAAGCAGCAGAGGCTCTCTGCCCCCTCTGAGTCCCCACACCTGGCGTGATCCTGGCCTGGAGAGGTGGTCCCAGGGTTAGTGGCAATTCCTTCTCTGAACACAGCTCTTGGGTGCCTGCTCTTCTGAAGTGCCATCCACTCCTCTCCCCTGACATCTGGCTCTTTTCCCCAGGAGCATCCTTCCACAGAGATACCATTTGTCTACAAACATATCCACAACCACATACACTGTTATCTCCCCCCAAATGGAAGCCTATTCTACATCCTCTTCAATACCCTTTTTATAGCCTTTTTGACATACTTTGGGACTCTTACATGTTAGTACATAGCAAGCTCCCCCACTCTTTTTTATAGCTTTATAGTACTCCATCATGCGATGTGCTACAATTTGTTTAACCAACCCCCTCTTTACACACATTTATTGCGTTGACCTTTGTTATTACTTTTTAGACTTTAAATGTAGAGACTTGAGTTTAATAAAACCTCAAGTCATGGCAGATTATCATAACTGCCCTCCTTTGTTTTGTTTTGTTTTCTCTCTCTAGTTATTCCTGATTATCCCATTTACCCTTCATATTTTCTGCACCTCCACAGATTCTGATGGGTTCTTTGTGCATTCTGTGGTGTATAAGTCTTCATGTAGAACATAAGAGACTTGTATGTGCGGCTTCACCTGTGACTTCTGATTGCTGCCTAGAGCTCTTTGCACCTACCATGTATTCCTCTCTACCACCCCAGTAATGGACACGTGGGTGGCCTCTAACTCTCTGTTGCCACAACAATATGGCCATGTCTTATATGGGCTGATATGAGAATTTTGTCTGGATATACAGCCAGGAGTATAATCGCTGGGTCATAGGGTATATCTATTCTGGTTATCTTTTGTACTACAATAAACTACCCTCAACTGAGAGGCTACCCTCAACTGGCCATGTCTTATATGGGCTGATATGAGAATTTTGTCTGGATATACAGCCAGGAGTATAATCGCTGGGTCATAGGGTATATCTATTCTGGTTATCTTTTGTACTACAATAAACTACCCTCAAAAGAGAGGCTCAACCACTTTGTTTTATTCATTACTTTGTGAAAGGGTGAAATTTAGAAAGGGCTCAGCTGGGTGGCTCCTCTGTGAACCATGTGGTATCAACCAAAACAGCTATGGTTGGAGGTTCCCTTTCAAGATGGCATCTTCACTCATGTCTACAGTCTTGATGTTCCTGGCGTCCCTCTCCATCAAATGGTGTCTCATCCTAGAGGACGTATTTCCATTGTTGGCCGGACTTCCTCACAGAATGGCAGTCTTGGGGTGGTTGGAGTTCTTTCATGGCAGCTGGCTTCCCCTCAAGTAATTGTTCTAAGAAAGAGGAAGTAGAAGCTGCCAATCTTTTAAAGCCTAGGCCTGGAAACTGACACATCATCACTTCCACCATAGTTGTTTGTCAAAGCAGTCACAGGGCAGCCCAGATTCAGACAGCAGATACATAGACCAACATCTAGATGGGAGGAATGTCAAATAATTGGTGGCCATAATTTATGCACCCAATGTACAGATTTAACTGGACAGACTGCTCTCCAGATGGCAGCTCCAGTCGACACACCCCCATCGCTGTCTCCACATCTTCACCTATACTTGGCTGTGTCCAGCCTCTTCAGTTCCCCCTTCACACTGCAGTAAACATTCTTGTAGATGGGTCATTGCCCACATGTGCAAGTACAAATGTAGGACAAAGTCCCTGAAGCAGATACGCTAAATCAAAGGCAAGTGTGTTTGCAACCTTGATAGATATTGCCAGCCCTTTGATAAACCGTGGATTCCATCTCCTCACAACAGATCCAGAATCTGACCACTTCTCACCATCTCTATTGCTACTACCCTGACCCAAGCCACCCACCTCCCTGGGCTCCCAGCTTCTGCCCTGGCCGCATTGTCCATTCTCCATGGTGCAGCCAGAGAGATCCTCTCAAATCCCAGGTCAGATTCTGCCCCTCCTCTACTCAGAAGCCTATGATGGTCTCCCACATTACTCAGAGTAAGACAGCCTTATGATGGCTCTGAAGCCCCACCTGTATGACCCCATGAACTCTCTCACCTCTTTCCTTCTGCCCATCTCTTCACTGCCCCACCCTGGGCTCCACACATGCTCTCCATGTCTTCATACTTAA
Source organism: Colobus angolensis palliatus (assembly GCF_000951035.1). Lineage (NCBI taxonomy): Eukaryota > Metazoa > Chordata > Mammalia > Primates > Cercopithecidae > Colobus > Colobus angolensis. Next base: position 4,237,528 of record NW_012112475.1, on the reverse strand, counting down.
GGTTCCCTCTACCTGAAATAATCTCATTTCTTTCTCCAGTGCATGCTGTACTAAGTTGTATATTCATTCATTGTGTGTCTCCTCTCCAGAAAATAAGCACCAGGCAAAGGGACTTGGTTGGATTTATTTGCTGCAAATCCTTAGCACCTGAGGAGCACCTGGCATTTGGTAGGAGCTCTTACATTTATCTTAAATATTTGTGAAACTCAATCATCCTCCACAGAGATTATAGCAATTTGCATCCCACCAGCAATGTCTAAGTTTCAGTAACGTGAATTGACCCAAACACATGGTTCATATGTTTTAAGTTCATGCTTCCCCCTGCTCAAGAACCTTCAAGGACTTCCTATTACCTTGCTTGGTGTATCTCAAACTGGAACCCAAGACCTTTTAATACTAGGAGCAAGAGTTTCTCCATTTCTTATGGAAAGAAGCCCATGGATGTTTCAATGTTAGGTTTTTATCTTATCCATTTTTTATAAATGATTAGCATTTAACTAAAAAATCAATAAGAGATAGAAGAGATACCTCACAAACAATGAGTTTACTGTTTGGGGGCTTCTAATGGTATAATGAAACTTGTCACAACTTAGGGCCAATAAACAACACAACTGATAGCGTGAACCAAGTTCTTTCGCCTAGCTAAGCCTCAGTTTACCCGTTGGTAGAATGAAAATAGCACTATCTCATATGGTGTGTTGGGTACTTTTTAACTCACTTGGTCCTCAGTGCAGCTGGAAGAAATGGGTACTATTATTATTCTCGTTTTTCAGATGAGGAAACTGAAGCATAGAACAATTAAATAACATGTCTAAGTTTCCACATCTGGGGAGTGGTGGGGCCTGGATTTGAACTCCTACACACAAATTGTCCTCCTCCCACCCCACCCCCAAGGCTGGCTTCAAGGCTAAATATTTATTCTTTGTTTGTTTGTTTGTTTGTTTTAAATTTTTTTAGAGACAAGGTCTCGCCCTGTTGCCCAGGCTGAAGTGGAATGGTGCAATCATAGCTCACTGCAGCCTTGACTTTCTGGGCTCAAGCAATCCTCCCACCTTAGCCTCCCAAGTAGCTGGGACTACAGGTACACACTCCCACACCCAGCTAATTTTTTAAAAATTATTTAGTAGATATGGTCTCACCATCTTGCCCAGGCTGGTCTCGAACTCCTGGACTCAAGCCATCCTCCTGCCTTGGCCTCCCAAATTGCTGGGATTACAGAAATGAGCCACCGTGCCTGGCTAGATATCAACTCTTGCGGCACATTTTAGGGAAGTAGTGTGTTCACAGGCATAGCCTTTCTGGGGGGAGGGGAAGGAGGTGGCCTGTGAGTGGGAGATAGTCTCTGACCAGATTGAAATATACACAAAAGGCACAGGATTGAAATTGTGTCGTGCCAAGTCCATTGTCCCCTCTGGGGTATGAACTGAGACTCTTGGGCTCCTAAATGGCTTCTCAATAACATCTGATTCTCTATCATTATTGTAATAGTTACCATTAATAACAGTTAACATCTATTGCACGTTCATTGGGTACTAAGACTTTTCTCTGCATGTTTGAATCCCTCAATAGCCCTAGGAAGTTAGAGATTCACATTAACCTCATTTTATACATGAAGACACAGAGCTCAGCGGCAGAGTTGGGATTTGTTCCCTGTGCTTCCACCCACGAATGGGTCCTTGAAGCATCTCTGTTTACAGAGGACTTTCATGCATTATCTCACTCGATTTCATAGCCACTCCTTGAAGTCAATGCTCCTATCCTTCCTATTTTGCTAACAAGGAAATCAAGGTGCAGTGCACAGCTCTTTGCAACAAATCTGTCTTCCCTGCCTTCCCCATCGAATCCAGGATGTCACACAGCTGGAAGGTACCCAATTTATAGCTCAGGAAGGAGCACGTCAGGGCCTCTGCGGCACTGGGCAGGGTTCTCAGGCAGTTGCCCAGAGATCCTGTTTACTGGCAGGGCCAGAGACACACAAGACCAGGAAGGAGGGAGGCCCCAGAGATGACCCACGTTTGCATCTTCAAAGGCTTGCCCTGCACTCTCCCATCCTCAGGACTCCCCAGCTGGGCAGCGAGTTGTCACTTCCATGAAATGTCCTCCAGCCCTGGCCACACTGGCTCAACCCAGCCACTCCAATCCTGCCCTTTCCTCACCCACTCTGCTTCCCCACACACATAGCCCTAGGGAAGGCAACCAACCCCTTCTGGGCTCCTACAGCTCATTCATTCATTCAGCAAACCCCTGTGAGTGTTAGGTACTCTTACAGGCACTGGGGATACATTAAAGAATAACAAAGATTCCTGCCCTGTGGTATTGACATTCTAGGGTGGAGGGGGTGGGTGGGGGAACACAATAAGTAAAGTGCATAGTGTGTCAGGTAGTTCTAAGGGTCATGGCAAGATGAAAAATAGAGCAAGTCAAGGGGTTCAGGAGTAGGAAGAAAGGGCCTCACTGAGAAGATGACATCTGAGCAGGCACATGAACAAGATGAGGGACTGAACCAAGCAACCCCTGGAGAAAGAATGTTCCAGGCAGTGGAGCACTGTCCTCAGCAAGTGCAAAGGCCCTGAGACAGGGAGTGTCTGGTGTTCGAGGAGTAGCAAGGAGGCGGTGGGGCTGGAGAGGGGAGAGGGTGGGAAACAGGACAGAGAGGCCATGGACTGGAGAGGGGTCCCATCATGTAGGGCCCGTGGGCCATGGTAAGAATCTGGCATTTCCTCTGAGTGAGCTGGGAGCCAACAGATGGTTTTGAGCAAAGGAGAGACATGGTCTGTTTGAAGCATTTATGGGACACCTCTGGCTGCTGCATCAACAGCACACCACAGAGGGAAGGGAGGAGGCAGAGAGCTCTGTGGCTGCCGCACCTTCTGGCTGGCCAGAGAGGAAGGTGACATGCCCAGGGTGGTCGCACTGTTCTAGTTACTATCTCTGTGTAACAAACTACCCCAAAACTCAGTGGCTTTAAGCAGTCACCATTTTATTATGCTTCAGAATTCCGGCCAGGAGTTGTGGGGATGGCTTGTTTTTGCTCCATGGTGTCTTGGTCCTCCGCTGGGAGGACTTAAAGGCTGGATATGAAACGACGAAGAACTGGAATCATCTGGAGTACCTAGACCAGGATGACCTGAAGACTAGGAGTGCCTACATGTGACCTCACCGTGTGGCCCAGGCTTCCTCACAGCATGGTAGTCCCAGACTACTTGAACATCTTCCACAGCACCTCGGCACTCCAAAAACGGGGTGCCAATGAACAGTCTCAGAAGTCGCAGAGTCACTTCTGACATAGTCTATTGGTTAAAGCTGTCACGAGCCCACCCAGACTCAAGAGGAGGAAACATAGACCCCACTTTTTTTTTTTTTTTTCCTGAGACAGGGTCTTGCTGTGTCACCCAGGCTGGAGTGCAGTGGTGCAATCACAGCTCACAGCAGCCTCGACCTCCCCAGGTTCAGGTGATCCTCCTGTCACAGCCTCCCAAATGGCTGAGACCACAGGCACATGCCACCACATCTGGCTAATTTTTGTATTTTCTGTAGACACAGGATTTTTCCATGTTTCCCAGGCTGGCCTCAGCTTCCTGGGCTCAAGCAGTCCTCCTGCCTCAGCCTCTCAAAGTGCTAGGATTACAGGCATGAGCTACCAATGGACCCCACTTCTTAATGCAGCCATGTTCTAAAACCACAAGCACTTAGAATCTTCCAGGAAAATTGAACTGGCTCTGCTCATCCAGGGCTCAAAGTCCAGTGACCAAAAGAGACAGCTACTTCCCAGAGGCATGAGCAGACAGAGAGGAGCCCCAACCCAGCTTAGTTAGTCAGGACAGGCTTCTTGGGGGAGGTGATGCATGAGCCGTATCTTTAAAAATGAGGTCATCAAGCCAAGAGACAAAGGAGAGGTCATCCCAGGGCAAAGAGAATTAGAAATTCGTATTGGGAGGCAGGAGAGCGAATGCTTGAGAGATGGATTCTGGCACCAATTGTCTAGGTTTGCATCCTGTCCCAGCCCTTCAAGGGCGAAATTGCTCAGGCCACCTTGCCTCAATGAGCCTCAGTTTATTTACCTTTAAAATAGGGGTTATAATAATTGCACTGCCTTCAGGGGAGGACATGCATGCAAGGTGCCAACTAGATAGAAAGAGCCTCAGACTGTCAGCTCTGATTAGGAAATGACACGTGGTGGTCATCCAGCTCCAGCCCCGATTGCAATGATGAGGAAACAGGCAGAGACTTGCCCAGTGTCACACAGCGTAGAAGGTGGAACCTGCATCACACTTCAGTGATCTGCCACAGCCTGACCCCTCCCTGTCTCCTCTCATTCCTCACCCTGCAAATTCACTTTGGAAAGGGGGGAGGGGGTGTCACTTGTTCCTTGGACTTTCCCCCACCCTGTCGATCCTGGTCCCTCCCCTTACCCAGGAATCCTGTGAGGCCTCCAGAGGGGGTCACCCAGCCTAGAGCTGGGGCCTTAAAGATGGGGTGGTCTCTACTCTGATAAGGAGCCACACTGTGCCCCTCCCAGCCTACGTTCTCCATGCCCCTGTTCAGCAGGAATGCCTCAGTCCAGCATGGAGTTCCGGTGGATTTTATGGGCCAGCCACAAGCAGACAAATGGAGAAGAAAAACATCCCTCCAGAGCCCTGCTCAGCTCTCAGAATCTGATTTCCGCTCAGCCGGAAGGAGGCTGGGCTGCTTTAACCCTCTGTGGGAGGGGACCACGGGGTCTGATTCAAGATCCTCTTTGCTCCATGCCTTATCTTCCCACCACACAGGTTCAGTTCCTTCCCCAGCAGCTCCTGTGCTGGCCCCCACTTTGCCCCAGGGCTCAGCTTCCCCCAGATCCCCTTGGTAGAATCACCTCAGAGGCCCCAGATCCCAGTTTATGATCATCATCAAAGCAGCCACGACTGTGAGCCTACTGTGTGCCAGGCACCGTGCCACATGCCTTAGCAACATGGGCTCAGGGTGAGTCTGGAGATCATGATGGGAAAGCACATAGCAGGGGCTGAGAACAGAAATGGCTTCAGATCCAGCTCTGCCTCTCCTAGATAGTAAGACCTTGAGCACAGCCCCTAAACCTTGCTGGTCTAAGCTTCCTCATCTGTAAAATGAACTTGGTAATAGGATCCATCTGCTAGGATCATTGTGAGTTTTAAATTACCAGGTGTGTAAAGTGTGCAGCACAAAGCCCAATACAATGCAGTTGTTGTTACTATCCCTTCTCTCCACAAACCCCACAGGATGGCCCTCATCAGCCATAGTTTGCAAAGAAGAAAAGCGAGGCCTTTAGGACACCCCTTGACTTGCTCCATGCCTCGCTTTCTCCAATTATGAGTCATGACCGCAAGCCCTGAACTTATTAAATAATCGGTCAATTCTTATTAGTCACTGATTCTGGAGTCGTGGATTCATCTACTCACTAAATTTGTAACCTCAAAATCAACACGAGGAGTCATGAAAAATTTGAGTCACTGACCGGGTGTGGTGGCTCACACCTGTAATCCCAGCACTTTGGGAGGCCGAGGTGGGTGAATCACAAGGTCAAGAGATTGAGACCATCCTGGCCAACATGGTGAAACCCCATCTCTACTAAAAATACAAAAATTAGCCAGGCATGGTGGCGCGTGCCTGTAGTCCCAGCTACTCAGGAGGCTGAGGCTGGAGAATTGCTTGAACCCAGGAGGCAGAGGTTGCAGTGAGCAGAGATCTCGCCACTGCATTCCAGTCTGGGCTACAGAGTAAGACCCTGTCTCAAAAAAAAAAAAAAATTTAAGTCACCTGATGCACGTTTCCAGGTGAGATCAGACAAAGTGACATGCTGCCTGCTTGTTTCAGCTCTCACACTATAAACTACTGTCCTTTTCACAGTCTATTTTTTGTGTCACATTTTACAAATTTTTGTGTCTTCTGCTGGTGATTGTACTGTTGACAATGACCCCGGGCATGGTGCTGAAGTGCTATCTAATGTTCCTAAGCACCAGAAGGCTTTGATGTGCCTTACAGAGAAGATCATGTGAGTTAGATAAGCTTCATTCAGGCCTGAGTTACAGTGCTGTTGGCCATGAGTGCAATGTGAGCGAATCAACGATATGTATTAAACAGGGTGTCTTTCAACAGAAACATGCATAAAACAAGCTTATGTATTGATCAGTTGATGAACCTGTTGGGAAGAGAATGGTTCACAGGAATCTAAGCCTGTATTTCACCTAGGAGCAGTGGTTCAGTATTTGCTAATTCAGTGTTTGTAGTGACTTTCTAGAATATAATTACAGCAAATAATGAAAATCGACTGTACTTTCAGGTTTTTTGGTGCTTTTAGTTGTGAAGATAATATTTGGAAGGCATTTTAGTGAGCTACAGTCACAATTAGTGTTGCTGTGTGACAAATTACCCAATAAGTTGGTGTCTTAAGCATTTCCTTATGCTCACGGATTCTGTAGTTCAGGATTCAGAACAGGCAGAGCAATGAAGACCTGTCACTGTCCGTGATGTCTGAGGCTTCAATGGCAAAGACTCAATAACTGAGGCTGGAATTGTATGAAAGCCTCTTCACTCACGTATCTGTTCCTGGAGCTGGGAGAACTGAAAGACTAGAACGACCAATCAAAAGCATGTGGCCTCTCCATGTGGCCTAGGCTTCCTCATAGCATGGTGGCCTTAGGCCCTTCAAACTTGTTCTTGGCAACTCTGTGCTCCAAACTCCTTGAGCTTTCAAAGAAGACTTAAATGGTAGTTTCATTTAGCATTATCTTGATCTTCTACACCATGTTGGTGATCCTGCCACACCTGGCCCTGGTGTCAGGGTCAACCTGAGTCAGGTGGGTACCTGACCAGGCTAAATTATTTAGCACTTCCTTCAACTTAATAGTCTTTAAACATGAGCTCATCCTTTCCTTAAAGCGATGGAGCTAAAGGAGGGCACCCATGGCAGCACCAGCCTCCTCTCTATTATTGAACAATTCCACTCTGGCCCAAACCTGCATCCTCTACTCAACAAAATCAGTGCTCTGCAACCAAGTGGTCTCACTCTCCCTGGAGCAGAGTTTTGTGAGCATCTGAGCTTAAAATACCCTGGGGGAGGGTCTTCCTTTGTTCTCCTCACCACAAGCAACTTATCAAAGAATTCCTGTCCACTCCCTAGCTATGTGACCTTAAGTAAATTTACTTAACCTTTCTGCTCTTTAGTCTACTCACCTATAGAACGGGAATATTAACAGTACTTAGCTCATGAGGCTACTATGAGGATTAAATAAGTTCCTAGAAGAGTGCCTGGCATATTGTTACCCCTCAATAATATTATTATTTTAATTTACATTGCATTTTCCCTGAAAGAGGTACCATGAAATACATTTTTCTCCACCTGTTATATTTTCAATGATATTTTCATGTCCCTTAGAAAGTGGGGCTCGGGCATATGCCCGTACGTTCCCCGTCTTACCCTATCTCTTCCTGGTAACCAGCACCCACCTGCTCACTTCCACTTCACTCCTATCAAACATGCCATCTACAAAGAATGGATACCCACTCACAGCGAGGTAGATGTCAGTGGTAACAGCCTGGAGAAATGTCTGCTAAACTGTATTCTCTATTAGGTGTCTGGTGTTGGGGGCAGGATGTGAGTCAATAATCAAGTAAGTCTAAAATAAACTCAGAAAATGCACATTGAGGCCAGGCACGGTAGCTCATGTCTGTAATCTCAGCGCTTGGGGAGGCCAAGGCAGGAGGATTGCTTGAGTCCAGGAGTTAGAGACCAGCTTAGGCAACATAGTTGCCTACAAAAAAAAAAAGTAAATCTCTACAAAAAAAATTAAAAATTAACTGGGTGTGTCACATGCCTATAGTCCTAGTTACTTGGGAGGCTGAGGTGGGAGGATTGCTTGAGCCTGGGAGGTTAAGACTGCAGTGAATCATGATTGCATCACTATTCTCCAGCCTGGGCAACAGAGTAAGACATCGTCTCAAAAAAATAAGAAGAAGATAAAATGCAGATTGAAATGAAGCCCAATAAGTTTTTTTGTTGCAGGATTTCTCAGAGTCTTTAACATGCTAATGTGTTGCAGGTTTCTAGGAGGGGGATATAAAATGCAGTTTCTCTGACTTTTTAAAAAAATCATGGAATCCTGAGCATCTGTAAGAACAAGTGTTCTCAGGAATTCACCCTTAAAAATGATGGATTGGAGGGACCCTGGAGGGACTGAGTTCTAGCATGGAATCAAGGGCATCAGCCCCAGACTAGAGGAACCAGATGGGGTCAATGGAGCGTTCTCATGAACTGAACATAAAACAAAACCAAACAAAACCTAGCATCTCTATGTAAGGATAGTTTACGTGTTTATTTAACACACTCATTCAATAGATATTTCTGGATGCTTATTATGTGCTGTGTACTGATCTGGGTCTTGATCTTGCACTCTATGAATTTCTATGGGATGAGGCAAGTGGAAAAAAATGCTCTCGGGCCAAATTCTGCTTCCATCACTTGCTGGTTGTGGGACCTTAAGAAAACCCCTTGTGGCCAGGCATGGTGGCTTATGCCTGTAATCCTAGCACTTTGCAAGGCCGAAGCAGGTGGATCACTTGAGGTCAGGAGTTCAAGACCAGCCTGACCAACGCGGTGAAATCCAGTCTCTACTAAAAATACAAAATCAGCCAGGCATGCTGGAGCACGCCTGTAATCCCAGCTATGTGGGAAGCTGAGGCAGGAGAATTCTCCTGGGAGGAAGAGGTTGCAGTGAGCTGCAATTGCACCATTGCACTCCAGCCTGGGCAATAAGAGTGAAACTCCTTTTAAAAAAAAAAAAAAAAAAAAAAAAAAAAAAGCCCTTGTAAGGATTATATAATGAAAACAGCTAACACACATACCATGTGCCAGGACTGTTATAAACCCTACATACATTGACTCATTTAATCCGCATAACAACCCTATGAGGCAGGCTTTACTGTGAGCCCTGTTTACAGATGAGGAAATTGAAGCCTAGAAAAGTTTGGTAAATTTCCCAAGATCATACATCTGGTAAGTGGCCTAACTGAGATATGAAATCAGGCAGTTAGGCTCCCATATCTGCAAACTTAACCATGTGACATTATTATCTCCAGAGATAACACCTATGGCATATAACACTTATGGTTCGTCATTTCCAGCAGCCATTCTTCCCCTCTTCCTCACTAACAGAAACCCAGTGTTCAGCTGCATACATGGACACTTACCTGCAAAAGACTATCTTCTCAGCCTCCTTTTCAGTTAAGTGTGGCCAAATGACAAGATCTGGCCAATGGGATGTGAACAGAAGTGAGGTTGATGTTCTACAGATTAAAGCATGCTCTTCCTTCTGCCTCTTTCTCTTTTTTTCCAGTTGGAATGCAGACAGAATGGCTCCTGTGGCCCTTTGGCTCTGTAAGAGAACTAGGAAGTGGAAGCTATGTATGGTGCAGTAAAAAGATAGACAGAGCCTGGGTCCCTGGCACCATCTGTTTTGGTCATCTAATGTTTCGTAACAAAGCACCCTAAACTTAGGGGGTTACAACATTGATAATTTTTCTGTTTTTAGAGACAAGGTCTTGCTCTGTTGCCCAGGCTGGAGTGCAGTGGTGTGATCATGGCTCACTGCAGCCTCAAACTCCTGGGCTCAAGCAACCCTCCTGCCTCAGCCTCCAGAGTAGCTGGGACCACAGGCATGCACCACAGCATCCAGCAAATTTCTTTTCTTTTTTTTCTTTTAGAGACAGGGTCTCACTCTGTTGCCCAGGCTGGTCTCAAACTCCTGGCCTCAAACGATCCTTTGGCCTCAGCCTCACAAAGTCCTGGGATTATAGGTGTGAGCCACTGCGCTCAGCCAATAATTATTTATTATCTTTTTTCTTCCTTTGGTCTCAGCTTCGTGAAGTGCTGGGATTCCAGGTGTGAGCCACTGCGTCCAGCCAATAATTATTTATTATCTTTTTTCTTTGTCTTTCTGTATTATCTTTCTTCTTTTTCATAGGTCCTACAGGTCAGGAATTCAGGATCTACATCCAAGGAGGCTCACTCACTTGGCTGGTAAATTGGTGACGGCTGTAGGCTAGGGACCTTGGTCCCTCTCCGCAGACGGCTTGAGTGTCCTCATGGCATGGTGGCTGCTGTCCCCAGAGTAAATGACTCAAAAGAAAAAGGCAGGAGCTCAATGCCTTTATGAGCTAGATTCAGAAGTCACATACTGTCATTTCTGTCATATTCTTTTGGTCACATGAGTCAAATCTGATTCAATGGGGGAGGGGTCTACGCACGCAGATGAATGCCAGGAGGCAAGGATCATTGCTGGCAATTTTGGAGGCTGGCGACCACACCACAGAATGCCAGAACAGCCCTACCTCCAAAGGCCTCAAATATGAGAGAGAAATGCATTTTACCTTGTCTAACTAAAGTTAAGGTTGTGAATACACACCTATGAATTCTTGACACAAAGTAAGCCCTCAATAGATGCTAACTCTTATTAGTCTTTTTCTCTAGGTTGAGGCATAGGACTGTCTTATATTCCCCTCTCCACACACAAACATACACACATATACTGCCACCTTCTAGACTGAGGTTTGGTACAAGGTAAACCTGGGAGGCTGTGTATTAGCCTTTTCATTCATTCGTGCAACAAGTATTCATTTTATATATATATATATATATGTGTGTGTGTGTGTGTATTTTGAGATGGAGTCTTGCTCTGTTGCCCAGGCTGGAGTGCAGTGGCACATTCTCAGCTCACTGCAACCTCCACCTCCCAGGTTCAAACGAGTCTCCTGACTCAGCCTCCTGAGTAGCTGGGATTACAGGTGCGCCAACACGCCTGGCTAATTTTTGTATTTTCACTAGAGACAGGGTTTCTCCATGTTGGACAGGATGGTCTCAAACTCCTGACTTCAATGATCCGCCTGCCTCAGCCTCCCAAAGTGCAACAAGTATTCATTATTGTCCACACCGTGAGGGAGGCAAGCACAATGAGATGGAAAACAACCCATATCTCCATCATTGGGAAGTCAGATAATTCCAAGTGCCAGGGTCCATGTGGAGAAAGTGGTCCCTCATGCCCTGCTGCTGGTCATGTAGACTGAGGCAGCCGTCATAGAGTGCAGTAACTGTGTGTTTTCTCTCCACTCCAGGGATCCCGCCCCCGAGGGTATATCCCAGAGAAATATACACAGGAGTCCATGAGAGTCACACACTGCAAGTCCATCACAGCTTTGCTTGGGGACGTGGGAACTGGAGCTAGCCAGCATCCATCACTAAAGCGGTGGGAAAAGGAGGCATGGTGGCACACGCACACCATGCATGCTGAGCAGCAGTGGGAAACAAGGGACTTGAGCTGGACTCAGCACACAGAGCAGTGTCGAGGAAACAAAATAGCCTATGACACAGATCTAATGTATTTATGTACATTAACAACCCACACACACAAATCAACACCATGCACATTTTATAAAGACACATATATATCCAAAGACATGCATCAAAGATATTCAAGTGGGCGTCCTGTGAGGGGAGGGAAATGGAAATGAGAATCAGGGATGAAGAGAGAAAAGTCAAAATTTTTGACTTTTTTTTTTTGACTTGCTGCAAAGTCTTGTTGTGATGAACGCAACAAGACTTTGCAGCAAGGTTGGGAAAAAGTGGCAAAGAGGCCTTCACCATCTGCTACTCTGAACACTGGCAGAGGACTAGGCATGTCTGCTCAGACCCAAAGGGACAGCATTCCAGGCAGGAAGGACAGCTGGAGCACAGGCTCAGAGATGTGCACAGCGGGTGCCTCTGAGAAACAAATGCTTTTTGTGGGAGTGAAGGGTGCCCATGGTCAGAGAGGCAGGGGCCAGCTGCTACCCTCTCAGCCTGTGATACCTGTCTCCTCTTATCTGGCAGACTCCTCCTCAGCCCTCACAGGCCTCTAGGCTCCCTCAGAAGCCATGTGGTTAGGGAAGGAGCAACCGCTTTGGAGTCAGAACAATCTGAGCTCCCACACTGGCCCACCGTGTGACCTCAGGCAAGTCACTTTCCCCTCTTTGAACCTCCGTTTCTTCATCTGTAAAATGGGAATAATGGCAATACTACCTCAGAAGGTTGTGTTGGGAAGGAAGTGAGATAAGCAAAACACACAAAGTCCCTGCCCCATGGAGCTTATACTTTAGTGGAGGGAGATAGGTGGTAGACAAATAAATACGTAACGTGTCTACTGCTGTATCCACAGTACCCAGACCTGTGCCTAGCACACAGCAGGTGCTCAGTTAATATTTGTAGAATGAATAAGTGAATGAATGAAAGTCAGTGGTAAACGCTATAAAAAGAAATAAAGCAGGGTAAAGGGAAAGGGAGAGCTGGGGATGCTGGCAGGTGGGAGGAGCCGTTACCGTTAGTGCTGGTGGTCAGGGAAGGCCTCCCTGAGATAAGATTTGAGTGAAGATTTGAAGGAAATGAGGGAACAAACTATGAGACTATCAGGGGCCGGGGGGCAGGAAAAAGCGGGCTCCAGGTTTAGTGAGGAGGCCAGTATGGCTGGAGCAGAGTGAGGGACAGAGAATGGGGGAAGCTGAGGTCCCCTGTGTAGGTGAGCTGAGAATGTGGCAGGAGTCCCCTCTGCACTCCCAGGGACAAGAACTAGAAAAGTCCATGCTGCTCAGCCCTTTCCCAGGCAGTTGGCTGGGGCCAGGCCCTAAAAACAGTAGCACAAACTCCTCGCAGGTATTGAGCACTCCTGTGTGCCAGGCCCCAGCTCTACTGGCACAAACTCATGGAACCATCACCAGCCCTGGGAATGAGTACCATTATTATCTCATTTTCAGAGCAGGCAACTGAGACTCTGGGAAGCAGCTACCCTTGGAACCGGAACTGGGTCTCCCTGATACCAGACCCTGGCTTGCTCCTACCACATTGTCTTGAAATCCTTTGTTTACAGCTCGCCTTCCCCTGTCGGCTGCAGAAGGCCTGTCTCAGTCTCATTCATGGTTTTCTTTTACTCCCAGGGTCCCAAGTGTGGAAATCTGCCTAAGGAGCGAATAAATGAATGAGCCTACAAGGCAAGCCCCTCTTCGCTTTCCGGGCCCAGTTCACGCCTTGTTTGGCATCTCCAGTTGGAGGTGGAATTGGGAGGGGGCTGGACAGAGGAATTTCAAGCTGCCTGAGGGTCAGGAGCAGAGAGGAGGGGGAGAAGGGGGAGAAAGCGAAAGTGAAGTGAGCTGGGAGCCCCTGTGAGGAGGCGCAGACAGGGAAGGAAATCTCCCGGTAATAATTCATCGGCTCAGGAAGCAGCAGCCTGGCCTGGGGCTGTGTGTGGGACCAGCCCTGCGGGGAGGGGGCCCATGCTGGCTGCCTTCCTCCTCCCCAAAGCCCAGCCTGGCTGGGGTCACGGTCAAATGGTGGCGGTGGGGGGATCCAGGTGTGGGAACAGACTCTCCCGCAGACCCTGGATCCTAAGGGGCTCCTCCCCCCACAGCCATGGGAAACCCCTCGTTCCCTCTTCTTCCCCCAGTTCTGACCTGGATCAGGGAAGCCGGGAAAGCACAGCATGGCAGAGCTGCAGGCATCGTCAGGAAAACAGACGCCCAGAGGAGCCAAAATGCACCTAGGAGCCTTTCAACTCCACTCCCTGCGCTCTCTCTGCTATACTGGCTGCCATTCGGGCTTATTTTCAAGGCCAAGTGGGATACTGGTTTAGCTAGTGCCTGGAGAGAGCTGAGCAGCAGGCATGAGTGAGATGGAGACCCCAGCAACCACCGTTGGCTCAGGAATTCTCTGAGGAGGACACATCAGGCTGAACTATCTAAGGTTTCTAGAAGGCAGGCAGGCACTGAGGAGAGATAGCCCGTGTGTGTGTGTGTGATGGGATGGTGGTGGTAAGATTTCAAGAAGTGGTGAAACCAGACAAGCTGGAGCTAGCGCCCCCACTCCCACCTGTATGACTGAAGGCCAGAGCTCTCTTACCTGTGACTCAGGGCTGCCATCCTGCAGCCTCAGCTGGGCTCAATAGAGTATATAGCACCGAGTCTGGCACACAGTAGTGCCTCAACCAAAACGCCAGTTCCGCGAGGATGAAAAATTTGTTTTGTTAATGGCTGTATCCTCAGACCTAAAACCATGCCTGACACATAGTAGGGATCCAACGAATATTTGTTGAATAAATGAACGAACTACTGGTGTTTGTGTGTTGTGGTTTTGTTTTGCTTTTTTTTTTTTTTAAGTTTGTCTTCAGGGACAAGACACCGTCGAATCCTCATTTGGAGAGATTATCGCTTTTCTCCAAGTGTTCTCCACTGACACCACCACTATCATCAATGGCTTGTTACAAAATGCACGTTCCTGGGCACGTTCCAGAACTGCTTAATCAGAATGGGAGCAATCTGGGACTCTGTAATAGCAAAAGCCCCCTCCCCAGTTCTTACGCACATGAAAGTTGCAGAACTACAGGATTAGAATTTGAGGGCAGGAAGACACCAGCTGTTTCTCTGCAATCTGAACGTTCCGAATGAGGAAACTGAGTCCAAGAGAGGAGAAAGGGGCCTGCCTGCGTCTCCCAGGTGGTCCAGGTTGGGGACAAAAAGTTCGAATCTGGGCCCACCCCGGCCGACTAGCCCAGACCTCCCGCATCTGCCGGGCTAGCCAGCCGGGAATGGGAGCCTTGGGGTGGGCCACCAGCTCCCGGGCAGCTTTCAACCTGGGGAACAGAGGCGGTGGGTGCGTCGTCATTGGCCAGGGCGCGGCGGGCGCC
>NW_012112475.1:4208371-4222418 GCF_000951035.1 Colobus angolensis palliatus | reverse complement strand
CGTGGTGGTGGTGCGACAGCGGCAGGCGGCCAACGCGCGGGAGCGGGACCGCACTCAGAGCGTGAACACGGCCTTTACGGCGCTGCGCACGCTCATTCCCACCGAGCCGGTGGACCGCAAGCTGTCCAAGATCGAGACGCTGCGCCTGGCATCCAGCTACATCGCGCACCTGGCCAACGTGCTGCTGCTGGGCGACTCGGCCGACGACGGGCAGCCGTGCTTCCGCGCCGCCGGCAGTGCCAAGAGCGCTGTCCCCACCGCCGCCGACGGCGGCCGCCAGCCGCGCTCCATCTGTACCTTCTGCCTCAGCAACCAGCGCAAGGGGGTGAGTGTGCTGTGTCCCTCACTGCGGCCACTGGGTCGGGGTAGGCGGGGGACGTTGCCTCTCCGGGAAGGGGCCCCAACGAGGCCAGGGGGAAGCGACGTGAAATTCGTGCTGGGTGCGGCTTCCCAAGCCCAGGGTCTGGTGTGGAACAGAACCACTGACTTAATGTCCTGTCCCCCAAACAGAAAGGATGCAGGAAAACCCAGAGTTCGGGTCTGATTTAACTGCTCAGTGTGGGATATCCCCTCCAACGAAAGGTGTGCTAGTACTTCCTTCCTGCTGGGAAGACGGCATGAGGACGGAATAACAAAGTCCATCTTTTATTGAGTCTTCCTCTGTGCTGATGCGCTCCACATCCACTTTTTTGCCTTCACAAGAATCCCTTCAGGCAGGTAGTTTTTCTGCCCATTTTATCCTCATGAGGATCTGAGCATCAGAGATGGAATCACCTGCCCATATTTACTCAGCTGGGAAGCCGGGGTGCTCGCCCTAGGTTTGCCCGGTGTGTGTTGCCCCCACCTTGAAGTAATTGTCCCCTGTCCTGAGATCTAACACAAGAGCAGGAGACTGAGAAGAAAGGAGGCCACAAACCCCCAACCGAGAGCCTGAGGTTCCCAGCGGATGAGCAGTAGGAGTGAAGAAGGGGCCCCCTGAGAGCCCCCAGCCCCCCAAAGGACATGGTGTTGGGAGAGGGCACTCTTGGCTCAGCTGGAGGGAGCTGGTGTGCAGCTCCTGCAATGTGTCCTGGGCAAGGAAGTGGACCAGGCTGGTAGGGGTGGGCGGGGGCTGTGTGGCAGCAGAGGTGGCCTCTTGGCTGAAACCTTGCCCAGGCCCCAAGGAACCTACTTCATCCCCAGACCCTGTGCCTTTCTGGCCTGGGCTTTTCCTACAGTAAAGAAGCCTGTCTAACAACTTGTATTCCAGCAGCTACCATTTGCATCCGGGGAAACTGAGCATGAGAGAGTACTGACTTTTGGTGGTCAAGTGGAAGGGCATGGGGAATTGGAGTTAGGCCCCTGACTCCCTGCTGTTTGGTTCTCACAGCTCCCTGTGGTCCCTTGCTCCACCCTGTTCTGCGGAGGCCTCTGCATCTTGGCCTGAGACCACCCTCTGTCTGGCTCATCAGACATCCAACCTGCTTTCTCAACACTTGGCTGCCTCAGTTGCCCTGAATCCGTCTTCTTAGCCTCAGGCTTGTACCCTCTCCATGGTCCCTGCTGCTCCCAGCTGTGGGCCCATCAGTGCCCCAGGCTGAGCTGAGAAGCCAGGAGTGGGCCTTTAAGGCTTCCTGGGATGGGAAGACCTGAAGGGGCCCTCAGGGATACTCCCTGACTGCCTTTCACCCATTCATTCCAGTTAGCAACCCTTAGCTACCTGACAGCTGCCTGCTGTTGGCTCTGAGAACCCCAGAGAAGCAGGTTATAGGTCCCTACCCATCCACCAGTCAGGACCTGACAGTGCAGCCCCAGGGTCAGGGCAGGGAGATGAAGATGAGGATGCTGTGGTCTGATGGTGGGGGAGGGGAAGCACAAAGGGATTCACAGAACCCAGAGGAAGCCCCCAACCCAGGGTGAGTGCTGACAGGGTTTCTGTGTCACATTTCTGAAGGATGCTTTGGAACAGGGACAGGCCGGTGGAAAGGGTGTTCTAGGATTGGGGCATACAGCAAGAGCTGAGGCCTAGAGAAGGAAGAGGGAAGAGGCTAAAAGTGGCAGGAGTGCAGAGGGGGAGCACAATGGCCAGTAACAGCAGTGACAGCAGCCTTCATGAGCACTGATCTGTGCTAAGCACTCTTGATGAGTTATCATTAAAATCCTGCAACAGCCAGGAATGAGGCGCTGCGGTTATCCCCACTTGCTTAGAGGAGCTGCCAGTGGCACAGAGACACACAGTCAGTGCTGGAACCAGGATTCAAACTCAGGCCTGCCTGGTTGAGACGTGGGATAGGTTACAGGGGGAAGTCCCTGTAACTGTCATGTGTCCACCCCCACAAGCAGGCAGTCTGGGGGACTTCTCTGTAGGTCTCAGGCCTGTCCCACAGCTCACAGGGGACTCCCCTGGGCCTGGCTGCTTCCCTGGGATCTGTCTATGGGACCAAGAACCCAGCCAAATTTGGCTATAGAAACAATGCTGTCAACCCCATGGTCTCCTCTGGGAATAGGCGAGAGGGGCGATCCTGGCCAGCTATGGCCCCTTGAAGACTCTGCGGGAAGAAAACTGGCTGTCTTGGGGAGCTCTTGTTCCCTTCTGAGCTTTGGGGGGCCAGAGAGCTTTAAGACCCAACACCCTGTTCCTTTACCCTGAGCCACCACCTCCCTCCCATCCTGGCCAGTCTGGAATTGGGGTTGCCATGGAAACAGTTCCCTGTAGCATCTTTCTGTTGAAGGAGGGGTTAGGTGTGGCCCTCTGTGGTAGAATTAGCAAGTGGGAGGTGGAACGGGGGTTCTTGTCTCTGCCCTGTTTTCCCTTTGTCACCTGGGGGTGAGGATCGGACAGGATCATCTTGTAAGGCTCTCCCCTGTTGGTATACCCAGAGGGTAGCTGGGACCAGGAGGCACTCTCAGTAGATGATGCTGATAGTAATACTTATGAACATTTACTGTATTCCCAACACTGTAGCAAGGCTTTACCTAGATTAGCCTGTGTAATCCTATGTTAGCTTGTGTGATCCTATAAAGTAACTCCCCTTTACAGGGGGGGAAACTGAGGCTCAGTGAGATGAAATCACTTGCCTGAGGTGCAGTAGTTGGCCCCTGGCAAAGTAGGGATTGAAGCCTAGGTCCATCTCACTTAAACCCAACTCCTAACCATGGTGCTTCCCGAAGACCCTTGGTGCTAAGTTCCTACGGGACAAACAAACGGGTCTTGTGAGGACCTCTTTTTTTTTTTTTTTTGAGACGGAGTCTCACTCTGTCGCCCAGGCTGGAGTACAATGACATGATCTCAGCTCACTGCAGCCTCTGCCTCCCGGGTTCAAGCAGTTCTCCTGCCCCAGCCTCCCAAGTAGCTGGGATTACAGGCGCCTGCCGCCACACCTGGCTAATTTTTTGTATTTTTAGTAGAGACGGGGTTTCGCCATGTTTGGCCAGGCTGGTCTTGAACTCCTGGCCTCACGTGATCTGCCTGCCTCGGCCTCCCAAAAGTGCTGGGATTGTATGAGCCACCGTACCCGGCTGGCTGTCAGGACCTCTTCTAAGCACACTTAGCAGCTTACACAGCTGCATTCACGTTCGACTGCACCTTGAGATGGCAAGTAAAATCATTTTGTCCCCATTTCGTAGATGAAGAAACCGAGGTTCAGGGAGGTGAACAGTCCCAGCATTCTTCTGGGACCCCAGGTCTCCACGTGACCTCTAGACTTGGGGTGGAAGGGGGCAGCTCTCCCTGTCCCTGAGGACTTCAAGAGTACAAGAGGAGAGAGCCAGTTTTCTAATTCAACCTTAATGTTGCACCCCCTCCCCTATCTGCCCTTCTCAACCACTCCTGCCAGAGTTTGTCTGAGAAGCCCAAACCCCAGGCTCTGCTGGGACTGTGGCCTCAGCCCTCAAAATAGCCCTGCCTGTGAGTGAACATGCTGTCCCTGGGCTGCAAGAGCCTCGAGGGAGGTTGGGCTCGCATCTGGATGGATCTGCCCCAACCTGGACCTGGGGGTGGAGGGGGCAGGGGGCGGAGCTCCCAGATGGTCAGCTGTTTCTCTAAGTGGGCTGAGAAAGCTGCCTGTTCCATCATCATCTAGCCAGGCTCAGGGCAGTGAGCATGTACAGTGGGATTTCAGACACTGTCGTGTCCTGGAAACAGGACAGATTGTTGGACAACATAGATTTCTAGCCCAGCTCTTTTACAACTGGCTGGGTGCCTCTGGGCCAGTCACTCAGTGGCTGGAGGCCTCAAAAGAGGGGGTGCTCTAACATCTGTGACCTCTCTGGCGTATGGTGAGGATGAAACACATGTGTCTAGTCGGAAAAGATCAATGAGAAGAGCTGGTAGAGACAGCCCCTGTAGGGACTGATGATTTCAGGGACTGCCACCATTAGCCCATCTTCCAATGGCTGCCACTTAATTCAGGCAGCATTGATGGGTGCCTGCTCCAAGTCAGGTCCCGGTCCAAGAGAGCCCAGGCTGGAAATGAGACCACAGAGTAAAGAACTCCTTTTCCCTACCATTCCCTGAGATCCCAGTCCACATGGTGGGACAAAGGAGAGACCCTGTCTTGTCCTTCTGAGATTCATCCCCATGGAATGTCCCCAGAAAGACAGGAAGTGCTAGGCAATTTAGGAACAGAGAAACCTTTCCAGGGAGACGAGACCTGAGAGACACATTCCTGGCAAAGAGGACGCCCTGAAGGAAGTCAAGGAGGCCAGAAATCCAGTCCCCCTTTGAAGGTGGAAGAATGAGCCACTAGACAAGCAGTCAGGCAGGGGGAAGACCACTGCGGGCTGTGCTGGTTTTGCCCATGTAAAATACTATGCTTTAAAATGTAGTGGATCTTTTTTTTTTTTAAGCAACAGATCATATGGGAAAGAAATGGAAAAGGTAAAAAAGTATAGTGTGAATACAAAAATTAGCCAAGTGTGGTAGTGGTCACCTGTAGTCCCAGCTACTTGGGAGGATGAGGCAGAAGAATCACTTGAACCCAGGAGGGGGAGGTTGCAGTGAGCTGAGATTGTGCCACTGCACTCCAGCCTGGCCACAGCAAGACTCTGTCTCAAAAAGGAGTATAGCATGAGAGAGCCTCCCTCCCATCCTCTCTCCATCATCAAATTCCTCTCTGAAGAAACCCACTCACAATTTCCCACGTGCGCTTCTCTCCAGCAATCACAGCACACAGGCGCCTTCAGCCTGCCCCTTGCTTTTATCCTTAAACATTGTCATTCGGCAGCAGTCCGTATCAGTCCATAAAAGGTTTCTTCTGCTTTCTGCTGCAGAGAACTTGATCGTGTGGCTGAACTGTGATTTATTTATCAGGATCCCTGTTGGTGGATACAGAGGTTAGTGTTCACACTGGCCTAATCGAACCTCCTTATACTCTTTCTCCCCCTCTGCAGGGTGGCCGTCGTGACCTGGGGGGCAGCTGCTTGAAGGTGAGGGGGGTGGCCCCCCTTCGAGGGCCGCGGAGATGAGCCTGGACCCTGGAGAAGGAGGCCAGAAGCCAGCCACTGGCTGTACAGGGAAGGAGACCCCAGGAGCCGAGCCCACCCCTTCTTTGTGTGGGGACCAGGGGACCATGGCCTGGGTCCAGGACACTCTGGGCAGGGCCCTCGGGACATCTCCACCTGATCCTGGAGAACTGTGAGGATCCATTCAGCCTGCCCAGCTCTGGCTGGTCAGAGACAAGGCAGAACTTTTGGAAAAACAAAGACTATTGGTGACAGAGGGTGTATGTGTGTGTCTGTGCGTGAGTGTGAGTGTCTGTGAGAGAGAGAATTGGTGAGTTTAAAATAAAAGCTATTTTTAAATAAAAGACGTCGTTGTGAGCTGAGGAGGGGCCTGTGGACATCGGAGGTCAGAGGTGGGCCCTCCCCTGGACTTAGAGAGAGGCACGGATGTTCCAGGGGCCGCCCTGAGCCCTGGAGGGGTGGGGCTGGGGAAGACAGGCAGAGCCCCCTCTCCAGGAGCCATAACCAAACTTTCCTCAGTCTGCTATTTATCAGACGTTCTTAACAACTGTTAAGTGTCTGGTATGGTTGGTAAAGAAATCTTAATTTTATTTATTTTTGAATAAGGACTGTGTTCATTTCATTCACACGGTTCAAAATTCAGAAGGTACCAGAGGATATGTGTTGAAAAGTCTCCCTGCCCCTGTCCTCCGGCCACCAGCTCTCCTCTCTGCAAGCAGCCTAGGGCACCAGTTTCCTGTGATGTCCCATTCGCTATGAATGATCAGGCAAATACACAAATGACAGCACCTCATACGCACTTTCAGCTCCTTTTTTTCCTTAATCTAGCTTGGTGTCATCCCAAGTCAGTACCTAAAGGGTATTTCATTTCTTTCTGAGCTGCTTATTATTCCATTTTGTGAACGTGCCATCCTTCAATCCCTCTTTGATGCTATCACCAACAAGGCATGTGGTTTTCCACAGGTGCAAATGAGTGCATGCCAAAGGGGGATATTCCTACCGCTGTGTTATCTGAAAAGACTTAGAAGACCAATGACACCCAGAGGCACATGGCAGGGTGATACGGTGACACCCTGAGTCCGTCCACCTTTGAAGCCCAGAGCAGCTCCTTCCCTGCCTTGAAGATGATCCAGGTGGAAAGCCAGCACCTGTTATCCCAATTACACTCCCAGGAGCCCTTGGAGGTGAAGGCTGGTGTCTCCCCCATTGTAGACCCAGCAGAGACAGCGATGGGTACAGCTGATCAGTGCAGCTAGGAGTGCTTCGCTCTCTCAGGCTGGGGCTGTGTCCCTGTGAGGTGAGGATCAGAGAAGCTTGAGAGGCCTGAGGGTGAGAGAGCCAGGGAAAGGCCAGGGCAGCCAGGCAGCCACCCTCTCCTCAGTAAGGTGCATTCATATGCCTATCAACAGTTTATTTATTTAACAACACTTTTATTTTTAATTTATTTTTTTAAAGACAAGGTCTCATATGCTGCCCAGGCTGGTCTCAAACTCCTGAGCTCAGGTGATCCATTTCATGTTTACTGACTGAAGCCTGGCCCCAGAGTCCACATTCCTATCCCCTCTGTTCTGCCTCTACCCACTCCCCTGCATTTGACCCTCTGAGCCTCAATTGTGGCTCCCATTTTGCAAATTGACAAACAGATTGCCAATACCCTCTGTGTGCCAGGCATTGTGCCAGACGCCACAGGAATGAGCCCGACCAACCTGGTCTTCCTCACAGATGAAAACCGAGGCCTGGGGAGATCAAGGGAGTTGTGGAATTGCCAGTCCCTAGGCTGGAGCAGGCCATGAAACCACCACGCTTAACTCCTTTGGTGTGAGAAGTAGAGAAAGGAGGGCCCCGGGGGGCCAGGGTCCCCCACCCAGGAGAGCTTTCCAAGCACCCTCTACCTCACTTCCCTGCTGTTCCAGGGACACTGGCGTGGTTATCCTGTGTCCCAGCGTGGCTGTGCTTCCCCCTTTGGGAACTGATTAGGAAAGCACATTGCTCTCCCTGCGCCTACCCTGGCCAGGTATAGCCAGCCTCTGGCAAAGCCACAGGAAAAGGACTGTGGCCTTGTCAATGGCAGGAAACCTGGGAGTGGGGGCAGAGCAGACACTTGGGTGCTCTGGCTAGAGGCCCACTCCGCCACCAGATTTGCTGGGTGACCCCAGAGACGTTGCTTGACCCCTCTGGGCCTCCCTGGCTCAATCTCTAACTAGTAAGAGCAGCTAGAACAGAAAGAGAAGTATTTGTTTTGCTTTGTGAGATAGTTTTTACTATACCCTGTTTGCATTGGTAAGTAATCCAAGTTGTATCAAATGGTATGCAGTGAAAAGTACAGACCTCCCTCAGGCCCCTCCCCAGAGGCAGCTTCCTGAGTGTCCTTCCAGAAAGCTTCTATACTGATTACTGTTTCTGAAAAAAAAATTTATAGATTTCTCTGCCTGTGTTTTCATTGTAAAATAAATGCAAAATGCTACAAGACTCTAGAAATATCACTCATCCCAAAGACAACCACAGTGAAGACTATAATCCCATCAAGTTTTGTTTTGTTTGAGACAGGGTCTCACTCTGTCACCCAGGCTGGAGTGCAGTGGCAGATAGCTCGCTGCAGCCTTAACCTCCTGTCCTCAAGTGATCCTCCACCTCAGCCTGCGGAGTAGCTGGAAATATAGGCATACGCCACCAGGCCTGGCTAATTTTATTTATTTGTTTATTTTGTAGAGACAGGTTCTTACTATGTTGCGCAGGCTGGTCTCCAGCTCCTGGGCTCAAGCGATCTGCCTCAGCCTCCCAAAGTGCTGGGATTATAGGCGTGAGCCACTGCACCTAGCTCTGCAGCATTTTCGTTAAACAAGCACACATACACAACACAATCATTTAAACCATGCTAAGTTTACACTTTTTTTTTTGAGATGGATCTCACTCTGTCACCCAGGCTGGAGTGCAGTGGCATGATCTCGGCTCGCTGCAACCTCCACCTCCCAGGTTCAAGCAATTCTCCTGCCTCAGCCTCCCAAGTAGCTGGGAGTACAGATTGTGCACCACCACACCTGGCTAATTTTTGTATTTTTGGTAAAGATGGGGTTTCACCATATTGGCCAGGCTGCTCTCGAACTCCTGACCTCAGGTGATCCATCTGTCTCAGCCTCCCAAAGTGCTGGGATTACAGGCATAAGTTACTGCGCCCAGCCAAGTTTACACTTTTTATGGAAGTATAAGACACATTCAGGAAAGTGCACAGGGTGTACTTGAAATCAATGGGTTTTCACAAGCTGAGCACACCTGTATACCCAGCATGGAGATCAAGAAATGCAATTCGCAGCTTCCCCGGAGCCAGCCCCTCTTGCACGTCTACCCATACTGGGTCTTTCCCTTGTAAAGACACAAAAAAGAATAAACTGACAATAAGTATTCTCTCCCAGCCAGCCAGCTCCAGTCCTCAGAGGCAATTACTATGTTCAGGTAACCAGGATCCTATGGATTCCTGCAGAGATGGTCTGCATATATAGGCAAGTTACATAGATACTGTTTTTCCATACAAGTGGTAGCATTTTGCACACTCCTGTCTGCACTTGGATTTTTTTTTTCTTAACCATACTTCTTGGAGACCCCGGTTGCTCACAGAGCTGTTGCATACCTTTTTGTAGCTGCATGGTACTCCATTATGCATATTTTGCAGCTTGCTATCTTCCTGGTAATGGACAGTTAATGCCCATGAGCCTTTGTGAGCTGCAAGGTCAGCCCACACAAATGACCGGGGAGAAGCACCGGTGTGGTCTGCATATACAGGCACCTCCTCTGGGGAACATTTTTTAGCATTGTCCACTCCCCCAGCATGCCCATCACCTCCAGGATGGTCCAGGCCAGCCAAGCTTCTCCAGGCCAACTTGCAGCCAGAGGAGTCAAGCTGCTCAGGGAAAAGAAATCCAGGACTGAAGGGGTTGAAATGACCAACTCAGCCAGGCCACCTTGGACCCCAAAGGGATACACTCTCCCCCCAAGTCTTGACATATGAAGCATCAGCACGAGAATAATCTCAGAGTTCATCATTTCACAATGAAGAAAGTGAGACAAGACAGAAGGCAACCTGCCTGTGGTTCCCCAGCAGGTCCTTGGCCCCGCCGAGACAGCAAGAACCCAAATCTCCCTCCTTGCCAGGCAGGGCTCTCTTCTCTGACTCCACAATTAAGGGCAGGAAGGCCTCAGAGGTCACCCATGGCAACCTGAAGCTCAGAGAAGAGCAGTGATGGGCCACAGTTGCACAGCATCTGAAGCTGAGCAGGGCTGAGAACACAGGGCCTCTTCCTCCAGCCCTGGGCACCCACAGCACTTCAGGTTCCCCTCATTGTCCCAGGCCACTTCCATTTTATGAGGCTTTTATTAGGTTAAAAAATAAAGCACTACAAAACAGAGTGCTGAAGACTCTGGCATATTTGGTAAGTTAACTTTTTTTTTGAGACATGGTCACACCCTGTCACCCAGGCTGGAGTGCAGGTAGCACAATCGCGGCTCACTGCAGCCTCCAGCTCCTGGGGTCAGGTAATCCTAGCACCTCAGCCTCCTGAGTAGCTGGGACTACAGGTGTGCACCACCATGCCCAGCTAATTTTTTATTTTGGGGGGGTTTCACCATGTTGCCCAGGCTGGTCTCAAATTCCTGGGCTCAAGCAATCCTCCAGCCTCAGCCTCCCAAAGTGCTGGGATTACAGGTGTGAGCCACTGTGCCTGGCCTGGCAAGTTAACTCTTAACTACCTCCACACAGCCAGGAGCATGATGCGTTATTAGAAACATTGGTTCATGGGATGTGCATATGAAGATGGATGTCTTTGTTCAACCCCATCTGTGTCTCTTATGACTGTATATTTTACCTTGTGTAGTTGTGATATCAAGTCTAGACCTGAACAGGTAAATGCAATGCATGACTTTGAACTGGATCCTGTACTGCAGAGAGGAAAATGTGACAGGCGACCTTCTTGGTAGAGTTGACAGTTTTTTTTTTTGAGACCTGGTCACACAAAATTGGGATATGAACAATAG
Source organism: Colobus angolensis palliatus (assembly GCF_000951035.1). Classification (NCBI taxonomy): domain Eukaryota; kingdom Metazoa; phylum Chordata; class Mammalia; order Primates; family Cercopithecidae; genus Colobus; species Colobus angolensis. The sequence goes on along the minus strand of NW_012112475.1, from coordinate 4,211,951 downwards.
ATTAAGGTATTGCATCAAAGTTAAATTTTCTGTATTTGCTAACGGCACCCTGATTGTGTCAGAGGATATCCTTGTGCTTAAGAAATACATCCTAGGCCGGGCATGGTAATCCCAGCACTCTGGGAGGCCGAGGCGGGCAGATCACCTGAGGTCAGGAGTTTGAGACCAGCCTGGCCAACATGGTGAAACTCTGTGGTGGTGGACGCCTGTAATCCTAGCTACTCGGGAGGCTGAGGCAGAATTGCTCGAACCTGGGAGGCAGAGGTTTCAGTGAGCCGAGATCGCACCATTGCACTCCAGCCTGGGTGACAGAGCGAGACTCCATCTCAAAAAAAAAAAAAAAAAAAAAGAAATACATCCTGAAGTACTATTAAGGAGGAGAGAAGTATGATGTAGGTAACGTGCTCTCTCAAATGGTTCAGAAGAAAAATAAATAATATGTGTGTGAGAGAAAAGGATGGAGTAAATATGACAAACTTAAAATGAGGTGGATCTGCGTACAGGGTATATGGGCGTTCCCCACACCACTTTGGTCACTTCTCTGCATGTTGTAAATGATTGTAAAATGAAAAGTTAAAAAGAAGTTGGGATCTTGGCCTACTGTGATGCGAGGGCTGCCAAATGGTGTCCTGGCCCCCTCTGATGCACCCTGGCTTTAGCTTATCCAACAGAGGATGGAAAATATCCCCAGTGGACCCAGGTGTCTCTGCTCATGACTCTCAGGCCCCTGTGCCCCTTAGGAGGCTAAGGTGGTCCCAGCCCCTGAGCCTCCTGCCACCATGATTTATGTCCCTGTGAGCCTCAACAGCTGTGAGCACAGGTCCCACTGGGCAGCCGGCTGGCGGGGCTGGCGTTTGCTTCCCAGCGTGTCTAATCCAGACCAGATTTGCAGACCCCACGGGCCTGGGATAGAGCTCCCAGGGGGCTAGGGTCAGAGGGCAGGCCAGCAGGGCCTGGAAACCAGGGAGGCACTAAGGATGAACAGGCTGTAGATAGGAGACCTAGCCTATTCTAGGTTGGCTACTGTTCCTGTGTGACCCAGGGTGGGCGTCTGGCCCTCTCTGGCCTTTGCTTTTCCTCACGTCAGCACAGCCGGCAACTTTGTCAGCTGGAACAGACTGGCCTTGTGGGAGGGAAAGCTGGTAAAATCTAGGAGTTGTTTTTTTCTGAATGGCTTGGAAAAATGCCTGACTCTTTTGAGGACCTACTACGTGTCAGATCTAGGCTATGCACTTTTCATAAAATAAATACAGCTTCGTGGGGGGCAGTGGCTCATGCCTATAATCACAGCTCTTTGGAAGGTGGAGGAGGGCAGATCACTTGAGGCCAGGAGTTCGAGACCAGCCTGGCCAATATGGCGAAAATCCACCTCTGCTAAAAATACAAAAATTAGCTAAGCATGGTGGTGCGTGCCTGTAATCCCAGCAACTCGGGAGGCCGAGGCAGGAAAATCCTTTCAACCCGGGAGTTGGAGGTTGCAGTGAGTCAAGATTGCACCACTGCACTCCAGGCTGGGCAACAGAGTAAGACCCTGTCTCTAAATAAATAAATAAATACAGCTTGCTCAAAAGCTTGTTAGATATGTATTATTATTTCCCCATTTTATAGATGAGGAAACGGAGGCACAAGGAGGTTAAAGAACCTGGCCAAGGTCACACAGTTGCTGGTGAGCTAGTGGATTTGAATCAGATGTTCTAGCTGCAGACCCCACTGGGCTCTCAACCACCGCTCCCACGTGGCCTCACCAGGTGCGTGCCTAGTCCTGATGTTGACAGAACTGACTAGTCCAAGGCACTTCTCTGAGTGACGTACAGAGATGGCCTCACTTGCAACAAGCCACATAGGTAGGTACTATTGCCATCCCCATTTCACATGCTAGAAAACCAAGCCCAAGGTCACCCAGCTAGGCAATGGCACAGCCAGAATTCCAACTGAGGGGGTCTAGCTCCAGATCCCATGGCCTGCATCACAGCAGGAATGTAAAACTCAGCAGGAGGCATAGGATAGAGTGTAACATTGTAGACCGACATAAGGTGGGCAGACTTAGTCTGTCAGTCAGTAAGTCAGTCAACAAACATGTTTTGAACTTCTCCATGAACCATACAAGGCTCTAGGCATGATCAGAGAATAAGCCAGATGTAGTACCTGACCTCATGGAGGTTATGGCCTGCTGAAAAAGCAGGCTCTGAGCAAATCATAAAAATGGGATGGGTGCTTCTAAGACATGTGGGAATGCATGACTGGGAGACCTGGGTCATCATTAGGAATGATGCTTCCAAGGTGAAAGAAGGCTTTGCCAAGTGTGAATGGTTCTGCAGCTTCCAGGCCACCCCTGCATCAGTATGAACGATGGGGCACCTGCAGGACCTGGATCTCCCCTAAACACAAACCCTGAATCCCCAACATATCTCCTTTGAGTTCCTGGAGCAGCCCCATGAAGCTGTCAAAGCAACATGAGGCTAGTTGGACAGAAGTTGAAAATAAAAGTAAACACTTACTTTGCCTATTACTGCCTCAGTGCCAGGCACTGTTCCAAGGCCTGTAACTCATTTACTCCTCTACCACCAGTGAGATAGGGGCTGTCACCATCCCCATATGGCCACCAAAGGACAGAACCAGGATGTGGACAGAGGCTGGGTCCAGAGCCCACTCTCTTCACCTCCCTGTTCTGCTGCCTCTGTGCCAAATGCCGAGAATCCCGAGTGCCAGGTGGCGCTGGCACATTGTGGGTGCTCAGCAGATATGAAGGAACAAGAGGCATTGTTCTGTCTCACTCACTCTGCATAACCACCCTGTAAGGCCAACCTAATCTGTTTCAGAGTTGGCACTCAAAGAAAAGCAGTGACCAGCCTGAGGTCACACGGTTAGGAGTGCAGAGTTGGACCTCAACCCCAGCTCTGTGGATCGTCCCATCTGCAGAAAACCCAGTTTGGAAGATATTGGAAAAGAGTCTTGGGTGTTTTGTTTTGGTTTGGTTTGTTTTTGTTTTGTTTTCAGACAGAGTCCTCTCCATCACCCAGGCTGGAGTGCAGTGGCATGATCTCGGCTCACTGCAAACTCCATCTCCCAGGTTCAAGCGATTCTCCTGCCTCGGCCTCCAGAGTAGCTGGGATTCAGGAGTGCATCATCACACCTGGCTAATTTTTGTATTTTTGATAGAGACAGGGTTTCACCATATTGGCCAGGCTGGCCTTGAACTCCTGACCTCAGGTGATCCGCCTGCTGCAGCCTCCCAAAGTGCTGGGATTATAGGCGTGAGCCACCGTGCTTGGCCTGCAAGATACTGGCAAAGAGCCTTTAACCATAAGAAAGGGTGGGCCTAGGGCTCAGGGAGGGAGAAAAGACACTGACCAACTGGGAACTCTGTGGGAACCTCTCTCACCCCCCAACCTCACCCCACCCAGGGGCCTCCCCAGGAAGCAGCCAGGGCTGAGAAGCAATGGGGCCAAGGAGGCAGGCCTTGGATTCCCAAGAAGCAGACCCCCTCGTGCCCCCGGCTGGGAGGGCTAAAGAGCCACCCAGGAGCCAGGCTTGTCTTCTGCTCACTCCACCCTCACTCTCCTCCCAGAGGCAGCCCCCA
>NW_012112475.1:4205932-4207641 GCF_000951035.1 Colobus angolensis palliatus | reverse complement strand
GCCCTCCAAGTAGCTCGGACTACAGGTGCACGCCACTACACCCAGCTAATTTTTGTATTTTTTGTAGAGATGGGGTCTCATTATGTTGCCCAGGCTGCTGTCGAACTCCTGAGCTCAAGCAATCCACCTGCTCCCCAAAGTGTTAGATTACAGTATGAGCCACCATGCCTGGCCAAGATACACTAAATTTCAACTTCAAAACAATAGGCCACGCGTGGTGGCTCACGCCTGTAATCATAGCACTTTGGAAGGCTGAGGCAGGCAGATCACCTGATGTCAGGAGTTCGAGACCAGGCTGGCCAACATGGCGAAAATCCGACTCTACTAAAAATACAAAAATTAGCCAGGTGTGGTGGTGCACAATTATAATCCCAGCTACTCGGGAGGCTGAGGCAGGAGAATTGCTTGAACCCGAGAGGTGGAGGTTGCAGTAAGCTGAGATTGCGCCACTGCACTCCAGCCTGGGTGACAGAGTGAGACTCTGTCTCAAAAATAAATAATACATAAATAAATATTTACCCATGGTACCAAATTCAAAAGGAGTCTAAGGGCATCAGATGAAAAATAAGTCTCTCTCCCTGCCCCTTAGTCACCTGGTCTCCATCCCCTAAGGGACTGTCTTTTTTTATTTTATCCAATAAAATCTTCTGTAGTGCTTAATGTATGCCAGGTACTCTTCTAAGCAATTATCTAAGATGAACTCATGTAACCCTCATAAAAACCCTATGAGGTAGAGTTTCCACCGACTATTTAACAGTGAATATTGCCAAAGATTTTCTACGCATACAGAAGCACATCTAGATGTATAATCTTAACCCCTCCCTTCCTAAAAAGCACACATAGAAGCTAATTATACATGCTGGCCTGCAGCTTGCTGTATTTACTTCAACTATGTCTTGGAAGGCCAGGCATGGTAGCTCACGCCTGTAATCCCAGCACTTTGGAAGGCTGAGGTGCAAGAATCTCTTTGGCCCAGAAGTTTGAGACCAGCCTGGGCAATATAGTGAGACCTAGTCTCTCCAAAAAAAAAAAAATTAACAAGCGTGGTCGTGTAAGCCTGTAGTCCTAGCTACTGAGGAGGCTGAGGTGAGAGGATCTCTTGAGGCCCCAGAGATGGAGGCTGTAGTGAACCGAGATCACACTACTGCACTCCAGTCTGGGAGACAGAGTGAGACCCAGACCCTGTCTCTCTCTCTGTCTGACATATATATCTTAGGAATCATTTCACATTGGTACATAAAGAGACTCTTCATTCATCTTTATGACTGCGTAATATTCCCTTCTGTGGAAGGAGGTACCATGGTATGATTAACGCATCCACTCTTGGTGAACCTTAGGGATATTTCCAATCTCTTTTCCCTGCATTACACTGCAATGGATAACCAACATGATCTCTCTAAAGCATAGGTTGAGCCCCAACAGTCCAATACTCAAAAACTCTATCTTTCCCCCTTATGTGCAGATGAACGTCTTAAATGCAGGAATTATCAAGAGCCCCTCTAAGACTCTGACAAAAGTAATGGACCAGCTGGTGCAGTGGTTCACACCTATAATCTCAGCACTTTGGGAGGCCGAGGTGGGCGGATCACTTGAGGTCAGGAGTTCGAGACCAGCCTGGTCAACATGGTGAAACCCCGTCTCTACTAAAAATACAAAAATTAGTCAAGCGTGGTGGCACACACCTGTAATCCCAGCTACTCAGGAGGCTG
>NW_012112475.1:4189032-4205687 GCF_000951035.1 Colobus angolensis palliatus | reverse complement strand
TCCATGGATGCAGTAATGCCAAGACGCCTCTTCCAGCTGCGTGTGGTACCTATGGCTTTGGGCTGCACACTTTGGACTGTCGGCTCTCCTGCTTCTGAGTTATGTAGCCTTGGGAAAATGGCTTAATCTCACCATACCTCAGTTTTCTCATCTCTAAATTGGGGCTAATACAGTGATTTCCTCCTAAGATTGTGAAATAGAAATCAGATCCAGGTTCGGAAGCGTTTAGCACAGTGCGCAATACATAGCAAGTCCTCAGCTTGAGTTGGATATTATTTTTGTTGGTGGAGGTGGTGGTAGTGGTGGTGGGAGTATGTTTTCTGCAAGATAAATTCCAAACTCATTCATTTATTCAGTAAACATTTATCGAGACTATATTATGAGCAGGGAACTGGGGGTTCAGGGAGCTGAGGAGGGGGAAAGGCTTGTACAAAACCAAACCAAACCAATGTGCTTTGCATGCCAACGTGCTTGGGGCTCTGAAAGTGGAAGATGTGAGTGGTTTAGGGAGCACTGAAGAGGAGCTAGCTAAGCCAGCCCGGGGCGGGGACAGCCAAGGAAGGCTTTGAAGAGGAGTGATGCTGGGTGGTTCTTGAAGGATGGGAGGGGGCTGTCTAGGTGAAAAGGAACGTGAGTAGAGCAGAGAGCCATACACCAGCCTTGAGGAGGGACAGCCTACGGCAGCAGGGAACCCCATGGAGGCTCCGAGTGACTAAGTGTGGGCTTTGGGGTGAGGAGAAAAGAAACTAAGTGGGGCTGGACTGAAAAGTTGGGGGACTGTGGCTCTCACCAAGGCAAGGTTAGTCAGAGCTGCAGGTAGAGACACCCTGATGACTGGTGGAGCCTGGGTCAGCAGGAGGCAGGGAGGCCAGTTGGAGGTCATTTGAGTCAGCCATATAAAAACAATGACCTCTCTGGGCACGGAGGCTCACACCTGTAGTCTCCGCACTTTGGGAGGCAAAGGTGGGTGGATCACTTGAGGCCATGTTTTCAAGACAAGCCTGACCAACATGGCAAAACCCCATTGCTACTAAAAATACAAAAATTCACTGGGTATGGTGGTGCACACCTGAATCCTAGCTACTCGGGAGGCTGAGGCATGAGAATGGCTTGAACCCAGGAGGCAGAGGCTGAAGTGAGCTGAGATTGTGCCACTGCACTCCAGCCTGGGTGACAGAGTGAGACTCTATCTCAAAAAAAAAAAAAGATGACCTCAGCAAGACAACGGTCATGAAGATGTGCAGAAGAGGGTAGCAGCCAGGAGAGAGAGAGAGTCAGAAGCAGAGGCAAGATCACCATCCTGATTAAGAGCGGGACTGAGTGTGGGCAGAGGGAGAATTGAACAGAAAGTCTAATTCATACCCCTTCCCTGCTCTGCCCTCCGATGGCTTCTCATCACTCATACAACCAAATTCAAAATCCTCTCCTGGCATCCAAGCCCCTGCTGACCCCTGCACTCATCTTCTTCCCACTCTCCCTTTGCTCTCTGGGCTCCAGCCACACAGGCCCACTTACCGTCCTTAGAGCACACCAGGCCCACTCTGGCCCCACAGGGTCTGTCCTGGCAGTTCCCTCCACCCAGAATACCTTCTCTCCGATCTCCTTGAGGCTTGCTAATTCCCCTCACTCTATTCAAACGACCCCTCCTCAGAGAGACATGTCCTGACCACCCTAGCTAAAATAGCACCCCTCCGCCAATCCTATTTTTTATTGTGGTGAAATGTGCATAATATAAAGAACAGAAAAATACCTAATGTCAAATTTATCATTTTAACCATTTTACCAGTTCAGTGGCATTGAGTGCATTCACAATGTCGGTCAACCATCAGTATTATCCATTTTCATCCCAAACCCCTCTCCACTAGTCTGTATTCCCTTTACTCATCTTAATTTTTCTAGATAACAGTTATTGCTCCCTGACACTATGATACTTGTTTCTTTTTTTCTTATGTTTACCACCTGTGTCCTTCACCTACAAAAGAAGCTACAAGAGGGCAGAGACTTGGTGGTGTGGCCCACAGCTCTCTCACCAGCCCTTCAACAGTGCCTGGCACAAGCTGGTGTTCAGTAAATGGTTGTGGATGAGTTAACTGATGAAGGGCACACCTCCAGAGGAGGAGGATGCAGGTGGAGGAACAGCCTGGATCTCTGCACGATTAGGGCGCATCTTCCTTGCCAGCTCCTCTCCCACCACCTCTCTATCCCCATCCTCTCTCCAATCACACTGGACTGTGCCACTTCCCTGCCCTGTTCCACCACCAAGCCTTTGCCCAGGATGTTTCCCTCACTGGAAATACTGTTTCTTTACCTTCTTTGTATATCAAAATGATCTCCATTTCTCAAAACCCTGCTCAAAACCTGCCTCCACCAGGAAGGACTCCCAGATAAATCTTTACACACACTCCAACCCCTCTCTGTTGCCAACATTCCCATGATAATGTTTCTGCCTGGATTATCCAGGTCTCTTTTTGGTTTTAAGAGACAGAAATCCATCTCAAAGTGGCTAATGCAAATGTGTGTGAGTGTGTGTGTGTGTGTGTGTGTGTTATTGGCTTCTAGAACCGAGTTCAAGCCTGGGTAACATAGTGAGACCCCATCTCTACAAAAATAAAAATGAGCCAGGCGTAGTGGCTCACACTTGTAATCCCAGACCTTTGAGAGGTGAAGGTAGGAGGATCACTTGAGGCCAGGAGTTCGAGACCAGCCTGGGTAACATAGTGAGATCACGTCTACAAAAAATAAAAATTAAAAATTAAATTAAATAATAAATAAAAAAATAAAAATTAGCCAGATGTGGTGACACACAACTATAGTCCCGACTACATGGGAGACTGAGGCAAGAGGATCACTTGAGCCTAGGAAGTTGAGTCTGCAGTGAGCTGTGATTACACCACTGCACTCCAGTCTGTGTGATAAAGCGAAATCCTGTCTCTAAAAATTAAAATTTAATTTAATTTAATTTAATTTAAAAAACAAAAAATAAATAGAACTGAGTTCAGGGTCACCAATTTCATGGCTGGATCCAGGAGGTGACCATACAATAGCATTAGGACTCTAGCTGTCTCTCCATCTGTCATCCCTGCTTCCCTGTCAGCTTCATTTTCAGAGAACCTCTCCTCTTTTGGTGGCAAAGATAGCTGCCAGCAATTCAACTCTGGATTACAATTTATCCACTTAGAAAACCCTATTAAGTGAGATTTTTCTCTAGTAGTTCCAGCAAATTCCTGCGGAAGGCCCCCTCTGGCCTGCCTTGGGTCACATGCCCAACCATATGCCAGTCTCTGTGGCAAGAAGGATAAAGTGTTCTAATTGGCCAGGTCTGGTCATGTGCCCACCTGTGAAGTGGGTGTGGGGTTTACCTGGTCTGAGCTACAAGAATATGGGGAAATGACCAGTAAGCAGACAAAAACCCAGATGTCACTAGAGAGGCCTCTGTTGGAGCACTTACCACACTGTTGCCAGAAACTTGAGTTATATTTGTAGGACATGTCTGCCCCCAAATTTGTGAATTCTCTGGGAGTGACGTCCAACACCCAAACATCTAGCATAGTCAGTGCATGATAAACACCAGAGTTCTCCTCTCCTCCCCTCCAGGTCCCCCGGTCCTTTTTGCCTTCAGTCCATGACTTGGTCAACCTTGGAGGACTCTGACTAGTGGATCAGTGCACTGGACAGACCAATGGGGCTGCACACAGTCCCTGACCTCTGCCCTCCCTGTCTCGCACAAGATGTCCCCCACCACAGGGCTATCAAGAGGCTGTCAGTTCTTAGTCCACATCATCAGTGTGACCTTGAGAAAGTCCCTTCTCCTCTCTGTGCCTCAGTGGTGCCTTCTGTTAAATAGGGGCTGGGAGAGGCATTAGCCTGAGAAGCATGTCCTCCTTTTCAGCACATTACATACCTCTTTATAATTTTTTCCTTGTCTCGGTACCACCTGTGCTGTAAATATTACGCAATTAATATTACATAATATTTTTTCTTTAAATGGTCCTCCTTTTAAAAACATAAATATATTATTTCAAAAGGAAAGTTTAGGGCCCTCCATAAATGGAAAACCAGTATCTCATGCCATAAATAGAAGGTAGCCATAAAAATAAGTACAATGAAAACAAAACAATGTCATCACATTCTAGCCAGATCCGGTTGCCTGCAAAAGGCTCTGGAAGCCTATTCTCTGTTAAAAAGGGAAGTAAGTGTTAAGAGAGGTGTTAAAAACACCCAGCATTGAACACAGACTTTCTCCTTAACAACAAGTTGAAGGAAAATGGGAAAGGGAGGAAGGTTCTTGCTCTGGGCTTTGGTGTTCTTTAGTTGGTGTGGCTCCACTGAGCAGCAACTCAGGTACAACCTGTTGTACCCAGCCCACTCTTAGAAAGCAGTGGATCTGGCCATCCCTTCCCAGGGAGGGGCTGCTGCTCCTGATTCACACAGGGCAGGTGGGAGGTCAGAGCCCCATCCAGGACAGAACCCGGGTTTAGGGATCTGATTTATGTTTTATAGTCAAATAAATGTACAATCTTGTGCCTTCCCAGAATAATGGCTGTGTTGAGAAGGCCAGTGAGGATAATATATCAAGTTATCTGATTCTGTGCCTACCTCAGCAGTCCCTACCTTCTCAGTCCCAGCTACCCCCACCAAGCAAGGCGTAGGGGAATAGCAATATATTTCATTGGATAAATTTGCATGAAGAACCTCTGGAAAGCTAAGAAATGAATAAAAGTGGTGGGAACCAAATAGATGGAAAATGGAGTGGGAATGAGCCTCTTCCCAGTATATGTTTTAATATATTTGAATCATATGAATATATTATTCATATTTTAAATAAAAGAAACAAATATTTTCTAGCAACTGTTATGTAAGCAGACTTGGTGTTAAGCACTATGAGTTCATCCATTCATACATTCATTTATTCTTTCATTCACTCATCCTTTTATAAACAAAATGATTCAATGAGCATTATTCACACAAACTATGGATCAAGCCCTGTGCTAGGCACTGAGAGCTTGTTTGTTCATTCAGTCGGTCAATTAACGTCTATCAGGACTCTGTGACTTTGTTTGCTCATGTGAGGCTGGATCAGCAATAACCCCTGCCCTCGTGGTCTAGAAGGGTAGGCAGGTGCCCTAACAAAATTAGCTGCCAGGAGTCCAGACAGTAAACGCAATTTCCGCAAGGTTGGGAGATGAGAGATTGCCCACACTCTAGAACCTTGCGCGTTGTACTGGGAGGAGGGGGGCCAGATCCAGACATCACGAAGGCCTGGTCACAATGGGGAGGCAGTGGGCCATTATACAGCAGGTGAGGGGGCAGTCTTTGATGCTGAGATGAATCCCATGCAAACCCTGCCCACTCCTCCTGGACTTCTGCCTTCATCCCTTTCCCAAAGCTCCCAAAGTCACATAGGATTTCCAAGTGCCAAATTCAAAGATTACATCTCCATACACATCCACTCCACTGCTCAGCAGCATTTGGTAGAACTGATCATTCCATCTGGAAGAGAATCTAGTGGTTGCTGTAACAGAAACTTCTGATTGTCCTCAAAATTTTACTCTCTCCTTCTTCTATAGACAGTTGAAGAACCTATTCTTCTGGCCAATAGGATGTAAATAAAGTTGTGACCTCCAGGAAGTGTCCTTAAATACCTGGAGCTTTGCTCCTTCATTTCTTCCTTCTTCCAGTTGACTGGAAAGCAGATGTGATGTCTGGAGCTCAAGTAGCTATTTTGTAACATGAGACACAGTTGGGAATGAAGGTCACACATGATGAAGATTAAAAAAACCTGGGTCTCTGAATCCACACGGTGCCTGACCGGTCATGAACTGCCTACTTCAGGACTTAGCGAATATGAGTTGAAAATAAACCACTTTCTTGTTTAAGCCAATTTTTAAGCATTTTTATGTTCTTTGCAGTTGAATTTAAAGCTAAGTGTTGCCTGCAGCTGTCATCTAACGAACATTTTCCTTTTTTCTTATGCTAAAAAGATCTTCACTTTGCTCTACCATCTACCCCTCTTTTCCTTTCTTTTTTTGGGGAAAATTCTGATTGGTCCAAGTAAATCATGGTGGTCTCCTTCCCTTCGCTGTAATTAGTTTAGGGATGGGCATGTGGCCTGTTTCTGGCCAATGAGACATAAAAGTAAGTCGCTCAGGGAAGGACTTCTAGGAAGGTTTCTTTAAACAGAAGAAAAAGAGCACTTTGGGAGGCTGAGGTGGAAGAATCACTTAAGTCCAGAAGTTTGAGACCAGTCTGGGCAACACAGTGAAATCCTGCCTCTACAAAAAGTTAAAAGAAAAGAAAAAGACATACATGGAAGAAATGGCTCTTTTCTGCCTCTGTACATAGCTGAGCGAAGATGTGATGGCTGGATCTGTGGCAATCATCTTGCAGCTATGAAGGGAATAGCTGAAGGAAGAGTAAAAAGATGGGGAAAAAAATCTGAGTTCTTGATGATGATGTTCAGTTAACCAAAGCTCAAGTCACCCTACATCTGGGCTTCTTATTGTACGATAATAAATTCCCTTCTTGTTTACACTAGTCTGGTTTGTGTTGTTGCTTGCAGGTGGTGTCTTACCTGTTATATTTTCCTTCTTAAAACACTCTCTTGTTATTCTACACACAGCACATACACAAACCTTTTAGAACTAATAAATTCAGCAAAGTAGTGGGATACGAAATAGATTTCACACAAATCAGTTGCATTTCTACACACTAACAATAAATAATCCAAAAGGAAATTAAGAAAGCAATTTCATTTACAATAGCATCAAAAAGAATAAAATACTTAGAAATAAACTTAACCTAGGAGATGAAAGGCTTGTACACTTGACTACAAAATGTTGCTGAAGGAAATTTAAAAAGACACAAGTACATGGAAAGATATCCCATGTTCATGAATTAGAAGACCTAATACTTTTGGCTGGGCATGGTGGCTTATGCCTATAATCTCAGCACTTTGGTAGGCCAAGGCAGCCAGATCACTTGAGGTCAGGCATTCAAGACCAGCCTGGCCAACACGGTGAAACCCCGCCACTATGAAAAATATAAAAATTAGCCAGGTGTGGTGGCACACACCTATAATCCCAGCTACTCAGGAGCCTGAGGCACGAGAATCATTTGAACCTGGGAGGCAGAGTTTGTAGTGAGCTGAGATCGCGCCACTGCACTTTAGCCTAGGCAACAAACCAAGACTCCATCTCAAAAAAAAAAAAGGAAGGAAGACTTAATACTTTCAAAATGTCAGTACTACCCAAAGAAATCTACAGAATTAATGCAATTCCTATCAAAATCTGGAGGATTTCTTTTTGCAGAAATAGAAAAATTCATCCTAAAATTCATATGGAGTTTCAAGAGATCTTCAAATATCCAAAATCATCTTCAAAAAGAACAAAGTTGGAGGTCTCACACTTCCTGATTTCAAAACTTACTACAAAACTATAGTAATCAAAGCAGTGTCAGAACAGAAATACACACCAGTGGAAGAAAATAGAGCCCAGAAATAAAGTCTCGTATATATGGTCAAATTATTTTTGACAAGACTGCCAAGACTATTCAATGAGGGAAAGTACAGTCTTTTCAACAAGTGATGTTGGGAAAACTGAATATTCACGTGCAAAAGAATGAATCTGAACCATTACGTTACATCATATGCAACAATTAACTCAAAATAGATCAAAGACCTAAATGCAAGAAATAAAACTATACAACTCTTAGAAGAAAACATAGGGAGAAAGCTTCTTGAAATTGGCATTGACAATGATTTCTTGAATATGATACCAAAAGCACAGGTAACAAAAGAAAAAAGGCAAATTAGACTTCAGGAAAATCTAGAAATTTTGCACATCAAAAGACAGTATCAATAGAGTAAAAAGGAAACCCGCAGAATGAGAGAAAATATTTGGAAAGCATATATCTTATATGCCTTCTGATATGAAAAACCATATGTAATATGTGATAAAGTATACATCTGGATTGATATCCAGAATATATAAAGAATTCCTAAAACTCTACAGCAAAAAACACCCCACCAACCCAATTCAAAAATGACTTGAGTAGATATTTCTCCAAAAAAGATAAACAAATGGCCAATAAGTATACGAAAAGATGTTCAACATCACTAATCATTAGGGAAATGCAGTCAAAACTATAATGAGATACCACCTCAAACCCATTAAGATGGCTACTATTAAGAGAAAAAAAAAAGAAAAAAAAAAAAGAAAAGAATAAGGTTTGCAAGGATGTGGAGAAATTGGAGCCCTGTCCACTGTTGGTGAGAATGTAAAATGATACAGCCTCTTGGAAAAAAGTGTGGTGGTTCCTAAAAATAACTAAACATAAAACTACCCTATGAGCCAGCATTTTTACTTCTGGGTATGTATCCAAAAGAAATGGAAACATTGTCTCAAAAAGATATTTGTATATCCATGTTCATATCACCATTACTCACAGTAGCTAAAATGTGGAAGCAAGGCCAGTGGCTGCGGTGGCTCAAGCCTGTAATCCCAGAACTTTGGGAGGCTGAAGGCAGATCCCTTGAGGTCAGAAGCTCAAGACCAGCCTGGCCAACACAGTGAAACCCCATCTCTACTAAAAATACAAAAATTAGTGTGGCGTGGTGGCGCACACCTGTCATGTCAGCTACTTGGGAGGCTGAGACATGAGAATCGCTTGAATCCAAGAAGGGGGAGGTTGCAGTGAGCTGTGATTGTGCCGCTGCACTCCAGCCTGGGCAACAGAGCGAGACTCCATCTCAAAACAAATACAAAAACAAAAAATCAAGGCGTAAGTAACCCAAGTGTCCATCAACAGCTGAATGGAGAAGCAAAATATGGTGTATACATACACTGTCATATTATTCAGCCTTTAAAAAGAAATTCTAACACATACTACAACGTGGATGAACCATGAGAATGTTAAGTGAAATAAGCCAGTCACAAAAAGACAAATATTGTCCGATGTCGCCTATATGAGGTACCTAGAATAGTCAAAGTTGAAGAGATAGAAAACAGAGGTACCTAGAATAGTCAAAGTTGTAGAGATAGAAAACAGAATGGTGGTTACCAGGCACTGGGAGGAGAGAGGAATGGGGAGTTATTGACGAACGAGTATAGAGTTTCAATTGTACAAGATGAAATGAGTTCTGAAAATGGATGGTGGCGATGATTGTACAACATTATGACTGTACTTAATACCACTGAACTGTACACTTTAAAATGGTTAAGATGGCGTTGGCACATGTCTGTAGTCCCAACTACTCAGGAGGCTGAAGCAGGAGATCACTTGATCCCAGGAGGTTGAGGTCACCATGAGCCATGATTGCGCCACTGCACTCCAGCCTGGGTGACACAGCAAGACCCTACCTCAAGAAAAAAAAAATCTAAAAAATAAAATAAAATGGCTTAGACGGTAAATTTTATGTTATGTGTATTTCACAATAACAAAAAAATAGAAAAAAATGAAAAAGGGAATGCAACTCTGACACACTCTAAATATAAATGAGCCTTGAAGACATTACGCTAAGTGCAGTAAGCCAGTCACAAAAGGTCAAATACTGTGTGATTCCATTTATATGAGATACCTAGAGTGGTCAAGGTCACAAAGACAGAATGTAGAATGGTGGTTGCCAGGGTCGGAGGGGGAGGAATGGGGAGTTATTGTTTAATAGGTATGGAGTTTCAGAATGGGAGGATGGAAATTTCTGGAGATGGATGGTGCGATGGCTGTACAACAATGTGAATGTATGTACATTTTAGCACAATTTTTTTTTTTTTTTTTGAGACAGGGTCTCACTCCCATTGCCCAGGCTGGAGTGCAGTAGTATAATCATGGCTCACTGCAGTCTCTACCTCCTGGGCTCAAATGATCCTCCCACTTCAGTCTCCTAAGTAGCTGGGACCACAGGCGCACCACCAAGTCTTGATAATTTTTGTATTGTTTGTAGAAACAGGATCTCTCTATGTTGCTCAGGCTGATCTTGAACTCTCGGGCTCAAGCAATCCTCCCACCTCAGCCTCCCACAGTGCCAGGATTATGGGCCATGCAATGTAATGGTTTAAAGTGCCACGTTTACCTTGATGAATCCCAGGTGTACTCCTCCAGTCTCAACCTCTCCCGCTGAGCTCCAACTGCCTTGTTGACATTTGCACTTGGATATCTAATTGGCACCTCCAACTTGGCATGTGAGTAGTGTGATTCTGAGTTCACTCTCCCTCACTTTCACGTCTTGTCACTCACCCACTCTTTCTGTCTCAGTAAATAGCACCACCATTCACCCAGCTCCTGCCAGAAACCTTGGAGTCATCTTTGATCCTTCCTTTGACAACTGCGCTCAAACAATCAAAAGATTGTATCAGTGGACCCTAAAAAATGCCTCTCAAGGCCAACTATGTCTCTCCATCTCCAGTGCTATCTTTCACATTGACCATCATCTTTTGTGCAAATTACTACAATAACCTCCTTACTATAACCCATGTATTTTGTCCTCCTCAAAGTCACAGCAGCCATTTTAAAGCTAATACCTAATAAAGTCACTCCACAGTTTAAAATCCTAGAGTAAGTTTCTGCTGCTCTTAGAATAAAATCCAAACTCCTTACTGGGACCCACGAGATCTTGCATGACCCAGTTCCTGACAACATTGCTGATCTCACACTCTGCTTGATTCGCTTGTGTTTTAGCCACTGGCCCCCTTACTGTTTCTCAGATACACCAAACTCTTCTCTGTCTCAGGGACTTTGACCAGCCTATCCTTTCTGCATGGAAAGCCAGCTTCTTTTTATTCTTCACGTTTTGTCTTAAACATCATGTCCTCAGGAAGGCCTTGCATGAGCTCGTGATATCAAGCAGGAATCAGCAAACAATGGCCCATGTTCCAAATCTGGCCCACCACCCGATTTTGTAAATAAAGTTTTACGGGGACATAGTCATGCCCGTTCGTTTACATATCGTCTATGGCTACTTTCCCACAACAGTGGCAGAACTGTGAGTTGTGACAGACAAGGGATGTCACACAGAGTCTAAAATATGTACTATCTGATCCTTCACAGAAGAAGTTTGCTGACCCCTAATCTAAAGCAGTTATTTCCTCCTCTTGAGTTGAACTCCATTGTATCACCACCCTTATTTCCTACACAGTGCCTACCACAATCTGTAATTATTTTGGTTGTTGTGTGTCATCACAAAAAAAAGAAGAAAAAAAAGACAAAATAAGCATTTAGAAAACAAAAATTTACCAGGAAAGAAGTTTTTTCCTTTAGAATGATAAATCACCCAATGAAAAATACAAGTTTTATAGCTCTTTTAGAATTTGTCTAGCAGATTTTCCAGTTTTTATCAGAAAACCCCCATGGGAAAAAAATACAACAGATACTTCAAGGGAAAAAAATTACCAAGGACTTAGTCTGTCCAAGGTAGGAAAAAACAGCAATTTTCTCATATGATCATTATAAAGGCAATCACATATTTTCAGATGTAGTATATCACTCAAGTAAGAAATGAAGTTGTTTTTGTTATGGAGTCTAACAGGAAAGGCTCCAATCTTCATTTATTTGCAGATTTGGAGTTTGACAGGTAGTGTTGTTTTTTCTCAGAGTACAAAGTGCTTTTATCATTTAATTATAGTCATGCATCCCATAAGGACATTTTGGTCAATGACCATCCATGCATATGACACTGGTCCCATAATATTATAATGAAGCTGAAAAATTCCTATCACCAAGTGACATTGTAGCTGTTCTAACATCATAGTGCAATGTATTATTCACATGTTTCGGGTGAGCCTGCTGTAGACAAACCTACTACACTGCATTGGTATAAAAGTCTAGCACATACAGTTATGTACATAGACAGGCACGGTGGCTCACGCCTGTAATCCTAGCACTTTGGGAGGCCGAGGCAGGTGGATCTCCAGAGGTCAGGAGTTCAAGACCACCCTGGCCAACATGGCGAAAACCCATCTCTACTAAAAATACAAAAATTAGCTAGGCATGGTGACTCACGCCTGTAATCCCAGCTACTCAGGAAGCTGAGGCAGGAGAATCACTTGAACGCAGGAGGCAGAGGTTGCAGTGGGCCGAGATAGTGTCACTGCACTCCAGCCTGGGTGACAGAGCGAGACTCCATCTCAAAAAACAAACAAACAACAACAACAAAAACAAACAGTTATGGGCCAGGCACGGTGGCTCACGCCTGTAACCCCAGCACTTTGGGAGACCGAGGCGGGCGGATCACCTGAGGTCGGGAGTTCAAGACCAGCCTGACCAACATGGAGAAACCCCATCTCGATTAAAAATACAAAATTAGCCTGGCATGGTGGTGCATGCCTGTAATCCCAGCTACTCAGGAGGCTGAGGCAAGAGAATCGCTTGAACCCGGGAAACAGAAGTTGCAGTGAGCCAAGATTGTGCCATTGCATTCTAGCCTGGGCAACCAGAGCGAAACTCCATCTCAAAAAATAAAATAAAATAAAAAATACGGTACATAATACTTGATAATGATAATAAACAACTTATTGATTTACATATTTACTATACTTTTTATTGTTATTTTAGAGTGTGCTCCTTCTACTTATTAACAAAAATAAGTTAACTGTAAAACAGCCTCAGATAGGTTTTTCAGGAGGTATTCAGAAGAAGGTATTGTTATCATAGGATATGATAGCCCCACATGTGTTATTGCCCTGAAAACCTTCCAGTGGAACAAGACATGGAGCTGGAAGACAGTGATATTGATGATCCTGACCTTGTGTAGGCTGAAGCTAATGTGTGTCTTTGTGTCTTAGTTTTTAACAACAACAACAAAAAATTTAAGTAAAAAAAAAAAATTAAAAGTAGGAAAAGGCTTATAGAATAAGGATATAAAGACAGAAAATATTTTTACACAGCTGTACAATGTGTTCCTATTTTAAGCTAAGTGTTATTATGAAATAATACAAAAAGTGTTTTTAAAATTTTTTTAAGTTTATAAAACAAAACAGTTACAGTAAGCTAAAGTTAACTATTGAAGAAAGAAACAAATTTTAAAAATAAATTTAGTATAGCCTAAGTGTATGGTGTTTATAAAGTCTACAGTAGTGTACAGTAATGTCCTAGACTTTCACATCCACTCACCACTTTCTAACTCACCAAGAGTGACCGCCAGTCCTGCAAGATCCACTCACAGTAAAGACACAAGTGGGTCTTTTTCAAAAATAATCTTTTCTACATATTTTTTCTGTATCTTTTCTATATTTAGCTATGCTTAGATACAAAAATACTTACCATTGTGTTGCGATTGCCTACAACATTCAGTACAGTAACATGAGGTACAAATTTGTAGACCAGAAGAAATAGGTTATGGCATAGAGTCTAGGTGCATGGGAGGTTGTACCATCTAGAATTGTGCAAGTACATTCTATGATGTTTGCACAAGAATGAGATCACCTAATGACACATTTCTCAGAGTGTATTCCTGTTGTTAATTAACATGTGACTGTATAAAACAAAAATGGCAAGGACTCAGTTTGGCTTCCAAAAACTGTTCCCCAGCTCTCCACCCCAGTTAGAACATAAGGGAACATTGTCCTTGAGGGAGAAATTGTGTCTGTATGGTTTACCTCTGTATTATTAGTGTCTAGTACTGGTCTGACTCACATCAGGAAAAACTGTAAAATACTTTGAAGCTGACAAAAAAAAAAAGTCCACAAAGATTACCAGAAGTCCTCCAGAATGGTATGAATTGTCTTTACATCATTTCAGGTTAGCTGATTCTGTGGTGGCCGATGCATTTCGCATTTTTGGGCTAGTGTACACTTCCATACCTTGTAACAAGATTGATGATAATAAAAACAATTCTTGTCACAGAGATGCAGACACATTTCTTCTGCTCAAGATGCACTTGAGGCCAGATGTGGTGGCTCACGCCTGTAATCCCAGCACTTTGGGAGGCTGTGGCGGGATCACTTGAACCCAGCAGTTTGAGACCAGCCTGGGCAACATACAGAAACCCTTCCCTACAAAAAATTATTTAAAAATTAGCTAGTGTGGTGTCACATATCACTCATCTACAGTCCCAGCTACTCAGGAGGCCAAGGTGGGAGGATCGCTTGAGCCCAGGAGGTTGAGGCTGCAGAGAGTCATGATCACACCACTGCAATCTAGCCCTTTGGCAACAGAGAGAGACTCTGTCTCAAAATAATAACAATAATTATTATAATTACAATAATAAGATGCAATTCATTCCCCCAGTCCTCTTGGAAGAAAACAGTTTTGCATCTTTAGCAAATTAATGTAAGCACTCCTCATTACCTATACATGCCTCTTCTCTTTGGATTCTCCTTTGAAGTAGTTTTTGACACCTTATTGGTTACCACATAGATTAATGTGTTAAATAAATCTTTGACACATGTTCATTTTATATTTGAACAAGAACATGATTTTATTCCCTTCTAAAAATTATCTCTAGGCTGGGCACAGTGGCTGATGCCTATAATCCCAGCACTTTGGGAGGCTGAGATGGGTGGATCACGAGGTCAGGAGTTCAAGACCATCCTGGCCAAGATGCTGAAACTCTGTCTCTACTAAAAAAAAACAAAAATTAGCCAGACGTGGTGGCACATACCTGTAATCCCAGCTACTCGGGAGGTTGAGGCAGGAGAATCGCTTGAACCTGGGTTGCAGAGGTTGCAGTGAGCCGAGATCGTGCCATTGCACTCCAGCCTGGGTGACAGAGCAATGCTCCCTCTCAAAAATAAAAAAGCAAATCTGTAATACATATAATTTGTTTTATTACATATTTGTTTAATAAATGCTGGAATACATAATGAATATGCTCTCACAGCATTCTGCACTTCTGCATAGCGCTAATCATTGGTCACATTTAACAGTTATATAGCTATTTGTGCATTTATTTGTATAATATCTGTCTCTCTTAAGCATAAGTTCCATGAAGGCAAGGATCTTATCTGGTTTGCTCACCAGTGTGTTTCTCAGTAACTTTCACAATACCTCCTGGCACATAGTAGGTGAGTATACATATACACACAAACATATACATATATACACACATATATGTACATATACATATACATACACACATATACACACTTCTCCTCTGACCTTTCACCCACTCCAGTCCCCTTGCAAGTCACCTTCCTGCATCTCTCTCTACTGTTGCTGGCCGCCTCCCAGACACCTGGCCTCATCTTTTAGCCCGCTCCACTTTAGTCGTCACATATGTGTATGTACATATACATATAGGTATATGTATATGTGTATATCTGTACATACAGAGACATATATTCAGATATACATATATGTATGTCTGTGTGTGTGTTTATGTTATACGTGTGTATATATGCACATACAGAGGAAGAAGAGAGAAATCAAGGAAGGAGGAAGGAAGGGAGAAAGGGAAAGAGAGAGGAAGAAACCAGCGACAGTTCTCTAGACAGGAATGGGCTGGTGGCACTCCAAAGCACCCTCCCACCTGCCACCTAACTTCAGGTACCATCTATCCTCACCAGTGAGAAAATAGAGGCCAAGATGCTTTGTGAGCTCTTGAGCATTGTGTTGAGCGAAGAGCTGTGATTACTAAATTATCCCTTCCTTCCCCCAGCTCTGCTCGCCCTGCAACACTGCATCCTCCTTTCCAGACTCTTCTCTGACCTTTCACCCACTCCAGCCCCCCTTGCAAATCACTTTCCTGCGTCTCTCTCTACTGTTGCTGGCCGCCTCCCAGACGCCTGGCCTCTCCACTTTGGTAGTCACCAGGCAAAAGGCCTCTCACCTACTTGCTCTGGTTCCATCAAATCATTAGACCTCTATCCGGGACTGAAAGTCTTCTTCCTTAAGTCTGAGCTAGAAGCTTTCAGGGACACCAGGGTGGTTAATGTAGGCCCCTGCCCTCAGGGAACCTGCTGTCTAATGGGAGAGATGATGTGCGACCCTAGGAGTCTTCACATGATAGAGAATATTGGTATCCATACATCTTCTTCTCATCTATGCCAGAGACCCCTACTTGCCCCTCATATCCATTTTCCACTTCTCCTATGGAAATAAAACCTCTCACTTTTACCTGAACACATAGCCTCTCGGAATAAAGACTACATTTCCCAGCCTCCCTTGCAGCTGGTTATAGCCACACAACTAAATTCTGACCAGTGGTAGGTGAACAGAAGTGGAGAGAGCAATCTGCAAGTCATAGTTGCCCCATGCCTTTCCCACTGCCTACTGCCTGTGGTGTAGATATGTAGGTGACATCTGAGACCATGGGGACTAGGGCAACACCCTGGTGGTGGCAGAGCTACAAGATAGAAACCTGGAACCCAAACAAGCCAGTCCTGGATTATTATTATTATTATTATTATTATTATTATTTTGAGATAGGATCTCCCTCTGTCATCCAGGCTAGAGTGCAGCAGCACAATCATATCTCACTGCAACCTCAAACTCCTGAGCTCAAGCAGTCCTCTCACCTCAGCCTCCTGTGTAGCTGGGACCACAGGCCTGAGCTACCGTGCCCAGCCTACTACCAGACCTGGGAGAAAAAAAAAAGTATATCTTTATGCTATTAATACTTTGGATTTGGCCAGGCACAGTGGCTCACATCTGTAATCCCAGCACTGTGGGAGGCCGAGGCAAGCAGATCACTTGAGATCAGAAGTTTGAGACCAGCCTGGCCAACA
>NW_012112475.1:4176458-4188954 GCF_000951035.1 Colobus angolensis palliatus | reverse complement strand
AAAAAAAAAAAAATAGCCGGTGTGGTGGCAGGCAGCTGTAATCCCAGCTACTTGGGAGGCTGAGGCAGCAGAATCGCTTGAACCTGGGAGGCGGAGGTTGCAGTGAGCAGAGATTGTGCCACTGCACTCCACCCCTGGGAGAGTCTAGCTCAAAGCAAGACTCTATCTCAAAAAAAAACAAAAAAACAAAAAAACAAAAACTTTATACTTTTGTCAGAAACCTGTATACCCTATATTCTAATTGAGCATCCATTTTCTTTGCAAGATAATGCAACAAGAAATAGAAGATATTTCTTGGTGGGTTGATGTTTGGCTTGTAAATGATAGCTATGAAAATTCAACAAGTTTTTTCTCTCCTACTATGTCCAGTATTTCAGAGTCTGAGGATACAGAGAAAATCTCTAGTAAAATGATGCATATATCTTAGTAAATGCACATGTATGTCTGAGTCACCTATGATTCTCCTCTTCCTACTCCCCTCCTCCTTTCTCCTTGGTCCCCATGCCCAGTGACTAATGTAACCATATACCACACCCAAAGAATGATGAGAGAGGCAGCAGAGAGGAGGGGAAAGGACATGGAATTTGTAGTCACACAGACACATTTAAATCCTAGCTTAACTTCTCAGGAATTTACTTTCCTCATTCACAAAATGGGGACAAGAGGAATAACTGCTCCTTGGAGCTGCTGAGGGTGAGGTATAAAATGGTATGATGCATGAAAAATTTATAGCACACTGTTCAGCACGTAGTCTGTGCTCAATAAAACATGGCTGCTAGAATAGTAACATTATTATTATTTTTTTTTTTTTGAGACGGAGTCTCGCTCTGTCACCCAGCCTGGAGCACAATGGCACGATCTCGGCTCACTGCAACCTCTACCTCCCAGATTCAAGCGATTCTCCTGCCTCAGCCTCCCGAGTAGCTGGGACTACAGGCATGTGCAACCATGCCTGGCTAATTTGCAAAGTTTTAGTAGAGATGGGTTTCACCATGTTGGCCAGGCTGGTCTCAAACTCCTGACCTCAAATGATCCACCCACCTCGGCCTCCCAAAGTGCTGGGATTACAGGCATAAGCCACTGTGCCCAGCAGTAACAATATTATTATTAATTACCCGAGTAAAGGCCACAAGAAAATACTAGGTGGGGGTATTTTTTTTTTATTTTATTTTTTCCTTTTGCAGAGGCTCGCTCTGTTACCCAGGCTGGAGTGCAGAGGCACAATCTTAGTTCACTGCAGCCAGCCTCAAACTCCTGGGTTCAAGGGATCCTTCTGCCTCAGCTAGGACTACGGGCACATGCCACCACACCCGGTTACTTTTTTTTGGTAGAGATGGAGTTTCCCAGGCTGGTCTCCAAGTCGTGGCCTCAAGTGATCCTCCCACCTTGACCTCCCAAAGCACTGGGATTACAGGTGTGAGCCCCACTGTGCCTGCCCTGTTTTTCTCCTCACCTCACTGTGCTCTGTCTCTCCGCCTCCTTCTTTCCTGCCCTTTGTCAAATCTTCCTGGGGCTTCTGCTGTTACCTCTCCCTGAATGAGAAGCTGAGGTCTAGGAAAATCCCCTTCTCCACCCCATCTACAACCAGATCCTAAAACAGCAGGCTTCTCCTGGTGCTTCGAGGCAGGTTTTCTTTGCTTACTTGTCTTCCCTTGAGTAACTTACTGTTTCCCACAAGAAGTGGAAACAGAACTAGTCTAGTAGGCTAGAGACTTGGTTACAAGTCTCTGTCCTGTTAATTAACTCTTACTGTGATTGTGCACAGTCACTCCCTCTCTTAGGACTCATTTCCCCCCATAAACATACCAGGGGACCTTTGGGCTGGGCGCAGTGGCTCACTCATGCGTGTAATCCCAGCACTTTGGGAGGCCAAGTCGGGCAGATCACTTGAGGTCAGGAGCAGATCACTTGAGGTCAAGAGTTCAAGACCAACCTGGCCAACATGGTAAAACCCCATCTGTACTAAAAATACAAAAAAATTAGCCAGGCATGGTGGCACGCACCTGTAGTCCTAGCTACTCGGGAGGCTGAGGCACGAGAATTGCTTGAACCTGAAAGGCAGAGGTTGCAGTGAGCCAAGATCATGCCACTGCACTCCAGCCTGGAAGACAGAGTGAGACTCTGTCTCATAAAAAAAAAAAACAAAAAACAAATAGGCCTGGCGCGGGGCTCACGCCTGTAATCCCAGCACTTTGGAAGGCCGAGGCAGGCGGATCACAAGGTCAGGAGATTGACACCATCCTGGCTAACAGGTGAAACCCCGGCTCTACTAAAAATACAAAAAATTAGCCGGGCGCAGTGGCAAGCGCCTGTAGTTCCAGCTACTCAGGAGGCTGAGGCAGGAGAATGGCGTGAACCCGGGAGGCGGAGCTTGCAATGAGCTGAGATCGCGCCACCACACTCCAGCCTGGGCGACAGGGCGAGACTCCGTCTCAAAAAAAAAAATAAATAAAATAAAATAAATAAATAAATAAATAATAAAAAAATAAACGAGTGGACGTCTAATCATTCTTCAAGACCCAGTTTAATGAACTGCCACCTCCTTTGTGAGTCCTTCCACAGTTCCCTCAGAGTCTGTGGCTCTCTCCTGTGTGGTCTCCCCTGGGGTGCTTGGTGTAGTCATTCCTCTGGTACAGCAGCTATCTTGTGCTTATTTATCTTTCTCCACTAGACTCAGAAGAACTTGAGGACAGGTTGTAGCTTATTTAGTCTGTATCTCTGGTGTATATTACCTGACAGGCAATATGGAAGATGAAACATAAATGAATGAATGACTGGATAAACAGATACAGATGGATGATGAAATTACATAGATCATAGGTGGTTATGTTGATGGAAGATGCATAGATGATGATAGGCATGGCTAATAGATGACAGATATTTAGTGAAAGAGTGAATGAAGGATGGATGATGCATGAAAGAGGAATGGAGGAAGAGTAAATTGGTGGGTTGATGTTTGGCTTGTAAATGATAGCTATGAAGAAATGAATGAAGGATAGATTTTGGATGAATATTTCATGCATGAAAAATGGTGGACGGATAAATGATGAATGAAATAATGGATGGATGGATCATTGAGTGATAAATAGATAGATGCATGAAGAATGGATAGTTGAGGAAAAAATAAATTCATGAGAGATGGTGATGGCTAATGAATGGCAGATGGATAGATGGATGATGGATAAATGATAAATGGATAGACAGATGAAAGAATGATGGCTGCTTGAGTAGTTGGCTGAATGGGTGTATGGCTATGAAATAGATTGATGAGGGATGAATATAGAATGGATGATAGGTAGACAGATGGTGGGTTGCTGATGAATGTATGATGATGGATAAGGATAGATGGTGAGTGAAGGATGAATGGACTTTTGGCTAGATGAATGAAGAATGGGTGATGAATGAATTGTTGGTGTTTGAATGGATATATGAAAAATGCTAAGTGATAGCTGTATAGATTGATGAATGATGTGTGAACAGCTCATGAATAGATGTGTATGTTACCATAGAAGGGCTCTGAGGTTCACTCTAGCCCTGATATTTTGTCTTTGTTTGTTCATTTATTTTTGTTTTGGGGGGATTTTTTTAAAAAAATATTTATTTTTAATTTTGGGGGTACATATTAGGTGTATATATTTATGGGGTACATGGATGTTCTGATGTAGGTATGCAATGTGACATAATCACATTATGGAGAATGAGGTATCCATTCCCTCAAATATCTATCCCTTGTGTTACTAGCCCTCATGTTTTGTGAGTGCCCTCTCTTGGGAAAGGAATGAAACTAATATTTGATGCCTTACATGAGCCAGGCATCTCAATAGGAGCTTGACTTCTAACATCTCAATAATCACTCCAACAACATTGCAAGGCAGATATTGTTACACTCACTTTACAAAGAGGAAAAATAAGGCTCAGGAAGAGGCAGCAACTTTCTCAAGCCTGGCTCTACTTCGCTTCTATGTCTATTTTCTCCTTCTCCTAAAAGGGTATTTCATCCCCTCTGGTCATGCTTTTACACATCCCTGCACTGTTCATGTCCTGCCTTCTCCAAGAGCCTCCTCACACCCTGGCCTTCATGGATCTTCCTAGTCCATACTCAAGACCTCCCAGCTCTGTCCTTCTCCACCTTTCACTTGGTTCTCACCATGACTCCCAATCCTCATCAAAATAATCACCAGTTATTGAGTACCCATAATGTGCCTGGCATGATCTTGGAGCTGTACATAAATTATTTTATTACATGAAAGCCCTAAATACAGGCATTATCATCCTCCTTTTAAATGGGAGAAACCCAAGACTCAGAGAAATAAAGTGACTTATCCAAGGTCACCAGCTAGTAAGTGATGAAGATGGGGTTGTTAAGTCTGGTCTGTTTGACTTCAAAGCCTGTATTCTAAACTTTAATGCTACATATCTTCTTGGCTACCAGGATATTTGGTTAATCACATTTGCGTGTGTGTATGTGTGTGTAGACGTGTGTGCCCATGTGACTGTGTCTTGTCCCTCTATGAACTGAAATAGAGTTTATCACACTTTTCCTGAACTCCCCTCAGTGCCAGACCCAGAGAAAAACCACAGGACATCAGTGCAAAAAGAGCCACCTTAAGCATCCTGGAGTTCAATCCCTTTATGTTCCCAGTGAGATCACCAAGGCTCAGAAAAGAGAAGTAACATGCTCAAAGCCACCCAGCAAGTAGGGAGCTGGACTGGGACCTGAGCCTGGGCCTTGGTGCTCAGCAAAAATTTATTGATAAAACTCAGCCTCCATTCAAGTTCCTGTTAATTGCTAGGCTGGGATCCAGAAATAATAATACAATAATAATAAAATGGGATGCAGGCATAACTCTCAACTCACACCCAAAATAAATAGCCTCTATTCCACTAGGTTGGAGAAACTTAATCTTGGTCGATTTTGGGTGTCTTCTTCTGCTTTTTCCCCTCAGTTCACCTCCATTCCCCCACTTCTGTGTGTTCAGAAGTGTCCTGCTGCAGGTGCCTGCACACACACTCAGGCAGTTAGGTTCATGGCTTCCTTGGGTTCTACCCAGAGTTGAGGCTCTGGGCCCAGATCTTAGACCCCTCAAGACCACACGAAGTTTCTATTCCTTTTTCAGGGTACACCAGAGTCTATGCACACTTAATTTTCTATATTTCTTTTCTCTCTCTCTCTCTCTCTTTTTTTTTGAGACAGAGCCTTGCTCTGTTGCCCATGCTGGAGTGCAGTGGCACGATCTCAGCTCACTGCAACCTCTGCCTTTGGGATTCAAGCAATTCTCCAGCCTCAGCCTCCTGAGTAGCTGGGACTACAGGCACATGTGCTACCATGCCGCCGCTAGTTTTTGTATTTTTAGTAGAGACAGTGTTTCACCATGTTGGCCAGGCTGGTCTTGAAACCTGACCCTCAAGTGATCTGCCCAACTCAGCCTCCCAAAGTGCTGGGATTACAGGCATGAGCCACAACAACAGGCTAATTTCCTATATTTCTGACCCTCTGTATTACTTGGGATGCTAACTCAGCTATTGATTTCTCTCTCACTAACCAGTAGGAGGCAAGCAGTCTAGGTTGCTATGAGTCCCATGACGCCAGACACCTGGGATCCTTCCATTTTGTTGTTCTGACATCCTCAACGTGTGGCTTCAGTCTTGTGGTCTAAGACGGCTGCTACTGCTCCTGCCACCATGCCAAACTCTAGTTGGCAGGAAGGGAAGAAGAGGTGTGGGAAGAGGATGGTCCTTTTTTTCTTTCAATGCATGACCCAGAATTTGCACACACCATTCGGTTCACATATCCTTTGCCAGAGCCTGGTCACGTGGCCATGCCTAACTGCAAGGGAGATGGCGAAATGTAGTGTAGATACATGGCCATCTGCAGCTATAGAAGAAGGGGAAGTCAGATAATTGCATGACAGCTGGACATCTCTGCTACACTTCCCTTCTCCCCACCTCCAGATAATCTTTATCTCGTTTCCTAAAGAGGAAAACCAATTTGACTCATCTGTTCTTCTCAATCTATTATTTATGGCATAAATTGTACACTCTTAAATTACTCAGGGCTTTGACTAAATTTGCATGACTCTTGTAAACCAAAAGCCTTGGCCTTTGAGACATGAATCTCTAAGGTGATGGAGGCCACTAATAAATAGGGGAAAGTAAAATGTATGAAAAAATGGAGGAGATGCCTTCAATATTACAAAATGTTTTACAGTTACCGGCCGAGTGTGGTGGCTCACACCTCTAATCCTAATGCTTTGGCAGGCCAAGGTGGGCATATCACTTGAGCTCAGGAGTTCGAGACCAGCCTGGGCAACACGGTGAAACCCTATCTCTACAAAAAATGCAAAAAAGTTAACTGGGCATCATGGCATGTGCCTAGAATCCCAGCTACTTGGGGGGCTGAGGAAGGAGATCTCTTGAGCCCCATAGGTTGAGGCTGCAGTGAGCCAAAATTACCCCAGTGCCCTCTAGCCTGTGTGACAAAGTGAGACCCTGTCTCCAGAAAATAAAATAAAATAAAAAAAAAGAGAGAAAAAAGAAAATGTTTTACAGTTACAGATATAATCAGACATGTCTTTCTTGCTAAACCTTTTTGTGGCTTCCCCTGACTTTAGACTTTGGCTCCAGTGACAACTCTTCCAAAGGGCTTTCTCTGCCTGCCCTGTTGGGTTCCTTCATAACGGACATCACAACATGTAAGTTGAAAATATTTATCCATTATTTGGCTTGTAAATGACTTGAGGAAAGGGACCTGTCTTTTCATCTTTTCATCTTTGTGTCCTCAGTGCCTGGCTCAATGCCAGCACGTGCTAGATACTCAGCAAATACATTTGATTGAATGACGAGTTTGTATACAGGGTCCTGTGAGGTGTAAAAAGTGACCACATCTTTTCAGATGACTGAATGGAGTGGACGCGACTCTTATAGTGTGTGGCCCAGGAGGAGAAAGCTATGCTTCTTCGATCCTAGAAGTCAAAGCATCGACATGGGCGGGGCATTTCCAGTGAATGCCAAGGGGGCAGGAGCATGCTGGAGAGCCAGATGGGTTGGTATAGCTTGAGAAATACCAGTCACAGACCCGTTCTTCCCTCAACCAATGCCAAGATGCCCCCTCCCTTCCAGGACTTAAATCAATCCGGGAAAAAAGGGATGCCAGAGAAAGCTTGATTCACCCAACTGAGTTCAAATCTGAAATAACTGGTTTTTGTCCAGATTTTTTTGAAGTTTGCATTTTCTGGCATCGGAAGAAAAATAGGAGCTCAAGAGAAGCAAAATTCAGTTGTACAAAATGAAGCATTCCAGTTCTGATAGGTGTATCTCAGCCACACTAGAATGACATCATTCTGGAATCACAGTTGGGTTTACTTATGAAAACTTATAATCACAGAGTTAAAGTCATCGGATATTAGAATCACCTAAGTTTAGAATCATAAACTGTTTGGAAAGAACGTTAGAGATTGTTTTAGTTTGGGTTCCCCTAAAAGCGGAGCCCGAGACAAGGATTTGGGAGCCAGTAGCCCAGGAAGCCAGAGGGATCTGGGAGAGTGAGAGTGAAGAGAGGAAAGGTATAAAAAGTCAGTTATTGAGCTGGTTTCCAGTATGGGCAACTGGTGCCCCATCTCACTGCAAACCTTTGAGTGACCAGGGACCTCCAACGGATAAAAGGATAGGGCATTTACCCACTAACTCCCATTCCCCATTGACTGAGGGATACCCCTAGTGACATCAACTCCTCCCAGGTCCCTGAGGGAGTTCCCAAGTCTTCAGAGAAGCCAAATGACTGCTGGGTGTTTGAAAAGGGATGCTGTCAGTGTGCTGGGAACTGACCCCCACAGCTACAGCTAAAGCCATAGGGTCAGACACCAGTAACTATCGATCCAATTTCACCCCAGAACAAGAATTCCTTTCTAAAGGTCTACATTTAGACTGTGGGGTTCCACAGTCTACATTAGGCTGGAGGATTCATTTGTTTGATTAGCAACATGTTAAAATAAATTGGAATCTAAAAGCCTTCCTTCGTGGCTCAGGATAGTTTTCATTTAGCTATGTCCCCGACCACTCAGCATTGCTAGCAGACCTGCAGATTTCTGTCACCTGTCTGGCCCCCAAGGCATTTGACTTTGAGGCCCTGCCCAGCATCTCTTCTAGGCTACAGGGTCTTTAAGGACAAGACACTTGTCTAGCATCTGTGCCTCCAGCTGTCTGACATGTAGCCTGGGCTGGGAGAGGACCTAGTAAATAGGTGCTGTGAATGTAGCTTCTGCTTGCATATTTCCCGGTCAGAGAGCTCACTCACTTCAAGGCTGCCTGTTGTATTGTCTGCTACCTGCCCCCACCCCTCCTGCCCTCCCCACAGGCATTCCCTGGGTGGGAGCTGGGGGTGAAACTCCCTGCTTGGGGTGAGCAGCAGGTTAATTTCCTCCTGGAGCTTCCCTCAGCAAACAATGAGACAATGGCGAGCCGGAGGTGGCCTGCGTAAGACAGCCGAGGAGGGGAAGTTGTAATCTGTGCGTGAAGCCAGCGGGCAGGCAAAGGGGCGAGAAAAGCAGCCCAGCCAGACCAGGCCCTCCACCCAGCAGGCCCCTGGGACCCAGGAGGCCCCAACCTGAAGGTCACCTGAGTTGCCCTTGAAGAAAACAGCCACAAACCACCATTTGAGTGGAGAAAACAAGGATGGGTGGGGCTTGCCCCCACAACCTTCCCTTATCCAGATGGTCCTAGCTCCGCTCTGCATGACCCCATCTGCCGGCCTTCTAAGCCTGGCTTGCAGGGAAACATTCCCAGACAGACACCATCTGATTCTGGCTGTGTGACCTTGGGGCATGTTACTTAATCTCTCTGTACCTTTGGTTCCTTATCTGGAAAAGGGGGGCACCTTCTTCTTCTGATTGTCAAAATGATTTCACCCCTCCACTTATCCAGAAAGCGTTTATTAAGCATGTGCTTGCTATTTGCTGTTACTGTTGGGGACATGGCTGTGATTGAGAAAATGTCCCTGCCCTCATGGAACACACAGTCCTAATGTGGGGATGGTCAGCAACCTAATGTGGGGAGAGTCAACAACCAGCAATGTGGACAATTGCAGCAACACATGTGAAATTACAACAGTGACAGGTGTTACCAGGAGAAGAGGCAGCACCGTTAAGATGCTGCAATGTGAGACTCAGCCTAGTCTACAGGACAGGGTGGGCTTCCTCCAGGAAGAGATAGTTAAACTGAGCTGAGCAGGGAGGGAGAGTTTACTAGGGCAAGAGGAAGGAATGCAGCGAGTAACATTGTCTCAGAAGCCAGAACAAGGTGGGCATTAAGGAGGGAGATTCAGGAGGCCTGTGAACCTGGACACAGAAAGCCAGGAGGCTGTGAGTTGAGGTTTATAAGGTATGCAGGGTTAGCCCCCAGCTCCCACCTCCCATGGAACCTCTGTAGGAGAGCAAAGAGAAGCCACAGAAAGTTCCAGTGAAGTGATATCATCCTGTCCACTTTCATCTAATGCACAGAAGTTCAGCACAGTGCCTGGGCAGGTGGGCTCCCACCTTCTTAAGGGCAGGGTCCTGTCCAATCACATCATGCATGACAAATCACTCCTTCCCCAAACTTTCTTATCACTGCCAGGATTAGGACTTCTTGTGCCCACCTCACAGATGAGAAAACCGAGACTGAGGGCAGGGGAGAAAGGGGTGCGTCCAGCCCCCTCTGGGTATGGGAGAGTGGTTGACAGGGCATTCTGCAACCTCAGAGAACCTCTGAATCCCCGGCCACCTCCCATCTCACAGATCTCAGGGGCAGCACCTAGCCCTTCTTCCCTTGCCCGAAGGTTCCCTAAATCCAGCCATGTACCCATAACAGGAAAAGGGCTGCAGACAACTCAGGGATATCCCCACCCCAGATCATGACACTACATGTCCCCAGAATCTGAGCAGCCACTGCTCTACCAGGGCTCAGAACCAGCCTTTGGCTCTGTCCCCAGAGCCTGCCCCTAAGCAAGTGGCTCCAATCCTCAGAGGCTCATAGAAAAAAAACAGCTCCCACTTACGGAGAGCTGTAGCTTACATGCAAGGGTGTAGACACAGGCAAAGTGACGGCAAAGGGTCATCACTTTGATGACCCTTCCTCTTAGTCATCAGAGCTCCATGAGCCCACTCTACTGAGGAGGAAAATGAGGCTCAAGGAGAAGTATCCTGCCCACACTCACAGAGCCAGGGAGGAGCTGAAGCCAGGACCCCAGCTGCTTGGCCTCCCAGCCACTGCTCCACGTGCGCACCTCCTATAGAGCCCCTGTGGGTCCTTTACAGACTACGTCACTGCAGGCTCGAAGCCCTGCGTAGCTTCTCATGTATTGAGCCAAAGTCCTTGCCTCACCCAGAAGTTCCCACAGCCCTCTCTACTTTCTCCCCCAGTCCACACAAACCTTGCCTTCTCTTCCCTTCCTTGTTTGCTTCCACCTCAGAGCCTTCAGCACCCTCTGCTCCCTCTGCCTGGACTCACGTGGTGCCCCAGCAGAGTGGCCCTCCAGAGCACCCTGAGAAACTCTATCCCCGCAACCTGCTTCATTTTTTCTTAGAGCACTCATCTGCACCTGCCGCTACAGGAGGCATTTACTTGTCTCTTCATTGTGAACCCCGAGAGGCACAATGGTAATTGTCTGATACACATTTGTCTCATGAATGAATGAAGGAAAGAAGGAAGGATGGAAATTCTCTGGTTCCACCCCTGCTGCCCCAAATGCAGCCCCCAAACCTGCAACCCCAGATGCCCCCAACACCTCACTTATTGTTCTCTGTTTGGAAAGGGACCATGTACAGCCATCGCCTCACTGGACTGTCCCACCAGCTGTGGCAGATCCTGATCACATCCTCAGTTCTAAGGAGCAAAGAAACCTAAGCTCAGAGAGAGCGCCCAGCTTGCCCAACATCACAGAGCGGCGGTTCCCTAGAGGCGTCTCACTATCCCCGAGGCAGCAGCCCACTTGCTGCAGCTGCAGGTGCCACTGCTCAGAGGGCACAGTGCAACGGGAATATTGAGGCTCTGCTCACCCTCTTTCTCCAGGGAGGCCCAGTTATGTTGGGGGGATGCCCTGCTGCCAACAGCTTCCCTCCTCCCAGCGCTGATACTCCAGCTCCACGTGTTCCAGGAAATCCAGGCCACATTTCCCTCCCGGAGCCGCCCAGAGGGACCCTCTGGGGAAAGACACAGCATTTTTGAGGA
This sequence comes from Colobus angolensis palliatus, assembly GCF_000951035.1. Taxonomy (NCBI): domain Eukaryota; kingdom Metazoa; phylum Chordata; class Mammalia; order Primates; family Cercopithecidae; genus Colobus; species Colobus angolensis. Next base: position 4,177,752 of record NW_012112475.1, on the reverse strand, counting down.
AAAGGAGTGGGAGGGGTGTGGGAGAAAAAGTCACCGCCAAAAACAAAAAAAAAAGAAAAAGAAGAAGAAGAGGAAAACAGTGGCTGGGCCAGGAATGTGCCGGAGTGAGCCAGAGCCAAGCCTCCTGTCAGTCACATCCACAGCTGGCCAGCCAGGGTGGGGCGAGGGCGGGGCGGGGCGAGGTCACTCTCGGGACAGGACGCCAGCTGCTCCTGGCGAGCAGGGAGGTGGGGCCGAGGGGGGTCCCTGCCACCCGCCTGGTAGGGGAGGAGCTGGAAAATAACCTGGGCCAGGAATCAGGACACTGGATTCTGCCATCCCCACAGGGCAGAATGACCCAAGTTTGTTCTCCAGCCTGGGCCTCAGTTTGCCCAACTGTGTAAGGATGAGATTTGAAGAAATGCTGAGATGGGGTGACTTTTCAATAAGAGACTGATTGAATCAAGCGAGGGACAGCCACACTTTTTAGCAGGGGTTCTTAGCCTGCTCTAGAACTCAGAAACTTCATGAACTTGGGTGGGAAAAAATAACTTTATATTCACTAACCTCTAATTGAAATGCAGCATTTCCTTAAAGTATGAATGTGGATCAAGAAGCATGGTAGGGTTAGCAGTGACGGTTACAATAGAAGTCAAAGATACTTTCATTTCATATCACAGTGGTTGCAGATAACATTACATATTGTTTACACTCATGGTGACCTGCAACCTGCTTCCCCATCTTGTTATTTAATGTACTAATAAAGAAGTTCACCTCATCACTGCATCACAAACGCTTGTTGATATTGCAGTAACAGCATTTCAGTATAATTGGTTTCCTTTGTAATATCATGCATTTTATTTTATGCATTTATAAAACATTAAAAAAAAAAAAAAAGTCAGGTGCAGTAGCTCATGCCTGTAATCCCTGCTCTCTGGGAGACCAAGGCAGGAGGATCACTTGAGCCCAGGAGTTGGAGATCAGGCTAAGCAACACAGTCAGACTCCACCTCTATTGGAAAAAAAAAAAGACTAATTTTAAAAAAACACACACACATTTTGAGAAGGGGTCCATCACACTTCACCATATGCCGAAGAGGTCTACGGAACAAAAGCTAAAAATCCTACTTTTAATGTAGCCATTTACTTTATTTTATTTATTTATTTATTTATTTATTTATTTATTTATTTATTTATTTATTTATTTTTGAGATGGAGTCTTGCTCTGTCACCCAGGTGAGCAGAGATCGCGCCATTGCACTCCAGCCTGGGCAACAAGAGAGAAACTCTTTTTTAAAAAAAAAAAAAAAAAAAAA
>NW_012112475.1:4160277-4176408 GCF_000951035.1 Colobus angolensis palliatus | reverse complement strand
TTATTTATTTATTTATTTATTTTTGAGATGGAGTCTTGCTCTGTCACCCAGGCTGGAGTGCAGTGCTGTGATCTCAGCTTACTGCAACCTCCGCCTCCTGGATTCAAGAGACTCTCTCACCTCAGCCTCCAGAGTAGCTGGGATTACAGGCATCTGCCACCACACCTGGCTACTTTTTTTGTATTTTTAGTAGAGATAGGGTTTCACCATGTTGGCCAGGCTGGTCTCGAACTCCTGACCTCAAATGATCCACCCCCCCTCAGCCTCCCAAAGAGCTGGGATTACAGGCATGAGCCACCACACCCAGTCCAATGTAGCCATTTTTAAGTGGGGAAGTACACTCTTTGTGTAAGAATTAGACCGGATACCTAAGTTTGCTTGATACACATAAAATATAAGAAGGGAGCCTCGGGCTGGGTGTGGTGACTTACGCCTGTAATCCCAGCACTTCGGGAGGCCAAGGTGGGCAGATCACAAGGTCAGGGGTTTGAGACCAGCCTGGCCAACATGGTGAAACACCATCTCTACTAAAAATACAAAAATTAGCCGGGAGTAGTGGCATGCGCCTGTAATCCCAGCTACTCAGGAGGCTTAGGCAGACTAATTCCTTGAACCCGGGAGGCAGAGTTTGCAGTGAGCCAAGATTGCGCCACTGCACTACAGCCTGAGAGATAGAGCAAGACCCTGTCTCAAAAAAAAAAAAAAAAAGAAAGAAAGAAAGGAGCCCCAACTAAGTAACAGTGGTCATTTCCAAGGGTCTGAGAGAAACCTGTCACTGAATATCCTTGAGCACTGATTTTTTTTTTTTTTTTTTCACGAAAAAATGTATTTAGAAAGAGTCAAGATTTGGGAAGATGGGTATGTCTGCAGTGGAAAACTCAGCTTTTGAATCTTTCTAAATCCCCACATAAAAATTGTCAAAGCAATTAGGTAGCAAAACCAAAACCCCATGGACAAGATTTACGACAAAACTGGGTCACAAGGTGTCCCCCACAAATCCCAAAACACAAGCAGTAGAGACAAGTCTACTTGCCTCTATTTGTACTGTATTATTTGTTTTTGGGAGGATACAGATACATGGATTAACAATAAAGTCTCAGTCCCTGTTCTAGGGCCCAGGATTAATGGAAGACAGGTAATTACATAGACATATATCAAATTGCAGGCTGGGTGCAGTGGCTCACACCTGTAATCCCAGCGCTTTGGGAGGCTAAAGTGGATGGATCACCTGAGGTCAGGAGTTCGAGACCAGCCTGGCCAACATGGTGAAACCCTGTCTCTACTAAAAATACAAAAATTAGCTGGGCGTCGTGGTGCATGCCTGTAATCCCAGCTACTTGGAAGGCTGAAGCAGGAGAATCGCTTGAACCTGGGAGGCAAAGGTTGCAGTGAGTAAGCCAAGATCAGGCCACTGCACTCTAACCTAGGTGACAGAGTGAGACTCCATCTCAAAAAATAAATAGACAAATAAATAAAATAAAAATTTTTTTAAATTGCAACTGTAACAAAAGTAATTCTGAGAGTTCAAGATTTTGAATGTATATGAAAGACCCATATTTGAAATACTCCATGGTTTCAAAAAAAGGACAAAGGAACGACAACAAAAAAGAGCCTGGTAGACAAAGAGACAGACACATGCCAGTGTCTCCTTTGCAGGGCCCAACCTAATGGCTGCAGGTGGCATCTGAGGACAGCTGCCCATCTGCATGGGCTCAAGGGGAACTACCCAGCCCCCAACTGAGGCTTCCATGCCCACCACCCAGCATCTTCCTTCACCATGAATCATGTGTTTGTAGATGAAAAGTCAGGGTTATCCCAGTCAGGAAGTCCTTGGAGTCATCAGCAAGGAGGCAGCCCCTTGAAGCGGAAAAAACAGTCTTCGGAGGCTGTCGACACAGGTTCAAGTCCCAGCCTGGCTGCATACTTCACGTGTGAGCTCACGGATGCCAGACAGCAGGCACCTACCCAGGCTCACACAGCAGAGATGCAGACACTTTTGGATTTCCAAGTGGTCTCTTCCAGCTCCTCTGTTGAGGGGGAATTGGAAGTCCTTGGCAATCATTCAAGGCAGATTGAGGATGAAGGCGTGTGTTATGCCATCTGTCCTCCAGGTTCTCAAGCCAAACCACAGGCAGGACAAACCACAGGCAGCACCAAACCACAGGCAGGACAAGAATGCAGTGCGCTGGTGACACCCAGCTTCTGTTCATTGTCAAGAGCAACCTTAGCAGGTAGGTAGCCTTACCCCATTTTAAAGATGAGGAAATTGAGGCTCAGAGAGGAGAAAAGGGGGCCTAAGTTCGCACAGCCCTAATGTGTTTTGACCCCCGTCTCTTAGCGGAGCCACCTCAGTCCCCAGGGCCCCTCTGTCTTGGCAACCCCAACCCGACACTGAGCCTGGGGCCCCGCTCAGGGGTGGGGCCCTCTCTCTGTGAACAGGTCTATTTTTAGTGTCGGCAGCAGGGGCTAGGGGCCAAAGCCAGGAGTGACAATGGGGGGAAGGGGGTGGGGCTGCTGGCGGCCGCCCCCGCACCCAGCAGCCGCCCCATTTCCTCGAGGAACCAGGCAGCGCACAATACAAGGAAAGCCGAATGGGGAGCGGCTGGGGGCTCCTGTAGGGGGGCTGACCTGGCCCATCAGGGCAGCTGGGGGCCTGGAGGAGGTCTCCGGGCCAGGGGGAAATGGACGATTAGTCCAGCTGCCTAGCCCAAACAGAGTGATGGTTCATGCTCTGCACGTGCGTGTACACAGGCACACATTCACCTTAAGGTGAATCACTTGGGGTCAGGAGTTCGAGACCAGCCTGGCCAACATAGCAAAACCCGGTCTCTACACACAGAGGTCTTTTAGTCACTCCTCAGCCAGGATACGGTCTCACCTTTAGCCTCAGAGGCAGAGAACTGGGCCCTGGCGACTCGACGAGGTCAGAGCCTGCAGAGGCTAAGCAGAAATTGATTCGGGGGGCCAGATGAGAGGCGCTGCCATGAGCACCCCAGACATTCGGCCAAGCTCTCGGCCCCCTGGGGAAGGCTGCCTCTGTTGGGGAAGGTCCTGGCCTGAGGCTTGGGCTTCCAATCAAGGGGGACTTCATGACAAGAGCAGGAAGGTGGTTCCCCACAGCTTTCTCTGCACCTCTAGAAAGTCGAGCTGGAGCTGTCCAGTTTTGCCTGGGCAAGTGCCCTGGACTAAATTTGATGCCTGAGATTCTCCTGTGTTCTCCTGAGGCTGAGAGTAAAGCATCGCTTCTCCCTCTGCTCCTCTCTGCACTGCCAGCTGCCAGGGACAGAGCTCTGGGGCGTCCTGTCTCACCATCCCACCTCCACACCCTGGTTTATGCCGTGCCCCTGCCGGGGGTACCCTCCCTTACCTTCCCATTCCCATTCCACAACCAAAGCTCTGAGAACAAAGACAGTGACACTCTAGTCTGCCATCCGTCTCCCAGAACCAAGTGCAGTACCTGCAGAATGAAATCCCTGCCTCCTCCTGGGGGTCTCTCCTCCATTCTCTCACCATGGATGAAGTTATCCTGTTGGACCTTCTTGACTGTCCAGGGAGACAGACTCTTTCATCTCCACTTTAAGCAAAAGAAAACTGCGACTCGGAGAGAGGTTGTGGCCTGCTGAAGATTACACAATGGACAGCAGCCTAGGCAGACTCAGATCTAGACCCGGGGTTCCCTGACTGTGTCTCCACAAGCCCATGTACACCCCTGACCATCAGCTCTCAAGTCCGAAACTGACATTCATGAGGTGGCTCCCTGCCATAGAGGTGCAGCTGAAGGATGAAGGGCCGGGAAGGGTTGGGAAGATGGGATGGGACCTGGATGTATATTAGCAATGGAGCCAACAAGACTGATAGATAAACCCAAAGCAAGGGATGGACAAAATGGGTGCTTTTGATTTTTATGTAAATTATATCCTGGATTTTGATTGTATGTGATTTTTTAAAATGGGTATTAGGGACGGGTGCGGTGGCTCACATCTATAATCCCAGCATTTTGGGAGGCCAAGACGGACAGATCACTTGAGGTCAGCAGTTCGAGACCAGCCTGTCCAACATAGTAAAACACTATCTCCACTAAAAATACAAAAATTAGCCAGGCGTGGTGGTGGGTGCCTGTAATACCAGCTACTGGGGAGGCTGAGCCAGGAGAATCGCTTGAACCTGGCAGATGGAGGTTGCAGTGAGCCAAGATCGTGCCACTGCACTACCGCCTGGGCCACAGAGTGAGGCTTTCTCTAAAAAAAAATATATATATATATATATAGTAATAATAAATAAATAAAAATGGGCACTATCCTCTCAATCTTGACATTTTTATGACTGTGTTTTTTCTGGTAATGGAGGTGTCTTGTCCCAGATGTTTTACAAGGCCCAACACTGAGATTGCATTTAGGTATCTGCTTAACTTATTTCCAGGAGTGGAGAGTGGAGGAAAGAGAATGCAGGCTGCTGTTTATTGAGCAAATACTATGGGCAGTGCTGAGCTCTACTAATGGGAAATTCACTTTCCCCCAACACTGATGAGATTGGTGCTCTTATTATCCCAACTTCACAACATGGAAAAAAGGTGGGAAAAGGAAATTGAACTCAACAGCCTGGCTCCAGAGTCCCCATTCTCCTCTGTATGCCATCCTGAGAGAGGGTGCTGGGGCCACTGTTCGGCCTTTCCAGTGGTTTCTGGAGCACAGTGGTGTGATCTTTGCTCACCGCAACCTCCGCTGCCTCCCTGGTTCAAGTTCAAGTGATTCTCCTGCCTCAGCCTCCCAAGTAGCTGGGATTACAGGCATACAATGCCCAGTTAATTTTGTATTTTTAGTACAGACGGGTTTCTCCATGTTGGTCAGGCTGGTCTCAAACTCACGACCTCAGGTGATCCGCCTGCTTCGGCCTCCCAAAATGCTGGGATTACAGGTGTGAGCCACCACACCCGGCTGACATGTACTTCTTAAAATGCAGTTTGGGCTGGGGGTGGTGGCTCATGCCTGTAATCCCAGCACTTTGGCAGGCAGAGGCTGGCGGATCACCTGAGGTCAGGAGTTCGAGACCAGCCTGACCAACATGATGAAACCCTGTCTTTACTAAATACAAAAAATTAGCCAGGCATGGTGGCATATGCCTATAATCCCAGCTACTTGGGAGGCTGAGGCAGGAGAATCGCTTGAACCCGGGAGGCGGAGGTTGCAGTGAGCCAAGATTGCACCATTGCACTGCAGCCTGGGCAACAGGAGCAAAATTCCGTCTCAAAATAAATAAATAAATAAAAATAAATAAAAGGCAGTTTGGTGCTGTTACCTGGGGGTCCTCAAAGGGGCCTCTAGGCCATCCTGGGCAGCTTGCCAACATGTTCCTCCCAACACCTGTGGCCAGCTTGTTCCATTTCCTGGCTGTGTGACCTGGGGCACGTGACTCTGCTTGTTCATGCCTCTGCTTGTTCATCTGTAAAATGAGGATAAAAATATCATCTATCTGGCTGGGCGCAGTGGCTCAAGCCTGTAATCCCAGCACTTTGGGAGGCCGAGACGGGCGGATCACGAGGTCAGGAGATCGAGACCATCCTGGCTAACACGGTGCAACCCCGTCTCTACTAAAAATACAAAAACTAGCCGGGCGAGGTGGCGGGCGTCTGTAGTCCCAGCTACTCTGGAGGCTGAGGCAGGAGAATGACGTAAACCTGGGAGGCAGAGCTTGCAGTGAGCCGAGATTGCGCCACTGCACTCCAGCCTGGGTGACAGCGCGAGACTCCGTCTCAAAAAAAAAAAAAAAAAAAAATCATCTATCTTTGATGGGTACAAAGTTTCCTTGAGGAGGGGAGTGTTGAAATATTTTGGAACTAGATAAAAGCATGGTTGTACAATATCGTGAATGTACTAAAGGCCATACTTTCAAATGGTTGATTTATATTATGTGAATTTCATCTCAATAATAAAAAATAAATAATAAATCTGTCCAGATACAAATAGACGTAAATGTACAAAAATATGATCTACCTAAAATCTGTACTGAAGATTAAAAGCATTAAATGTCAAGCAAGCACTTAGAATAGTGTGTGACCCACAGAAAGCATGCAATAAATATTTTTGTTTCTGTTGATATTTAGCACCCCAGATCGTTGACCAAACTGCCATGCTCATTGACCAGCCTCCTCACTGGGCTCCCTGCATCAGCCCTTGCCCGCTCCACCCTCCAGTCTTCTTCAGTGGCCACCAGAACATCTCTCGGGGGATCCTGGTAAAACCTGAGTCAGGTCACACCACAGTCCTCTGCTCAAAACCTTCCAGTGTTAACTGGCTGCAGTGGCTTACACCTGTAGTCCCAGCACTTTGGGAGGCGGAGGCAAGTGGATCACTTGAGTTCAGGAGTTCAAGACCAGCTTGGCCAACATGGCGAAACCCTGTATCTACTAAAAATACAAAAATTAGCCAGGCATAGTGGTACACACCTGTAATCCCAGCTACTTGGGAGGCTGAGGCAAGAGAATCGTTTGAATGTGGGAGGTGGAGGTTGCAGTGAGCCAAGACGTGCCACTGCACTCCAGCCTGGGTGACAGAGTGAGAATCCCTCTCAAAAACAAACAAACAAACACACACAAAAACCCTTCAATGTCCATGTCACATGAGACGCAGCTAAAATCCATACAGTGGACTTTGAGGCTCTATGTGATCTGCCCCCATGAACTCTGCCCTCATCTTCCTTCACTCTCTTATCTCTCACCAGCAGCCACACTGGCCTCCTTGCTTGGTGCCCTCCTTCCTCCACATCAGCATCCTCTTGCCTCAGGGCCTTTCCCTGGCCTTTGCGCTTGCCTGAAATGCTCTTCCCCAGATTCATAGTTACTGCCTCATCTCCTTCAGGCCTCTGTTCAGATGTCACCTTCTCAGAGGGGCCCTCCCTGACCACCATCACATAATAGGTAGACTCCAATCCATTCATTTTCCCCTGACCACCTTTATAGCCAAAAGTGATACCGGACACCAATTCATTGTCTGCTTTTTGTCCATCTCTTCTATGAGATTGGAGGCTCCTTAACAAAGGTGTTATTCTCTCTTCGGAGGGACCTTGTTTCCTGCTGGGAGCCCAGCCTGGCCCGTGGTAAGTCCTCCATAGATATTTGTTGAAGGAAGGAAGTCAGGCCTGGGACAGTGTCCTATGGCTTATTCTGTCATTCAGCTGGACTCAAGTGTGTGAACCTCGAAGGCTGAATCCTGGGCTCACCTCAGTGGCCCCAACCTCTCATAACACAGGAATGATAGGATATCTACTGAAGGAAACCCTCTATCCAGTTCAGGATCCTGCTACCTGCTAAAACTGGGACCCAGGACCCCAGCCCAAGGGCCTAGCCCACCCCATCCCATCCCTGGCCTTCTCTCTTGGAACTGGGCTTCCTCCCCAGATAGTTGTTCCTTCTAGCTCCTGAGCTCTTCTCTTCCTCCTTGTCTTGGCCCCAGCTACATCTCCTCATGCCTTTATCTCTCCCCTCAGCTGCTCTGGGGGGAAGGGGCATTTCCGTCCCTCCTCTCCTTCTCTGCCTTCCTGGCCTGAGTCCTAAAGCCTCCCTTCAGGCTCAGCACCCCTCCTGGCCTCTCCTTCTCACTTCCAGCCACTTCCGGGTGGGATTGGAGGAATCAGAGCCAGGCAAGAGTGGCTAGGGGAGCCTCAGGTCCCTCCAAGGCCCTCTCAGCCTCTGACTTGCTGTGCAACCCTTGGGAAGAGGCGCTCTATGTTCCAGCTGCGTAGCCTTAGGCAAGTCACTTGACCTCTCTATGGCTCCCATTTCCTAGGCTGAAGAATGGGGGTCAAGGCAACACTTACTTCAAAGTGTTTTGGAAGAATGAAACAAGGCCTGTCAAGCACTTAGCAGAGTGCTTAATGCTTGGAGAATTTGTCTTACAGGATGCAGTGCAATGCTGTGGAAGGACTTTGTAAGTTGCAAGGCCCTAAACCACCCTTGGCTGTGTTTGTGCCATGTTTCTGATTCAAAGAACCTAGAACTGTGAGGGAGAACTTCCCAGTGGCCTCTAATCCACGACAGATGTTATCTGCCATCACTGTTATTCACGTTACGTGATCGTTAACATTCTCAGGTTTCAGAAAGGCCACAGTCAAAGGCCCAACTCCTATGAGACTGGGGTTAAGGTCCCAGAGAACACTTTAGAATGTCATCCCTCCAGCTGAGCCCACTGTTCCCCAGGGTCCTCTCAATAATCCAAAACAGGGAAGAGTCATTACTGTTCCACTTTACAGATCTGGGAGCTGGAACCCAGAGAGCTTCAAGCTGCCTGACCCCAAAGCCCAGGCTCTATCCCTGTTCTTGGTTGGCAGACTGGAGTCCCTGTCCAGCCGTCCACACCTATGCCTACCTGGACGCCCTGTGGGGACTCCTGTGAGTTCCCTCACACCTCTGCTAAGCAAGCTCCCTCCCCAGTCTTTGCCAGGTACTGCCTATCCTTCCAGGATCCTTCTGATCCCAGCCGGGCTGGGGATGGGCCAGTGCCAGGTTAATCACTTTCCCTCCTGATTCCGGAACAGAAGAGGTTGGTGTCACTGTAAGCCTAAGAGGCCCCAGGCCTAGATTTGCTCATAAATATTACCAACAGCTACCAAGCAGGAGGGGCTCTTATTCCCATCTTAAACTGTGGCTCAGAGAAATTAGGTGAGCAGAGCTAAGCAGAGTGTGAGCTAGAGTTGAAATTCAGGTCTCTCTAACTCCAAAATGTGTGATGTCAGCCTTAGAATAGCTCAGCGACATTGAGTGACTTATTTCTCAGTTCTAGTTCTCAGTTTTCTCATCTCTAAAATGGAGACATTAAGGTTTCATGGGATTTGTTCAGTTGTAATGATTAAATTGGATGAGTTTTTTAAATTCCCACTTCCCACAGCAGCACTGGGCACATGGATGTGACATCCCTGAAGGATTGGGGGTCCTGAAGTCAGGCAGATATGGGGCCGAGTGCCAGTTTTATCACTTTTGCTCATGGAGATAATGATTCTTCCTCTCTCAGCCTCATTAGACCTATCTGGAAAACAGGAATGATCAGTCCCTCTCACAAAGATAGTACTAATGCCAAAGTTTTGTTTGTAAAAGCTAAAAACATGGCTGTCAGGCCAGGCGTGGTGGCTCACACCCGTAATCCAGCGCTTTGGAAGGTTGGGGCTGAGGGATCGCCTGAGGCCAGAAGCAGTCGGTGTTTTAGCAAGCCCTCCAGGAATCAAGAACCAGCAAGTTAGAAGCACGATCCAGAGTCATCACCTGGTGGTAATTCATGGGAACTACAGCATGGCAGACACTGTCACAAACCCTCTGACTCCAAGGAGAACAGTACGCTTTCTGCTCAAAGTGTCCCAGACCACGGTCATGGGAAATAGAGTTGGCTTTAGAGCGTGCTTGTCACCTTTTCTCACCTGCAAGGGCACACAACACAGGAAGCCTTCCCTAATAAATAACTCTTCAAGTTTTCTCCCTGCTGCACTTGGGATAAACCCCCAATTCCTTACACAGTCTAGCTTCTCCAGATCTCTCTGTCCTCACTTCCTCTTCCCTCTTCCTCACTCCCCACCAGCCTCACTGGCCTGCTTGCTCTTTCTTGAACTCACCAAGCATATTCCCACCTCAAGGTTTTGGTGTTTGCTGTTGCCTCTTACCCCTGAGACTCTCATGGCTCGTTCCTTCACTTCATTCCCAGCCCTGTTCAAATGCCATCTCCTCTGGGAAGTCATCCAGGACGACACTTACCAAGGATCCCTTGCCCTACCCTCTTTCCATCTGTGACTCTGCCTTACTTTTATTTATCACTGACATTATCTTGTATATTTGTTTGATTTTTGTGGGTACCCATCACAAGACCATGAGCTCCAGTAAGGCAGAGGTGTTTGTTCTGCTCACTGTTGAATCCTCAGTACAGACAGTTGGTGTTCAATACCTATTTACTGAATTAATGAATATACTCTAGTATGGCAGTTATTATCAAATCATCCTTCTCCCATCAATGAGGAAACTGAGGCTCAATAAGTTGATGTGACTCATTCAAGTCCACATAATGAGGGAGTGCTGGGATCTGGAGTTGAAGCAGGATTTCTGGAAGCTGAAATGTGGGAGCTGTGTCCACAGTGGCACCTTGAGGTTCCTAAGGCTGGGGAGACCTTTCAATCAGACATCACCCAAGGTCAGCAAGTCAGCAGCTGTGGGTTCTAAAGGAGAGGGAGCAAAGATCCAGTGCAGAGATCCTCAGGGGGGCAGTGTCACCAAGAATGTTGGACAGTTCCCAGTGACCAGGGGGTGCCCCGGCCATACAGGAGGGGAGCAAGGGTGCAGACATCCTGTAGTGCGTCTCAAGTCGTGATTTTCAAATCTCCCCTTGGTAGTTAGCGTAGGTAAAAACCTTGTTTTTAATTATCTGAGCCAAGGACCGAATTCTATTTTACATATAAACACAATATGTGAGGTTTTTCAATTTTTTTGTGTGTTTAATAGACTACTTTTTTAGAGAAGTTTTAGGCTTAGAGAAAAACTGCAGAGACTGGGCACACTGGCTCATGCTAGTAATCCCAGTGCTTTGGGAGGCCGAAATGGGAGGATTGCTTGAGGCCAAGAGTTTGAGACCAGCCTGAGCAACATAGCAAGACCCTGTCTCCACAATTTTTTTTTTTTTTTTTAAATTTCCCGGGGATGGTGGCACATGCATGTGGTCCTAGCTACTCGGGAGGCTGAGGCTAATGGATTGCTTGAATCCAGGAGTCTGAGGCTGTAGTGGATTCTAATCGTGCCAATGCACTTTAGCCTGGAGAACACAGCAAGACCCTCTCTCAAAAAAGAAAAAGAAAAATGACACAGAAATCATAGACAGTTCCCTTGTACTCCTTCTCCAAACATGCAGTTTCTCCTGTTATTAACATGTTGCATTAGTATGGTGCATTTGTTACAATTGATGAACCAATTTTGGCACAGAATTATTAACTGAAATCCACAGTTTACCTTACAGTTCACTCTTTGTGTTGCACAGTTCTACCATGCTGGGTTTTTTTTGTTTGTTTGCTTTTTGTTTTTGAGACAGAGTCTCGCTCTGCCACCCAAGCTGGAGGGCAGTGGCATGATCTTGGCTCACTGCACCCTCCACCTCCTGGGTTCAAGCAATTCTCCTGTGTCAGCCTCCCGAGTAGCTGAGACTACAGGCACCCACTGCCACACCTGGCTAATTTTTTGTATTTTTTAGTAGAGACGGGGTTTCACCATGTTGCTCAGGCTGGTTGCAAACTCCTGAGCTCAGGCCGTCTTGGCCTCCCAAAATGCTGGGATTACAGGCGTGAGCCACCACGCCCGGCCCATGCTGGGTTTTGACAAGTGCGTAACATCCTTTATCTACCATTACAGTGTCATACGGAAGAGGTTCCCTGCCCTAAAAATGCCCTGTGCTCCACCTATGCATCCCTCTCTCCCCTCCCCTGAGCCCTGGCAACCACTAATCTTTTTATTGTCTCTAAAGTTTTGCCTTTTCCAGCACAGTGTGTGTTTGCTTGGTTTTAATACACAGTGACTCTGCCAGGAAAGCAACCTCCACATAAATCGGTGTCTTAGTCAGTTCAGGCCACTGTAACAAATTACCACAGACTGGTGGCTTATAAGCAACAGAAATTTATTTCTTACGGATCCAAAGCCTGGCAAGTCCAACATCTAGGAGCTGGCAGATTCCATGTCTGGTGAGGGCCGCTTCCTGGTTCAAAGATGCCTTCTCACTGTGTCCTCACATGGTAGAAGGGGCAGTAGAGCTATCTGGGGCCTCTTTTATAGGGGCACTAATCCCATTCATGAGTACTCTGCACTCATAACCCAATCACCTCCAAAAGGCCCCAGCTCCTAACACCATCACTTTGGGGATTAGGCTTTATCGTAAGAGTTTGGAAGAGACAAATATTTAGTCTGCAGCGATTGGGAACAGAATGGATTGTGTTTGGTTCAGAACTTTACCTAGAACTGCTCACGTTTTCGACTATCACAGCCATGCAGTCACGGTGCATGTGCTGCCAGTGCGGCGTTACCATTTCAGCCTGCAGATTCTCAATGATCCACCCAGAGCAGCGCCCACCCAACTGCTTTGTGATGTTTTCTACACATTGTCCTGGAACATTTACATATTAATTTATTCTAAATTATTTTCATTTTATTTTCTTTTAAATTACAAGTAGGACGTTTATGTTTAAAACTATGTATGGCTGGGTGTGGTAGCTCACACCTGTAATCCCAGCACTTTGGGAGGCCAGGGCAGAAGGATCACGAGGTCAAGAGATTGAGACCATCCTGGCCAACATGGTGAAACCCTGTCTCTACTAAAAATGCAAAAATTAGCTGGGTATGGTGGCGCACACCTGTAGCCTCACCTGCTCGGGAGGCTGAGGCAGGAGAATCACTTGAACCCGGGAGGTGGAGGTTGCAGTGAGCCGAGATTGCACCACTGCACTCCAACCTGGATGACAGAGCAGCACTCAGTCTCAAAAAAAAAAAAAAAAACTATGTGTGTCAGCAGGTTATGTTACTTATGCATTTTATTTTAGAAAAGAAGCATTATAACTACTGTCGAAGGGAGCCTTGGGCCTGTAGGTTTCAAGCCATAGTCCAATGGCATGATAATCACAGCAACAGCAAACAATGATGGGTGCCAGCCGCTCCAAAGGCTTGTAAATGACTCACCTGCACAAATCATTACATCTGTACAATTCCCCTACCAGGTGGTTACAAGGGTGTGCACTGTTAGTCCCATTGTGCAGAGGAGAAAACCAAGGTTCAGACAGAATAAGGCCCCTTGGTGGGGCTGGAAATTGAATTCAAGCAGTCCATACCCCTAATCACTGAACTAACTAGTCCTGGATTCCCTGTGCTTGAAATACAACTTTGGGTGAGTTGAGCATCCCCAGGACTGAAGAGCCCAGGAAAGATATGGGAGGCAAATGATGATGCAGAAAGGTCAACAGCACAGCACAGCACAGCACAGGCTCCGGCCTGGATGCTAGTCTTGGCTGTGTCATTTATTCGTGTATGACCCTAAAGAGCCACTTCCTTTCACGGCAGCTCCGTTGTCTCATCTGTTTTCTTTTGGAGTTTTGTTTGTTTTGGGGGGGTTTTTTAAGACAAAGTCTCACTCTGTCTGTCAGGCTGGAGTGTAGTAGTAGATCTCAGCTCACTGTAACCTCCACCTACCAGGCTCAAGTGATCCTCTTACCTCAGCCTCCCAAGTAGCTGGGACTACAGGCGCGTGCCACCACACCCAGCTAATTTTTGTATTTTTGGTAGAGACAGAATTTTTCCATGTTGCCCAGGCTGGTCTCAAATGCGTGGGCTCAAGCGATCTGCCTGCCTCAGCCTCCCACAGTGCTAGGATTACATGCATAAGCCACTGTATGTGGCCTAGTTGTCTCATCTGTAAGATGGGAATGATGTCGCCAAAGTGGATACTGTTGTCCCTCTTCATGTTACAAGTGTGAGAACTATGGCTCAGAGAGCAGAAGCGACCTGTCTAGGGTTACGTGGGGATGATGGGATGATCCTGTAAGGACATGCTCCATCTGCCCAGCAAGGTACCCATGGCTCCTTCAAAGCCCAGTCCAAGACTCACGCATCACCAGACAAAAGTCAGAGGTCACCTGTGCTGGCCACTCATCCCCCAGTGCAACCACCTGCATGTGACCCCACAGTGCAGAACTATCAAAAAGCCTCCATTGGGCTGGGAGAGCTGGAGAGCTATCCTTGGAAGCACTAGGCCTCAGTTTCCCTGTGGTGAACTCCAGCTCCAAAATATGTCCCAACTCAACCCATCTCTCTTTATCTGCACTGCTTCCATCTTAGCCCGTGCCACATCATCTCTCTCCTGGCCCACCCACTGCCTACCCTCCTCCCACACCTCCACTCCTCTCCTGCCTCCCCTCCTCCCACACCTCTACTCCTCTCCTTGCCTCCCATCCTCCCTGCTCCTGGCCCAGCAGCCAAAGAGATATTTTATAAACGTAAAATAATTTTTTGTGGTTGTTGAGACAGGATCTCTCTTTGTCACTGAGGCTAGAGTGTAGGCTCATTGCAGCCTGAACTCCTTGGGTTCATGAAATGCTCCTGACTCAGACCCACAAGTAGCTGGGAATACAGGTGCATGCCGCCACGCCCTGCTAATTTGTGTGTGTGTGTGTGTGTGTGTGTATACATATATGTATATATGTATATGTATATATATATACGTGTGTGTGTGTGTGTGTGTGTATATATATATTTTTTTTTTTTGAGAGGAGTCTTGCTCTGTCGCCCCAGGCTGGAGTGCAGTGGCATGATCTCGGCTCATTGCAAGCTCCGCCTCCCAGTTCACACCATTCTCATGCCTCAGCCTCCTGAGTAACTGGGACTACAGGCGCCCGCCACCAGGCCCGGCTATTTTTTTTGTATTTTTAGTAGAGATAGGGTTTCACCATGTTAGCCAGGATGGTCTCGATTTCCTGACCTCGTGAACTGCCCGCCTCGGCCTCCCAAAGTGCTGGGATTACAGGCGTGAGCCACTGCACCCAGTCTAATTTTTGTATATTTTTTAGAGATGGGATTTCCCCATGTTGAACTCCTGAGCTCAAGCCATCTGCCCGTCTTGGCCTCCCAAAGGGCTGGGACTACAGGCGTGAGCCACCGCACCCGGCTCTTAAATGTAAAACCTTGCAAAATCATTCCCTGCTTAAACCCTATTGTTCTTAAATCAAATTCCTCTACAGTGTGTACTGGACCCTGCCAATTTCCCCATCTCATTTCCCACAGTGTTCCCTCCCACCCTCCACCCTCTCCATGTATGTCTGGACCACGTTGGCCTCCTTGATATGCCATTAACAGGCATGTTCCTATCTTAGGACCTTTGCCCATGCTGTTTCTCCTCTTTGGTCAGCCCCACGGGCCACCCCCTCCTGGCCTTCCTTGGGTAAACTCTTCTTCCCTCCCTCCACTAGGTCAGCTTTACTCTGATGCACTCTCATACCCCGCCCGCTTGTCTCTCCTGGCAATAATCCCAGTTTGCAATGCTAGATTTGTCTGCTTATCTTCTCCCCACTTGACTGAGCTCCACCAGGTCAGGAACACTGACGTGTCTCCTGTTGTGTACTGAGAACCTGAGGAAGTGTCTGTCCCAGAGTATGTGCTGAGAATGACCTGCTGAAAGCCAGACTGCAGGCATGAACCAATGGCCACCCAAAGGAGACTGATGGTCCATCTCCTTCATCATGCATGCTAAGACATCAAAGACAGCTTGAAGGGAAGGAAAAAGCTAGGGTGTTTTTGGTTTTGTTTGTTTGTTTGTTTGTTTGTTTATTTTAGTATTCTTCAGAGGCATAGAATGAAAGGCAGAGAGAACCCCAGGTACAATTTAATTCACTTGTTAGCAGAGGCTATATGTGCCAGATGCCATGCTACACACTGGAGACAGCCTACGCATGCTGGGCTGGTGAGAGAATAAGCTATGAGCCACAGTGCCTGCATGCAGAGACCAACTCACTTGCTGTGCAAGCTTGGGTAAGTCACTAAACCTTTCTGAACCTTGGTGTTTCCCTGTCCTTACTTCCTTCCTTGAGGATTACAGACAGGGTATAACTTTATCCTCATTGTGCTGCATACTCCCAAGATCTCCCTGCCCCTCTCTGGCTAAACACCTGTTAGTTGGTGCCAACTCCATATCCCTTGGTGTTTGTCCCCCTGCAGTGGAATGTGGCTGGAGAAAAACACACCACCATGTAGACTGGCCTCACTTTACTTGAATGATGATAGCTTCAGTGGAGTCTTTTGCTCTGTCTGACAATCACAGTAGATCCATTCACTTTCCCTAAGCACTTCCTTCCTATCTTCTCAAACCTCCATCACCTTCTTCCCCATTCTCACTCTTAGCCGAGGACCTTGCTTACTATTTCACAGGGAAAACAGTAGCAATCAGAAAGCATTTCCACACATTTCCTCTGCACAGCTACCTACCTACCAATCTGGTACCCAAATACTCTCCCCTCCCTTCTGTGACCATGGATGAGCCATCTGTGCTCCAAGATCAAGGCCATCCTTCTCTTTCTTCAGAGACACCATTCTAGCCACTCTCTTCTCTCTCTCTCTCTCTCTCTCTCTCTCTCTCTCTCTCT
>NW_012112475.1:4121757-4158751 GCF_000951035.1 Colobus angolensis palliatus | reverse complement strand
CTGGTCTCAAACTCCTGACCTCGTGATCCGCATGCCTCAGCCTCCCAAAGTGCTGGGATTACAGGAGTGAGTCACCGCGCCTGGCCACTTTGGGCTTCTGTAATGTTTCCTCATGAGTCAATTATGCCTCTTTGGCAGAAATATCACCAAAGTGACGCTACGTCCCACTCAGTGCATCATCTCGGAAGTCACGTGATGTCAATTTGCCCTGCTACTGCTGATGTTCACTTTATCACTTGGTCGAGTGGTGTCTGCTGGGTTTCTCCACTGTAAAGTTACTATTTTACCCTTTGTAATTAATAAGTATCTTGGGTGGAGATATTCTAAGACTGCGCAAATGCCCTATTTCTCATCAAACTTTAATCCACTACCGCAATGTCCATTAATGATTCTCTCCTATGGCGGTTGCCAACTCCTATTCTTCTACCTTTAGTCATTGGCTTTCTACTTTTTTTTTTTTTTTTTTTTTTTTTTTTTTTTTTTTTTTTTTTTTTTTTTTTTTTTTTTTTTTTTTTTGAGATGTAGTTTCACTCTTATTGCTCAGGCTGGAATGCAATGGCACTATCTCAGCTCACTGCAACCTCTGCCTCCCGGGTTCAAGCAATTCTCCTGCCTCAGCCTCTCGAGGAGCTGGGATTATAGGTGTGTGCCACCACACCTGGCTAACTTTGTATTTCTAGTAGAGATGGGTTTTCACCACGTTGGCCAGGCTGGTCTCGAACTCCTGACCTCAGGTGATCTGCCTGCCTCGGCCTCCCAAAGTGCTGGGATTACAGGCGTGAGCCACCACGCCTGGCCCAGCTTTCTACTCTTAAAAAGAGCTCTCCAGGCCAGGTGTGGTGGCTCACACCTCTAATCCCAGCACTTTGGGAGGCCGAGGCAAGCAGATCACCTGAGGTCAGGAGTTCGAGACCTGCCTGGCTAACATGGTAAAACCCCATCTCTACTAAAAATACAAAAATTAGCCAGATATGGTGGCATGCACCTGTAATCCCAGCTACTCGGGAGGCTGAGGCAGGAGAATCGCTTCAACCTGGGAGGCAGAGGTTGCAGTGAGCCAAGATCACACCACTGTACTCCGGCCTGGGCAATAGAGTGAGACTCCATCTCAAAAAGAAAAAAGAAGAGCCCGCCTTCCCGCCTTCCTTCCTGCCTTCCTTCCTTCCTTTCTTCCTTCCTTCCTTCCCTTCCTTCCTTTTTTCCTTCCTTTCTATGTCTATATTTATATTTTCTCCTGTTCTCTCTTAAACCCACTCCAATCAGATTTTGTTCCCAGCGATCTACCTACACTCTCTCCTGTCAAAACAATGCCCTCCACTTTGTAAATCAGCTCTTTGTTCTTTTCTTTTCTGACCCCTCAGCAGCATCTGACACAGGGGATCAGGGGATCAGCACTCTCTCCATGAAATACTTTTTTTACTTGGTCCCCAGGACACTTACCCCACTGGCTCCTCCTTCTCAGGTTCCTTTGTTAGTTCCTTGTCTCTTACTGTTGGATGCCCCACGGCTCAGTCCTTGGTCTTCCTTCTCTGTCTACATTCATTCCCTTGGCAATTTCACCCAGCCTTATGGCTATTTATTTATTTATGAAACAGTTTCACTCTTGTCGCCCAGGCTGGAGTGCAATGGCTTGATCTCAGCTCACTGCAACCTCCGCCTCCCGCTTTCAAGCAATTCTCCTGCCTCAGCCTCCTGAGTAGCGGGGATTATAGGCTGGGATTATGCCACCACACACGACTAATTTTTGTATTTTTAATAGAGACGGAGTTTCACCATGTTGGCCAGGCTGGTCTCAGACTCCTGACTTCAAGTGATCTGCCTGCCTCAGCCTCCCAAAGTGCTGGGATTACAGGTGTGAGCCACCACGCCTGGCCCGTCATGACTTTAAAAACCGTTTCTCTGTTGATGATTCAGTAGTAGTCTGCTCAAACTACCATGAAAAAATACCACAGACTGAGAGGATTAAACAACAGAAATTTATTTTCTCGCAGTTCAACCTCTCACTGAGAGGCTGGAAATCTGAGATCAAGGTGCTGTCAGGGAGGGTTTCTGGTGAAGGCTCTCTGCCTGGCTTATAAACGGCTGCCTTCTTGCTGTGTCCTCACACAGCCTTTCCTCTGAGCACCTGCATGGGGAGAGAATGAGTTCTGATATCTCTTCATCTTCCTGTAAGGACAACAGTCCTGTTGAATTAGGGCCCACTCTACAATCTCTTTTAACCTCCTTAAAGGTCCTATCTCCAAATAGTGTCACATTGGGTGTTAGGGTTTCAATATATAAATTTGGGGAGGACACAGTTTAGTACATAGTAACTCCCCAAAATTACATCTCCAGCCTGGACCTCTCTCCTGGGCTCAGATTCATACATCTAACTTCTGATTAGTCATCTGCACTTGGAAGTCTCATAGCTTACTTAAATTTAACAAGTCCCAAATGGAACTGCTAATTCTTCCTCTATTTCTCCACCTGCCCCCAAAAGTTCTCTTCTACAGCCTTCTTCATCTCAGTTACTGGCAAATTCTTTCTTTCAGTTCTTCAGACCAGAAGCCTTGGAGTCATCCTCAATTTTTTTTTTCTCAAACACCCCATACCAAATCTATCAGTAAATTCTTTTGATTTTACTTTGAAAAGAACCTCGGAGTCCAACTTTGGTTCAAACCATCACCATCTCTTGCCTGGTTTGTGTCAGTAGCTTCTTATCTTTTCTCCCTGCTTCAGCCCTTATTCCTGGTCCATTTAGTCCACATTTAGCAGCTGGACAAATCCTATAAAAATGCATAGCAGAGCCTGCCCTCCATCTGGTCAAAACTCTCCCATAGCTCCCCACCTCATTCAGAGCAGAAGCAAGTCCTCACAATAGCCCTACATGGCTGTGCACAATCCAGCCCCTTGTGAACCTCTGAGACATTGTCTTCCCTTCTGTACAAACCCCCGGAATCAAACAGGTTCATCCAAGAAGAATAAAAGACACATGTAGTTGACCTGAATTTGAGTCAACCCCAGCAGAGCCTAGCCAAGATCAGCCATTCACTTGGCTCAGCTGCCCTACCTACTGACCATTCCTGAAATTCACCAGGCATGAGCCCGCTTCATGGTCTTTGCTTTATTTTCCTCCACAACACTCACCACCAGCCGCCATTCCATATATCTCTCCACGTAACATAAGATTCATGAGAACAGGGGCTTTGTTTTGTTCACAGTTGCACCCCCAATAAGAGTAGTTCACATGGATTACACCCTTGCTATGTGTCAGTCTATTTTTAAGATGTTTCCTGTATTCATTTATTTAACCCTGAATAAAAGCCCTATGATGTGAACCTTTTAGTTGGCTATTCCTATAATAATGTTGCATATCAAACTACCCCAAGACTCTGTGCTGATAGAAGCAAACATTGATTTCTCCCTCTCTCATATGTAGTCATTTGGGTTTGGCTGATCTTGGCTGGGCTCTGCTGGGGTTGACTCAATTTCAGATCTACTATGTGTGTCTTTTATTCTTCTAGGACTAGCCTGTTTGATGCTGGAGGTTTGGACAGAAGCTACTGTTTTCCTAAATTGAGACAGAACATTCTCTTCCCACCTCTTTAGCTTCCTCTCATTCAAAAATATGGAGTTCATGAAAAATGATAAATTATAATTTAATTAATACAAACTAAAACTAAAAAGTAAAAAACTGTTCTTATCTCAGACTTGCCTACCACAACCTTGATTGGAAGTCTGTTTCAAAAGATGTAAGGCACCAATGACAGCTCACCCTTCAAGGCAGAGGTGAAAATTCTAAGACAGCCAATTGAAAACAAGAGAGACCTCTTAAGGCCTAGGCTAGAATTTGCACATTTTCACTGATATGTATATTCCACTGGTCAAAGCAAACCATATGGCCAAGCCTAATATTAATGGGGCAGGAAAGTATCAATTGCCCCTGGCTGGGGGAGGAAGTGAACAGTCACTGAACAGTAATCTAATTTGCCACAAAATATGTAATGCTATATCCTTTTCTTTCCTTCCTTCCTTCCTTTCTTCCTTCCTTCTTCCCTTCCTCCCTCCCCCTCCCTCCCTTTCTCTCTCTTTCTTTCCTTCCTTCCTTCCTTTCTTTCTTTTCTTTCCTTCTTTCCTTTGAGACAGAGTTTTGCTCTGTCACCCAGGCTGGAGTGCAGTGGCACAATCTTGGCTCACTGCAACTTCCACCTCCCAGGTTCAAGCAATTCTCCCTGTCTCAGCCCCTGAGTAGCTGGGGTTATGGGCATGTGCCACCATGCCCGGCTAATTTTTGTACTTTTAGTAGAGACAAGGTTTTGCCATGTTGGCCAGGCTGGTCTCGAACTCCTGACCTCAGGTGATCCACCCACCCCGGCCTCCCAAAGTGCTGGAACTACAGGCATGAGCCACCGTGTCCGGTCTTTTCTTTCATTTTTTTTAAAAAAAGATGTGGAAATTGAGGCTTGGAGAGATCTAATAACTTGTTCACATTTATACTGCTAGCAAGTGACAGAGCTGGAATCCAACCAAGTTAGAGTCAAACTTCAAACACCCAATACACTAGGCCAAAGGGTTTGGACTGTCTGTGCAGGCAATGCAATACCATTGAAAACTCTTAGACAAAAATGGAACATGATGGTTAATCAACTTTCTCCCAGCAGCAAGCAGGATGCACTGCAGAAGGAGAGAGGAAGGGCCCTCAAGGTAGCCACAAAACTTCGGGCCAGAATTGATAAGGGGTTGGACTGGGGTGGTATCAAAAAAGAAAACAAAAAAACAATAAAAATAAAACCAAATAGGAAAAGACGTAGGTGAGAGCCAAACTGAAGGACATTTTAAAAACATTTTCTTCTTTATAAGGTATTGAAATAAAAATTTATGATTGCTGTAAAAAAATTCAAAGAAGACCAGGCTTTGTGCCTACTGTAATTCCAGCCCTTTGGGAAGCCAAGGCGGGAGGATCACTTGAACCCAGGAGTTTGTGACTAGCATGGCCAATATGGGGAGACCCTATCTCCACAAAATATAAAAATAAATTAGCCAGGCATGGTGGCACACACCTGTGGCCTCAACTACTTGGGAGACTGAGGTGCAAGGACCGCTTGAGCCCTGGAGGTTGAGGCTGCAGTAAGCTGTGACTGTTGCCACGGCACTTCAGCCTGGGCAACAGAGCAAGACCCTCTCTCTCTCAAAAAAAAATTCAAGCAATACAAACAGGTGTTTAAATAAAAGTTTTCTCCTTTTCTTCTCTTCAAAGATAAGCTCCATTAATAGTTTGCAGTAAATTCTTCCTGAATTTATCTAAAACTATAAGACATATACATCTACTAATTTTTATAAGACATAAAAATTTTTATTCTACTAATTTTTATAAGACATACATCTCCACCCAGGCGCAGTGGCTCACACCTGTAATCCCAGCACTTTGGGAGGCCAAGACAGGCAATCACCTGAGGTCAGGAGTTCAAGACCAATCTGGCCAACATGGTGAAATCCCATCTCTACTAAAAATACAAAAATTAGCTGGGCGTGGTGGGCACCTGTAATCCCAGCTACTTGGGAGATTGAGGCAGGAGAATCGCTTGAACCTGGAAGGCGGAGGTTGCAGTGAGCCAAGATCGCACCATTGCACTCCAGCCTGGGCAACAAGAGTGAAACTCCACCTCAAAAAAACAAAAAAACAAAACAAAACAAAAAAAACCCCACACATCTCTTAATATTTTAAATGTGCTTTTTAAGTGTTTTCTGACCAAACTACTGTTTGTCTCTTGCTTTGTATTATATAACAGAATGTCAGGGCCAGATTTCTATGTCAGGACACAATACTGTCCTCATTCTTTTCAATGGCTTTGTCACTTGCTGTTCGATGTTGGACTAGTTGTTTAACCTCTCTGAGACTTGGTGTACTTAATCTCTAAAATGGGGATTAAAAATGTACTGGTCACAGAGAGCTGTTGTGAGGATTAAATGAGTTAATAGATGTAAAGCATCTTGTACAGTGACACATATTAAGTGCTCAAAAATGTTAGCTCTCATTGCTGTGAATAGCTCCATGTCTGACTGTACCATAATTTCTTTAACCAGTTCCATGCCTATGGTTACTTATGTGATATAATGTTTGCAAAGGTGGCCACAACAATTCCACCATCCTTATACACATGACTCCTTGCAGTATGATTTGATGTTTTTCTCATGAAGAAATGGAATCTATTTCTACTTTTCTTGAATCTGAGCTGGCCATGTGACTACCTTTGAGCAATATAATACAGTGAAAATGACACTATATTATTTCTTTTTTTTTTTTTTTTTCTGAGATGGAGTCTCGCTCTGTCGCCCAGGCTGGAGTGCCGTGGCCAGATCTCAGCTCACTGCAAGCTCCGCCTCCCGGGTTCACGCCATTCTCCTGCCTCAGCCTTCCGAGTAGCTGGGACTACAGGCGCCCGCCACCTCGCCCGGCTAATTTTTTGTATTTTTTAGTAGAGACGGGGTTTCACCGTGTTAGCCAGGATGGTCTCGATCTCCTGACCTCGTGATCCGCCCGCCTTGGCCTCCCAAAGTGCTGGGATTACAGGCTTGAGCCACCGCGCCTGGCCATGACACTATATTATTTCTAAGCCTAGGTCTGAAGATATCTTGCTGCTTTTGTTTTCTTTCTTTTGGAGGCCATCATGTAAGGAAGCCTGAGTTAGCTTACTGAAGAAGCAATATGGAGGAGAACCAAGGCACTCAAGCCAACAACCCCAACCAGCTGTCAGACATGTGAATGAGGCCATAGAGTTCTAACCAGTTTGCTGACCTGCTCACTGACAGCAAATGTAAGAGTAAGCCAGGAAAGACCACTTGGAGCAGAAAAGAGCTGTCCTGGCTGAGACATGTCCAAACTGCCAATCCACACAAACGTAAAATAAACTATTGTTGTTTTAAGCCACTATATTTTGGAGTGATTTTGTTAAGCAGCAATAGAAAGCTAATACACTTAGGTTCTTAGTGTATGATTAAAACTTTTGCCTGAAATCCTAGCATTTTGGGAGGCCAAGGCAGGAGAATTGCTTGAGCCTAGGAGTTCAAGACCAGCCCTGGCAACATAGCAAGACCCCATCTGTACAATAATAATAATAGTAAAAAAAATACTACTAAATTAAAAATGAGCCAGGCATGGTGATGCATGTCTGTAGTCCTAGCTACTCAGGAGGCTAAGGTGGGAGGATCGATTAATCACAGGAGTTCAAGGTTATAATGAGCTATGATCATGCCACTGCACTCCAGCCTGGACAACAGAGCACGATCCTGTCTCAAAAGAGAGAGAGAGAGAGACTCACTCTAATAGCCCAGGTTGAAATGCAAGCTCCATCTCCAGCATGTGACCTTGGGCATGGCCTGTGATCTCTGTGAACCTGAGTCTCCTCATCTGTACAGCAAGATACTTTTGGTTTCTGCCTCATCAGGCTGACATGAGGATTAAGTGAGATGATGAACATTCGGTGTTTGGCACAGTGCAATTACTCTCAACATCTTAACTGTTGCTCCTGCTGCTGTTGTTTGCAGAAAGACTAGCCTGAGAGGTGTGATGTGGGGGATCAGGGAAAGAGTAAGAGTTAAGGATAAATGTTAAGTCCACAACTAGGTGAACACTCGGGATGGGAAGCCTCTTGAGACCGGAGACCTATATGAGGTTGGCCTGGTAGATGGCAGGAGTTGTGTTTCAGTTATGTCCTGCATGAGTATTAGGGTTGTATATGTGTGCCCAGGTGAGCCCTCTGAATGAAGTCACAGATAGAGGCCAGAACTAGGAAGAAGAATGAAGAACTAATGCTGTGAGAGAGGCTGATATCAGAAAGGCAAGAAGGCTAAGCAATGGGAAATATCCTCATTACACTCAGATGAAAACCCAGCTTATCATTACCTGAATGCCCTGCCCACCTCTCCCACCATATTTCTTCCTCTTCTTCCCTTTATTTGCAGTGTTTCAGCCATCATGGCTTCCTTCTTCAAACTTGTGATGCTCTTTCCTGCCTTGGGATGTTTGCACTTACTGTTTCCTTCTCAAAGGGACCTTCTGAACCACTCAAGCTAAAGTTCTGTACTTCACAGCTACTTATCTTTTCCTTTCGTAGCACTTATTGCTATCTGAAATTACTTTGTTTATGCATTTGTTTACCTGTGCATTACTTGCTTCTCACTTTAGAAGGTGAGCTCCACCAGTAAGCACCTGGTGTATGTCTTGCTCATAACACATCCCTAGTACCTAGCACAGTGTCTGGCTCATAGCAAATGATGAATTGTTGTGAGTTAAACAAATGTGAATACAGTTGGGAAAAACAAAGCCACGAGAGCCAAAAAGATACATTCAAGAGGTAGGTAGAAGGGTATCATTTCCTGAAAGATGACTTCCCAGAAACTTTGGGATTATCTTGTATAACCTCCTCAGTCCACAAGTGGGGAAATTGAGGCCCAGAG
This sequence comes from Colobus angolensis palliatus, assembly GCF_000951035.1. Lineage (NCBI taxonomy): Eukaryota > Metazoa > Chordata > Mammalia > Primates > Cercopithecidae > Colobus > Colobus angolensis. The sequence continues at coordinate 4,150,315 of NW_012112475.1, read as the reverse complement.
TTGAGGAATCACCAGTTACAGGATACCGAGAGAAAAACTGTTATGGGTTCCCAGGCAATTGGATCAGATGTCACAAGCTGTCTAGCAGATGAGGTCCAGAGAAGGCCACAGCCACCTCCCTGAGGCCATCACGATAAGTCTGCAGCCACCACCGGCCCTAACCCCACGTAGGCAGGAGATGCCTCTTTGGGAGCAGAGGTGCTAGTCAGCTGACAAACTGTGAAAGGAGGGCTGTGGAGTGTGGACAGGCCTATTCCTGAGACAACCAGCTATTCTGAGACAGCTAGGGATAATGGTTGGTACTGAAATAACCCGGCTTCCTCACCCTCATTCCAGTGCTCACACCTCTGTCCCATCAGAGGTGAGACTAACACTTGAACTCCTTTCAGCAACTCCTAGACGCTTCAGCTTTTGGCAGGGCCTGCAAAAGACAGGTTGATCATCAGATGGAGCTCTGTCCACTGGGGGCTCACAGTCTGATGGAGGAGACAGACTGAGGTCCTCAGGTTACTAACTGATAGTGTCTGGGTTTGAGGGAGTTCAACAGAGAGAAGACTCCAAGAGGAAAGGATCCCTGAATTAGTTCAATTGGCGTACAGAAATTATCCAGTCCATGAGATGACAGTAAGAGAAGTAACTGCCAGTGTAAAGCGAGAGAGGCAACACAGCTAAGTTCCAGGAATTCTTTGCAGTCTTAGTGGGTGGAAGCTTCCAGAATTTGAGATGAGAGTGGCAAAATAGGAGGCTGGAAAGGAGGGTTTGGCCAAATTATGGAGGACTTTGAATGTCAAGTAAAGAGTTTGGGCTATCTTTGGTGCACAAAGAGGTCCATGGGAGATTTTTGATCATGAGGAGACCATGATGAGCTTTGCATGGTAGAAGGTGCTCTGTGACTGTTTTGGGGAGGTAACTCGGGAAAGGAGAGCTGGGGTGGGAGGCAGATAGAAGGGGAAACACTATATTTTGAACGCAGAGCTCTAGGCAAGACTTCTGTAGGAGGAAGGAATTGGGCCTTGGTCTCTTGAGACCTAGTATCCTCACTTCCCAGACTCCTGCGCCATGCCCTTTCTAGGGTCCAACTTTCATTCACTTCTTCTGAACTCCAAGTTTGAACAGAAAGTGTTGCTGAAACCCTAATTTTAAACGAGGGGTCAGAGCAAAAGGGACTTCAGCTCCCAGAATGCTTGGCTCTACAGCTCTGCAGGTCGCGCATGGTTCTTTTCAAGAAAGGAGGGGCCAGCCGGGTGAAGTGCGGGAAACCTGGGTACCGCCATCTTAACTTGGATCAAACCAACTGTTCACCTAGTGGAAGGTTCGTGTTCTCTCCGTTGTCACTTGTTAACACTATTGAAATAAAATGCGCTTGACTATTGCAAGTCTCCTTATTCTGCCTTGCGTTGAGAATTCCTTCTATTTTGCACCCTAGGCCAGAACTGAATCCCTAAGGCTACAATAGGACAGCCCAGCATGGCCGCACTCAGCTAGATTCCTCTGGGGGCGGAGTCGGAAGCTGTCTCGCTCCGCCTCCTGGTCGGAGGGGGTTTCCGCTTCCGGCAGCCGCGGCTGCAGCCTCGCTCTGGTCCCTGCGGCTGGCGGCCGAGCCGTGTGTCTCCTCCTCCACCGCCGCCATATTGTCTGTGTGAGCAGAGGGGAGAGCGGCCACTGCCGCTGCCGCTTCCACCACAGGTACCTTGGGAGTCGCCAGGCGAGGTCGTTGGAGGGTGGGGTGGGCGCAGGATAGGGCAGCGGAGCGCGGCCGCCACTCACGCTTCCAGCAGACTCCAGAGCGGCCCGTCGCCTTCCCCTGCCCCCACCTTCACACATACACCAACCGAGGCCCCTGCAGCCCATCTGGGAGGCCCAGGGCCACCCCCCAGGGCGGAGGGCGAGGTTTGGGGGCAGAGGCCGATGTGAGGGTGGGAATTGGCTGCCGGAGTCCAGCTTATTGCATAGGAAAGGGCCGGACTGGGTGGGGACTAGGGGACAACTTGGAGGAGGGGGTCGTCAGAGGGGGAAGGGAACTTGAGGGGTGGGGCCGCAGTGGGGTGCTGGGGGAGGGTGCGGAGGGAGTGGTGCCTGCTGGGTAGTGTGCGGTGAACCCTGCGGCGGAACTAGGCAGCTGGAGTAGGGGCCTTCTTAGGGTCCGTCTGGGCGGGGCTGAGCTTCCCACCTGCAGAGTGGGTGCGAGGTGGAGAGAACCCCAGGCGGAGTTGCTGGGGAGAAAGTGGGAAGGGACCAAAGACGTGGGGCAGAACGTCTGGAGTTGGAGTTAAGGACTAGTTAGGAGTCTGAATAGAAAAAGAGGTATGGAGAGAAAGCTTGGCTAAGAGTATACATATGTTGGTGACCTTTTGAAAGAGTAGGACTTTTCAATTTTGTTTTTCGTTGTGTGTTTTTGCAGTGTTGGAACATTTCTAGATTAAGCAGGTGATGGGTGGAGCTTCTGTGGTTTGTTTTGGGGAAGCAGAGTCAGGGTCAGGAGAAGTTGCATCTTGACTGTTGCTTTGTGTGGAGGAAAGAGTTCTGAAAAGGAGATGGCAAATTATTTGGGAAGACTTGATTACTTTTCAACTGTTTAATTCTACGAGAATGGGACATGAGGAGAGGAAATGAAAACTAAAAAGGGAGTCCGGGCGTGGTGGCTCACGCCTGTAATCCCAACACTTTGGGAGGCCGAAGCGCGTGGATCACGAGGTCAGGAGTTCGAGACCAGCCTGACCAACACGGTGAAACCCCGTCTCTACTAAAAATACAAAAATCAGCCGGGCTTGGTGGCGGTCGCCTGTAATCCCAGCTACTTAGGAGGCTGAGGCAGGAGAATCGCTTGAACCTGGGAGGCGGAGGTGGCAGTGAGCTGAGATTCGCTACTGCACGCCAGCCTGGGCAACAGAGCTAGACTCCGTCTCAAAAAAAAAAAAAGAAAGAAAACTAAGAAGGGAAGATTTTTCCAAGAATTGGAGACTTCATGCCATCTAAGGAGTGCAGTATAGGCCCAGTGATTAAAAACCACACTGCCTAGGTTGTCAAATATCAGGGCCATTGCTACTTAGTTGTGTGACCTAAACTCTGTAAGCCTCAGTTTTCCCGTCTGTAAAAGGGGGATGATGGTATTTTCTAGCTTGTGAGTGTATGGAGAGGAGTAAATAAGACAATTTGTGTCAAGTGCTTACTACAGTGTCTGGCAGGTAGTAAGTGTAGTAAGTAGCTTTTACCTGTCACTGTAAAGGGACTAGCTGGTATATTGGGGGCTCTTCTGTTCTAGGTAAAATTTATAGTCAAGAATTTGACTGTAAACAAGGCTTTAGAATATTATCTTTGTAGTTGTAGGTTTTTGTTGTAAGTATTTGGCTTTACTGGCTTGGTGAACCTCGGGCTGAAAGTCCAGTACCAATACTAGTTCTCCTCCGTGGTATTCTCAAAAGTTCACCTGCAGTCTTAGCAGGGCATGTTTTTGTCCTTCTGTGACTTTGAAATTTTTGGCTTTGGTTTGCTGTTGGGGGAGGGTGTATGACTTGAAAGAAAGATTGGAAATTTGCTTAGATTGATTAATCAACTCATTACAAAGTTAGGTCCCCCTGAGGTGACTTTTCTTTAAAAACAAAACAATGCCTAGTTATGTACTTTTTTGTGGAATACAGAGAAGAGAAATACACATTTAAGGAGGAGCATGGGTTAGTTTCTAAGTAGTTATGGGTGAAGTGCCTTGCAGTTTGAGGATGAAACAGGTGGCAGCTCCTTTTCCATACTGCGCGTTTAGTTCCTTTGCCTACTCACTCATCCAGAGTGAGTCCTTGTTTTTACTCTTGTCTCTATCTCTGAACATAAATCTTTGTGTCACATAAGTAAAGACATATGCATGCATGTATGTATATATACTTTACTTCACATAAGTAAAATTTGTACACCTTTACTTCACACTCTTAAAGAAAGGAATGATTTTCTTTGGGAAGTGAGTTTAATCCCTTCCATAGGGGCCAGGCACGGTGGCTCATGCCTGTAATCCCAGCACTTTGGGAGGCGTAGGGGGGCGGATCACGAGGTCAGGAGATCGAGACCATCCTGGCTAACATGGTGAAACCCCATCTCTACTAAAAATACAAAAGATTAGCCGGGCATGGTGGCGGGTGCCTGTTGTCCCAGCTACTTGGGAGGCTGAGGCAGGAGAATGGCGTGAACCCGGGAGGCAGAGCTTGCAATGAGCTGAGATTACACAACTGCACTCCAGCCTGGGCGACATAGGAAGACTCCTTCTCAAAAAAAAAAAAAACCCTTCCATAGGATTTGTAGTAGGCAGAATTACATCTCCCTCTTCCCAAGTTGTCCATACCTTAATCCCCAGAATCTGTAACTACCCTATGTTACATGGCAAAAGGAACTTGGCAGGTGTAATTAAGGTTAAGAATCTTAAAATAGAAAAATTATCCTGGATTTTCTGGGTGGGCCCAATCTAATCACATGAGTCCTTAAAAGCAGAGAACTTTCTCCAACTGGGGTCAGAGAAATGGGCAGAAAAGGAAATCAGAGAGATTTGAAGCTTGAGAAGGACACCATTTGCCTTTGCTAGAGAGGACCACATAAAAAGTTATCAGAAGGAATGTGGGCAGCCTTTAGTGGCAAAGACCAGTCCCTGGCTGACAACAAGCAAGAAATGGGGACCTCAGTCTTGTAACCAGAAGGAACCTGAATTTGGCCAACACCCTGATTGAGCTTGAAAGTGAATTTCCCAGAGTTTCCATCAAGGAATGCAACCTTGAGACACCTTGATTTTTTTGGCCTCATGAGACCCTAAGCAGAAGACCTAGCTAGCCAAGCCCACCCAACTTCTGACCTAAGTAACTGTGAGATAATAAATTTGTGTTATTTTTAGCCACTACATTTGTAGTAATTTGTTACAGCAGCAGTAGAACACTAGTATAGATTTTGGTACCAGGAGTGGGGTACTATTACCTAAAAATGGAAGTGGCAGTAGATAAAGATTAGAATAATTTTAAGGGGCATGATAGAAAAGGCCTAGAACACAGGAGGATCACTTGAGCCCAGGAAGTCGAGGCTGCAGGGAGTGGTAATGGCACCACTGCACTCCAACCTGGGTGGCAGAGTGAGACCCTGTCAAAAAAGAAAAAAGAAAAGGCCTAGGACAGACTTTTAATAGCAATATGGATGTTAGTGACTCTGCTAATGAGGGCCCAGACAGAAGTGAGGTCTTTCTTACTGGAAACGGGCAGAAAGGGGACCCTTGTTACATAGCAGCAACTAAGTTTAGCAGAATTTTATCCTATGGTTATATGGAAAGCCAAATTTGTAAGTGATGAACTTGTATATTTAGCTGAGATTTCCAAGCAAAGTATTAAATGTGCAGCCTGGTTTATTTGTGAATGTGAACTTTAATGGAGTGAACCCCTGTGGAATACTTCCACAGCCTGTCAGGTTCTTGAGAATTTTATGCCAACATAAACAATTCTCGTTTGGATTGAAAGAGACAGAAAGTAATAGGGCTGTTGGACCCCCCAAATTCTACTGATAGGAAGCAGGCTGATAAAACTACTCACATGTGAATGTGTTGCTTTTCATAAAAAAAGAAGGGTGACTCAGACGGAGATAGGAGAGCCCAGAGGGGTGGAGCTAAAAGCTGGAGAGGATTTTTTCCCAGGCTTTGAAGTGGAATGGAGATTCCCTAGATTTTGAAGCTGCTTTGGACCCGTGGCTCTGTTTTCTTTTATACATTTTGCCCATTTGAACTGGAATGTTTATAACTGTTATTCTGTATCTGTCTCACAATAGTATGTTGGGAGCAGAGAACTTGTTTTCTTAGGAATTGTGCCCCAGGAGTTGGACTTACTGTTTTATCCCCAGAACCTCATCCACACCTGAATAGATGAATGAGATTTGGGACTTTTGAAATAAGTTTTAGATGGGAAACCTTTGGGACCTTTTGATGGGATGGATGTATTTTGCATTTGGGAGAGAGATGAATCCTTGGAAACCAGAAGGCAGACTGTTGTAAGCAGAATGGCTCCCCTATGATTTCCATACTATAAACCCTGGAACCTGAGTATGTTATGTAGATTTCATTAAAGTTAAGGGTCTTAGGTAGATTATCTTGGATTTTCTGGGTGGGTTTATTCCACTCACATAAGCACTTAAAAGCAGAGAACTTTTTCTGGCTGGTGTCAGAGATGAGGCAGAAGGGGAATAAAGGACTTAGCGTGCCATTACTGGAGGGGACCAGATTGAAAGCATGAGAGGGGGAATGCAGGCAGCCTCTAGTAGGAAAGGCCAGTCCCATCTGACAACCAGCAAGGAAGTAGGAACCTCAGTCCTACAGCTGCAAGGAACTAAATTCAGTCCATAGCTTGAATGAATGTGGAAGCAGATTTTCACCAGAGTTTCCAGCAGGGAACTAGTCCACTGGATACCCTCATTTAGCCCTTGTGAGATCCAGTCAAGCCCGCTGACTTCTGTAAGATAATCAATTTGTGTTGTTTTGTTTGTGATAATTTGTTACGACACAATGGAAAACAAATACAGGAGTTTTGCTGGTTTTATTTCAGAGTCTTTGGGATATTATTTTCTAGAGAACAAAGATAACAAAGATTCTATAAAATGACTTAGTCCTGGAAGACTCCACGGAATAATGGTGTTAAGTGGAACCTGTACCTCTTTCTTGATGTTTGAATATTATTATTGTCCTTAGATGCAGTTTGAAGGGGCTTGATGACCAGCTTAGTGAAATGTAGTTTCTGAAGATGTAGGTAGGACATAGATAGGATTACTGTAAATAGGTGGTTTTTCCATATTTTGGATAAATGACGTAATTTCTTCATTAGTTTTTATTAGCTTAATAATGGTTTATATGACAGCCTTTTAAGGCTTATTTCATATTTTTTAGAGGAGATGGAAATGGATGATATATTTTTGTGAATTTGTAACTATCTCTCTGTTCTCTCACACCTCCCACCCCACCCCAGCTCAGCTCAAAGTTGTAAGATCTTTTCTCCCTGTCATTGTCTGTTGAGGTTGTTGAGTTTAAGAGTCAGATCTGGGAATCATCGCTACAGAATGGAGTTTCTAGCTTTCAAGAAAAGTCTTTTGTTTTTGTTCTTTAACAGTGCCCTATTGGTTGGATTCATAAAATATGGATTAACTAAATTTTAGTCAGAGGATGAAGGAAATGAGACCATTTCTTTTGAGTTATTACCTCAATAGAAAGATGATTACAAGATTAGCATTTCAGGGCATGAAAGACTTTAGAGATTATGTTTGACTTTGGGTTTACAGTAAGGGAAATTGGGCCACATGAATGGTTAACTGATCTACTAAGATATCTCAGCCCTAGAGCTAGTCTAGAATCCTGGCCAGCCAGCAGAGTCATGACTTTCTAACTATGTTCCTTGAGTACCCTTTTCTACTGTTGGCCAGGCTTGGTGGCTCACACCTGTAATCCCATCTCTTTGAGAGGCCGAGGTGGGTGGATCACTTGAAGTCAGGAGTTCAAGGCCAGCCTGGCCAACATGGTAAAACCGCGTCTCTACTAAAATTAGCTGAGTGTGGTGGCGCGTGCCTGTGGTCCCAGCTACTCAGGAGGCTGAGAATCACTTGAACCTGGGAGATGGAGGTTGATTGCAGTTTTGCCGAGATCATGCACTGCAGCCTAGGGGACAGAGTGAGACTCTGTCTCAAAAAAAAAAAAAAAAAGAGAGAGATGTTAACTGTCTGTAATATTCAACTGTATGATAGCTTTTGCATAAATATTTCAGTATGATTTGTACAAGTTAAGAAACTGAAAACCAGTGTGATTTGCCATTGAATTAGGTAAGGGCTTAGTATTTTAAGGTAATAAATAATGTGATACTTGATTTGAAATGAGAAACTGGATTTTGATCTGTCACAATTCATGGGTAACCTGGATACGGTTTGTTTCGTGAGAGTATTAATGTGTTCTTATACCTAAATTTCTTTGAACTTCTGAGATGGATAATTTCGGAAGTAGCATGTCATTTAGTTTATAGAGAAATCTAGGCCAGCCAGCTTTTCAAATGAAGAAATTCCTCTAGGATTATTAAGGAAAAGTAGCTGCTGTCATTGTAACAAAGGATGTATTTTCATTAGGTTATAGACAATTGGTAGTTTTCTTACACTGAGTGCTCCCAGGTGTACTTTTTTTTTTTTAAACATGTAGAAGTCAAAGATTGAGTCTTTTAAAAAGTTTAAGGTGAAAGCACAGTATCACAAGATACTGCTAGGAGTGGCATTTTAACTAGTTTCTACAAATTCTGTCTTTCAGTCTTAGACATTAAAAAACCCTTCTTAGCAACAGTTGCTATGGTGGGCAAGCTTCTTTACATTCATGGTGATAATGTTTTCTTGCATGGAAAATATTGTGTTATCTGAGGTGACAGTTTTAGGGTTAAATACCAAGGTACAAGTTAGGTTAATGTTTTATAATTTTTTATGTGTGACATCTTAAATGCTCTTATATTGGCTCCTCTTTTCTTTTTATACTTTCTTGTCTTGTGGGTTTTTCTGACAGGTTTTTATTAGCTGAAACATTTTAATTTGCTTGGAAAAGTGAACACTTGGAATTTTCCTGAAGTTATGACTAATGCTTTAATGGGCATTTCTCAGTTTAGCTATCTCATAAATGTTCTATAAATTTTAAGAAAGCTACCCTGTTTAAAATGAATGGATAAATTATTTTCCAAAAAATGGTATCATGTCATATCCAGAAGTACAAGATAGTCATTTTGGGTTATTGAATTCATAACCACTCAAAAGATGTTGTTCATTCAGCAGATCCTGAGTGCCTGCTACATTTCTGGCAGGTATTGTGCTGAAGATCTCCAAACTGTCACTGCCCTCCAAGCTTAAAATTGAGTGACATTTTCTAATAATAGGCATATCATAGCACAACTTAGTGTCTTTTGGAGGTGTTTTCTTATGATAACTCCTATTTGCTTTGTATCTTAGGTATAGTTTCTGAAACAGCTACAGAAATGAGAAGGGGGTAGAATAGAGAATTAATTGAGATTGCTGGTAGGGAGGGGAAGGCAGCCGGATAGTGGGAAAGAACTCCCACTTTGAGTTTGGGGAAGTTTACTTAACTTCTAGAAGTCTGAGAGTTCTTGTCTCTACAGTTGGGATAACAGCTACCCTGGGCAACTTACTGACCTTCAGTTTCTTCATCTGTAACATGGGAATTAGTAGTACCTACCTGAGGATTTTTGTGAGGATTAATAACTAGAGTACTAGCTAGTATTATCATCTCAGGATTACTGAGGATTAAAGGAGAAAATTTATAAAATGTCTGGCATATAGGTGCCCAATATTAGTTCTTTCCCTTCCCTTTCAGAGAAAACAATGTGTTTATTGCCAGTGCTGTCATTCTTCATTCTTTTATTTTCATTTTCAGCTGCCAAGAGTTCTTATTTTTTTAATGAGACTTTTGACCTGTACTTCCTGTTTCTAATGTAGCCTGTTGGGTGGGTGAGGTATGAATTGCTGCCTAGGGGTGGATCATTATGTAACTCACACCCAGTGTAGATTACCTCAATTACTCGTGTACAGTGTCTATTAGCTAGTCTTGGTTGAGTCTAGGGTTCTTTTGCTTCTAGATAGAGAAGGTAATCTTCCTATCTCAGACACAGGAAAAGGTCTGCCTTTGCTCACCTATAGACCTGTGAATATAGATCAGAGGTCTTATTCCCAGTGGTTCTTTTATGACAGTTTGGGAATTACTTGAATAGTGTGTGTTAGGGATGTGTTTGGAGAAGGCCACCTCCCTGCATTAACATCTTCTCTGTGTCTTGTTCTCTCAGGTAATCCACTAACTTGGCTTTCTTGTTTGCTTTGTATTATTAAGTGATAAACTGTAGGCAGACCAGGAACTTGTATTTATTGGCACTTTAAAACTTTTTTTTCTTTTTTTTCTTTTTTTTTTTTTTTGAGATGGAGTCTCGCTCCGTTGCCCAAGCTGGAGTGCAGTAGCTCAATCTCTGCCTCCTGGGTTCAAGTGGTTCTCCTCTGTCAGCCCCCCAAGTAACTGGGATTACAGGCGCTTGCCAACCTAACCTGCTAATTTTTGTATTTTTAGTAGAGGTGGGGTTTCGCCATGTTGGCCATGCTGGTCTCGAAATCCTGACCTCAGGTAATCTACCCACCTCAGCCTCCCAGAGTGCTGGGGTTACAGGCTTGAGCCACTGGCCAGTGTTTTGTGTATTCATGATTATATAGAATGGCTACAAATGGCCATCTGCTTTGGAGTTGTCTACCTTTTGTAAAAAAATGAAAATAGGCCGGGTGCAGTGGCTCATACCTGTAATCCCAGCACTTTGGGAGGCCGAGGCAGGCAGACTGGTCTGAGGTCGGGAGTTCGAGACCAGCCTGACCAACATGGAGAAACCCCATCTCTACTAAAAATACAAAATTAGCCAGGCGTGGTGGCGCATGCCTGTAACCCCAGCTACTACGGAGGCCAAGGCAGGAGAATCACTTGAACCTGGGAGGCGGAGGTTGCAGTGAGCCGAAATTGCGCCATTGCACTCCAGCCTGGGCAACAAGAGCGAAACTCTGTCTCAAAAAAAAAAATGAAAATAGACTATTGCCTAGCAATTAAAAGTATTCAAACATGTATTTTGCTACAGAATTTATTGTGAGAAGGTTGTCAGTGGTAAATAAAATGTTTTCATTATTTGCTTCTATTTGTCTGTCTTCCTGACCAGTTCATTTTTCCTTCCAGTGAAGCTATCTTGACCTAGGGTTTTCTTTGTGGGTAGTTTTTTAATTTTTTTGTAGAGACAATGTCTCACCATGTTGCCCAGGCTGGTCTCAAACTCCTGGGCTCAAGCAGTCCTCTTGCCTTAGCCTGCCGAAGTGCTGAGATTACAGTCATGAGCCACCGCACTGGTCTGAAGAATTTTTTTTTTTTTTTTTTTTTTGGGAGACAGCGTCTCACTCTGTTGCCAGGCTGGAGTGCAGTGGCACAACCTTAGATCACTGCAACCTCCACCTCCCGGGTTCAAGCAGTTTTCCTGCCTCAGCCTTCCAAGTAGCTGGGACTACAGGCACACACCGCCATGCCTGGCTAATTTTTTTTTTTTTTTTTGTATTTTAGTAGAGATGGGGTTTCACCATGTTGCCAAGGCTGGTCTCAAACACCTGAGCTCAGGCAATCCACCCATTTCGGCCTCCCAGAGTGGTGGGATTCCAGGCATGAGCCTCTGCACCCGGCCTGGTCTGAAGAATTTTTAAACACCACAGCTAAGGACCTGAGCATTCATCTGCAGCTACCTATATATGCTCTTGTTACATACAGTTGTTATCCTAGTGGGTTTTTCACAGCTATCTTTTATGACTGTTTTTGGAAAACATCACATTGGCCTTCATACATATTCAAAACTTTAGGCTTTGTTGCATCTGGAGCCCAACGCTGAGGCCCACAGATGTCACTAGCCCCCAGCCAGCATGGTGGGGCATGTCTCAGTTGTCTTCCTTTCTCCCTTCAGCAGCCACACAGAAAAGTTTTTCCATCATTTAAAATCTGATTTTTATACAATTTGTGGCCTGGTGGCCAGCCTATTCAGGTAAGAAAATAATGAAGAACCCTGACTATTGAAACTTAGTGTCCCACCCCCTCCTTGCCTCCAAATTTAAAGCAGTTCATTTTATTATAGTATTTTGGATAGGCTGTAATAAATCAGTTTGGAGAATTAAGGAAATAGTATTAAATTTAGTGAAAAGAACCTATTTGGGCTTTGAATTCTAAACAGATCTGGCTTCCACCACTTAGTAATCCTGTTGTTTTTGGCAGATTATTTAACCTCTGAGTTTGTTTATTTCTAAAATCAGAATATGCATCTGATACTGTGTTTGGTTTATAAGAGGTATTCAAATGGTAGCAGCAGTTATTAAATTCATAAATGCTGAATTTTTCTTTAGATTACTGTATATCCCAAATGAAGTTTTCCATCTTTTGGTTCCAGAGGGTTATAGCCAGTGGAGTAAAGTTTCACAATGTGACTATTTTGCTTGTGTGGCATGGTAAAAAGGTATATAGATGATGACTTCTGTCCATTTGTTATATTCCATATTACAGGAGACAGTACTCGAGTTCAAATTTCTCTTAGGTGTTTGGGGTAGAACTGTTAATCAAAATCAAACTGCTTGGATTTTCTTCTAATACCTCCCTTCATTGGAAGATCTTACACTGTTGCTATGTCACTTATGTTACATTGACACTCAGAGATCCCTTTTCTGGGTTGAAGGTGGAGAAATGTAATTCACACAAAAGGCCCAAATGCTAATATTTTATGTTTTACTGTACTTCCTGGTTTGTTTTATGGAAGTGATACTTACGTGTATTGCTTTAATTTTTTTGTATGTATGTATGTATTTATTTTGAGACAGAGTCTCACTGTGTCACGCAGGCTGGAGTGCAGTGGCACAATCTCAGCTCACTGCAACCTCTGCTTCCTGGGTTCAAGTGATGATGCTCCTGCTTCAGCCTCCCAGGTAGCTGGGACTACAGGTGTGCGCCACCACACCTGGCTAATTTTTGTATTTTTAGTAGAGATGGGGTTGTGCCATATTGGCCAGACTGGTCTTGAACTCCTGACCTCAGGTGATCCACCCGCCTTGGCCTCCCAAAGTGCTGGGATTATAGGCGTGAGCCACTGCACCTGGCCTGTGTGCGTTGTTTTTAAAAACAAAAATGTTGTATGTTTCGTAAGTAGGAATAAAAGCAGAAGGCCCCCAGGGGCATGTTAGGATTTATAATCTCCTAAAATTAAATATCCTGCAAGTTTACACAAGGAGTAACTTAATGAATTACCAAGTATTACTGAGAATATTTGTGTTCCAAATTCAGAGCCTTAATCAAACCAGAAAAAAACATTCTGCTGGGTTTGAACAGGTAGTTTTCTTATTCATTATGTACTTAGAACCTTGGGACTTGAAGGTCAGAGAGTCAAGGGAACTGCCAAGGAGTTAGTTGCTAGATTTTTTTTTGTTTTTTTGAGCTATATATATTTCCCCACTTGAAAAAACAAAATCACTACTACTTATTTGGCATTAGTGTGATAGGTGAGAGAGAATGTTGTTGGCCATGGTTACCACCTTAAATTGACATGGGAAAAGATAAATCAATATGAAGTGGAGGAAAAGAACAGTAACTTCATTTATTCATACATTTTTACCATTAACATGTTTTCTTTTGGCTTATCCTTCTGAGCTAAGGTAAGGAGGCTTGGTTTGTCTTTGTTGTTTTTATTTTTTTGTGTCAGTGACCTCCAAATAGATGATCTTCCAGATGAAATGGTTGCCTGTTAGTACATCTGGACTGTAATTGAAAGCTGCAAAAGATGATTGTGTATCTCTTGAAATAAGGGGAATTGTGAAATAGTTTTCTCAACCTGCTGCATGGATTTTGACTCTTCAGGTTGTGATCTCCACAAGTTATTTAACCTAGAATTTCTCAACCAGTGTGTTGTGTCAGGGTGTGTTACAGCTGTGTTGAGATACTGGTCCCCTCACACCTCTGGCCATTCATGCAGAATATGGCTTGGATACAGCATCCAAACCAGTGACCTCAGATCCAGAGCAGTCTTGATCATTTACTCCATTGTGCCATACAAATACTATTTTATTTCTGTCTTGACTTTTAAAAAGACTGGGCCAGGCGTGGTGGCTCACACCTGTAATCCCAGTACTTTTTGAGGCTGAGGCGGGTGGATCACAGGGTTAGGAGTTCGAGACCATCCTGGCCAACATGGTGAAACCCTGTCTCTACTAAAATACAAAAAAAAAAAATTAGCCGGGTGTGGTGGTACTTGCCTGTAGTCCAGCTACTCAGCAGACTGAGGCAGGGGAATCGCTTGAACCCGGGAAGTGGAGGTTGCAGTGAGCCGAAGTAGTGCCACTGCACTCCAGGCCTGGTGACAGAGCGAGACTCCGTCTCAAAAAAAAAAAAAAAGGTAAAGTTAAAAAAAAAACTGGGAGCACTAATTTAGAAAGCTCAGTAATTGGATATCTTAACAGTTTTAAGATTCAAGGGGGTAAGCAATCTTAAAATAATCTTGGCTTTAAGTTTTTAAAGCCATTTTAAGGTACCTCTCTGACCCCCAAGTAATTCTCTTTGGACATGTGATTCAAAGGGTATGCTTTAAAATACAAGACTGTAAATGATTTAAGGTTGGACAGTAGTGAAGAAATTCAGTTCTTATTTTGTAAGCAATAATGTGAGGCAGAAGTAAAGTTCCCTTTTGTAAAACTGTTATCTCTACCTGACTAACTCTGAATGCCACTGTATTTTTTCTGAGGCTGACATTTTGTTAATCATTCATCAAGCTTGGGTCTCATACTCTGAAGCCTGGAATACATTGTCTTCTTGTCTTCCTTCAGGAAAGAATGGCATATACTTAGTTTGAGCAGTTTAATTTTTTAATATTTATGTAAATCACCAAGTTAGCCTTCTTAGATGAGTTTCTGTTTGTCTAACTCAGGAATTATTAATTTTGCTGAAGTTTACAGATTTCCTGAGCCTGTAATAATTTTTTTCTTCAAAAAAAAGTACGTGTACATGCTACTCTATATACATTTACCAGATAGTTCATGGCCACTGATGTCATTGTTGAACTGCATTTTCAGTTCCATAATTTTTGTAGTCTAAATAAGAGTTTCCCCTGTCTTATTATTTGTTTATAAATTTATGTATTTAGTATAGACCGGGGATTCATAGCTCAAATGCCTTCAGGAGTCGAGCCAATAAGGTAAAGGAAGAGTTGTCCAGGTTTACGTGTGGTATCTCCATTGGGTGCCAGTTGTTAGACAGTCACAGCTTAGCATACCCTGGTGGTTTTTATCAGTGCAGGAAGGAAGAACTGTTGTTACCAAACAGAGAGACCTACCTGCCCTCCATCCTCCTTTATTTCTTTTAAGAAATAGAAAGTTAATTTTTTTTTTAGTGTTGGTAACTGTTACTTTGAAAAGTATTAATTATGAACAATGTTAATACATAATTCAACTTAATACCTTTTTTTTTTTTGAGATGGAATTTCGCTCTTGTCGTCCAGACTGAAGTGCAATGGCGCAAGGGTTCTTTCTGTAACTTCCACCTCCCAGATTCAAGTGATTCTCCTGTCTCAGGCTCCCAAGTAGCTGGGATTATAGGTGCCCACCGCCACCACCACACCTGGCTAATTTTGTATTTTTAGTAGAGATGGGGTTTCACCATGTTGGCCAAGGCTGTCACGAACTCCTGACCTCAGGTGATCCGCCTGCCTCGGCCTCCCAAACTGGTGGGATTACAGGTGTGAGCCACTATGCCTGGCCCCTGATTCACTTTGTAAAAACAGTGTGAAGGCCGGGCACTGTGGCTTATGCTGTAGTCCCAACACTTTGGAAGGCTAAGATGGGATAATCACTTGAATCCAGGAGTTCAAGACCAGCCTGGGCAACATGGCAAAACCCCGTCTCTACTAAAAATGCAGAAAATTAGCTGGGCGTGGTGGCACACACCCATAGTCCCAGCTACTTGGAAGGCTCAGGTAGGAGGATCACTTAGCTCAGGAGTGTGAGGCTGCAGTGAAATGAGCTATGATCATGCCACTTGCACTCCAACCTGGGTGACAGAGCAAGGTCCTGACTCTAACAAAAAAAAAGGGAAAAAAAAGTGAAAAACTTGTACACAAATGCACCTAGCAACATTGTTCATAGTAGCCAAAAAGTGGAGACAGTCCAAATATCTGTCAGTCAATGAATGGATAACCAAAATGTGCTATATTTATACAGTGAATTCAGCCACAAAAGGAAAGTAACTACTGATAATTGCAACAATGTGGATAACCTTGTAGACATTTTGCTAAGTGAAAGAGGCCACATATTGCATGATTCCATTTATGTGAAATGTCCATAATGGGCAAATACGTGGAGACAGAAAGCAGATTTTTGGTTGCCAGAGGATTGTAGGAAGAGGCTGTCAGGAGTTATTCCTCTGAGGTGCTGGGTTTCTTTTTGGGGTGATGACGTGTTCTGGAATCAGTTAGTAGTGATGGTTCTACAACATTGTGAATATACTAAAACACACCATTGTAGGGTACTAATTGTACCCTAAAATGATGAGTTTTATGTTACATGGATTTGATCTCAATTTTTAAAACGTAATATGTGAGCCAGATAGGAGATATACACACAGAGTAGTCCTGTTCCCAGCCATCTGTGGGAAATATATTCCAAGATCCCCAGTGGATTCCTGAAACCACAGATAATACCAAACCTGATTATCATCAAGTTGGAACACAGTTTTCTGTTCATGTCTTCCACCCACAAATTTAATGCCTTTTCCTTCTTAGCTAAGCATTTATCACATACTGCAGTTATAACTTTTGCAGTTTGAGGTATGACAGCAAAACAAATGTGAATTTATTTTTCCCTCTTCACATTATCACTGATAGAAGATTTGTTCTTACTATAGATCTTAGCAATTTCCGCATACAATTTTTTTTCCGTATTAAGTCAAGAACTTTCACCTTTTTACTTAAAGGAAGCACTTTACAGCTTCACATTGGCATTTCCAGATTCTCAGCATCGCTACTCTTGCACTTTGGGGAATTTCTTAAGTAAAATAAGGGTAACTTGAAGATAAGCACTGCAATACTGCAACATTCAAGTAACCAAGAAGGCTACCAAGTGACTAATGAGCAGGTGGCATATACAGCTGGACAAAGGGATGATTCACATCCAGGGCGGGATGGTACTAGATGGTGCAAGATTTCATCACATTACTCAGAACCATGTACAATTTAAAACATGGCTGGGTGCAATGGCTCATGCCTGTAATCCCAGCACTTTGGGAGGATTGCTTGAGCCCAGGAATTCAAGACCAGCCCAGACAACATAGTGAGAAACCTTCTTTACAAAAAAAAAAAAAAAAAAAAAAGCCAGGAGTGGTGGTGTATGCCTGTGGTCCCAACTACAAGGGAGGCAGAGTTGGGAGGTAGAGGCTGCTATAGTGAGCCACGGTTGCACCACTGCACTCCAGCCTGGGTGACTAAGTGAAGCCCCATCTCTAAAAACAAACAAAAATAAAACTTACAAATTGTTTATTTCTGGAATTTTCCATTTAATATTTTCAGACTGCAGTTGACTGCAGGTAACTGAAACCATGGGTATGGGGGTTGGCTGTGTTTGTGGTCCCTGGGAAGTTTACAGTCCCTTGCTGTAGAACAGAATAATAGGCTGTGAATCTAGACAAATGTTTTCCAATCACTGTCTCTGACATTGGGAAGGTTATGCAGTTTTGCCTTCTGTAAAATGAGAAAGACATTACTTAGGTCATGGACTTGCTGGTTTAACAGTAATAAATCTGGCTGGGCATGGTGTCTATAGCATGCCTATAATCCCAGCATCTTGGGAGGCCAAGGTAGGAGGATTGCTTGAGCTTAGGATTTCCAGACCAGCCTGGGTAGCATAACAAAACCTCATCTCAGCAAAAAAGAAAAAAGAAAAAGAGAAAGAAAAAAATTTAATTAGCAGGGGACAGTAGTGTATGCCTATGGTCCCAGCTACTAAAGAAGCTGAGGGAGGAGGATTGCTTGAGGCTGGGAGGTCAAGGCTGCAGTTAGCTATGATCGTACCACTGCATTCCAGCCTGGGTAACAGAGCAAGACCCTGTCACACACACAAAAAAGATAAATCCCATGAATTGGTGACTGACATAGGCATTCACATAATATCTTCAGAATTGAAAGGCAACCAGTTTTACTGCCCTTGCTTCCAGCCTATTCTATTTTTGTCACTTTTAGGACAACCTACCTTATTAACTGTTGGTTATTGATCACCTACAGAGATGATGGTTGTCTCCTATGTAACCTACCTTCATGGCAGTGAAGAAGGGAGTGGGAGAAGGGTGAGAATTCTTATATTCTGCAGTTTTCTCACTTTAATCAGGTAGGTTAAATCACATATCCAACATCAGATGTAGGTGGTAGTGGTTCTAGTGTACTTACTCTTCTGCAACCTCATGATGTCTTTTAAATCCAAGATCCATTCAGTAACGGAGTGCTGAACTGTTTTTGTAGCTCTGTCAAGGCTTGTCAAGCAGTGTGCTCATCACATGGTAAATCATGCAGCCTGGAACCTCATAAAAGCTCCAAGAAACATCATTCACCCATACTGACTAGTTTCACATCTCTTTGGTAAGTGATAGTAGGAAACCTTTTTACCCTGGTTTAAAAAGGATGGATGCAATAACATTTATAGGTAAGACTGAGGAGCATTTTAAAAATCAACCACAGGCCGGGCACAGTGGCTCATACCTGTAACCCTAGTACTTTGGGAGGCTGAAGCGGTTGGATCACCTGAGTTCAGGAGTTTGAGACCAGCCTGGGCAATGGGGTGAAACACAGGGCATACACCAAGAGAAATAAATCAAAGTCCAAGTACTTGAATTCATAATCTGAGGAGAGAGGTGTATGTAAACAAAATACATTCAGTGTGACAATGTCAGAGAGTATATGGGGTTGCTTTGGCCCTGTAGAAGAGGTACTTGGCTCATTTTGGAGAGAGATGGGAATGCTTCATAGCGGATGTAAAGTTTGCTGATTCTTGAAGGGCGAGTAGGATTTCTCTTAGCAAGCAGTATTGGAAGGCATAATGAATGTGTAAAAGCAGAGAGAACTGGAGAGGAGTGGGAAGCAAGTTCAGTCAGTTTAAACAAATGTTTTGAAAAAATGTTAAGCTGTGCAGTACAAAGACATTAGGATAGAACAGGTTGAAACAATACTGATTGAATTTATTGGTTATGGGACCATTTATGGTTTTCATTTTTTTGTGTCAGTTTTTGTTTTTTCTTCCTGAGAATCAGATTGGCATCTTGTATCAGTTTTGATAAATTATTTTTCTTCTGGGAATTTCAAGTTTATGGGCAAAAGTTGTTCATGATATTGTCTTATCTTTTTACCATCTGTAGGATCTGTAGTGATGTATCATTTCCATTCATTATACTGGGCGTTTACCCTAATTCATCCCTCACTGCCTCATTTCCATTCTTGATATTGGACATTTACCCTAATTCTCCCTCCCTCCCTCTTTCTTTTTTTTTTTTTGAGACGGAGTCTCGCTCTGTCGCCCGCACTGGAGTGCAGTGGCCGGATCTCAGTTCACTGCAAGCTCCGCCTCCCGGGTTTACGCCATTCTCCTGCCTCAGCCTCCCGAGTAGCTGGGACTACAGGTGCCCGCCGCCTCGCCCGGCTAGTTTTTTGTATTTTTTTTTAGTAGAGACGGGGTTTCACTGTGTTAGCCAGGATGGTCTCGATCTCCTGACCTCGTGATCCGCCTGTCTCGGCCTCCCAAAGTGCTGGGATTACAGGCTTGAGCCACCGCGCCCGGCCCTCCCTCTTTCTCTCTCTCTCTTTCTCTCTGTCTTCCTTTCTTTTTTTGAGATAGAGTCTCACTCTGTCGCCAGACTGGAGTGCAGTGGTGCCATCTCAGCTCACTGCAAGCTCCACCTCCCAGGTTCATGCCATTCTCCTGCCTCAGCCTCCCGAGTAGCTGGGACTACAGGCGCCCGCCACCATGCCCAGCTAATTTTTGTATTTTTAGTAGAGACAGGGTTTCACCCTGTTAGCCAGGATGGTCTCGATCTCCTGACCTTGTGATCCACCTGCCTCGGCCTCCCAAAGTGCTGGGATTACAGGTGTGAGCCACTGCACCCAGCTGATTTTTTTAATTTTTATTTTTGTAGAGGCAAGGTCTTGCCATGTTGCCCAGGCTGGTCTCGAACTCCTAGGTTCAAGTGATCCACTCACCTCAGCCTCCAAAAGTGCTGGGATTACAGGCATGAGCAACTGCGCCTGGCCTAAGTTTATACATTTCTAAGTCCTGCTTTAATTGTATCCCACATGTTTTGAAGTATTGGATTTTTATGAACAAACTATCTGTAGCCTATGTTTTATTTTATTTAAAATTTATTGATTGATTGATTTTGAGGCAGGGTCTCTGTCAGCCAGGTTGGAGTGCAGCGCTGTGATCATAACTCACTGAAGCCTTGAACTCCTGGGTTCACATGATCTCCTTCTTCAGCCTTCTGAGTAGCTAGGATCACAGGTGCGTGCACCATACTTAACTAGCTTTTAAATTTTTCTGTAGAGATGGTAGTCTTGCTGTGTTGCCCAGGCGGGTCACGAACTCAGCCTCAAGCCATCTTTCCTCTTCAGTCTCCCAAAGTGGAGGGATCCCTGAGCTCTGCCCAGCTCTTAATTTCTAATTGATACATAATCGTACATATTTATGGGATATATTGTGTTGTATTGTGATGTTTCAATGCATGTATACATTGTGTGTATATATCCCATGTTTTAAATGTATCATTATTTATTTATTTATTTATTTTGTGATGGGGTCTCTGTCACCCACACTGGAGTTCTCACTGCAACCCCCACCTCCTGGGTTCAAGTAGTTCTCCAGCCTCAGCCTCCCGAGTAGCTGGGATTATAGGCACCTGCCACCACACCCAGCTAAGTTTTGTGTTTTGTTGTTGTTGTTGTTGTTGTTTTTAAGTAGAGATGAGGTTTCGCTATGTTGACCAGGCTGATCTCAAACTCCTGACCTCAAGTGATCCACCCACCTTGGTCTCCCAAAGTGCTGGGATTACAGATGTGAGCTACCACACCTGACCTAGATGTATCTCTTTTACTTATTTGTTTATTAATTTTTTTTTTTTTTTTTTACGGGAAGGAGTCTCATTCTGTCTCCCAGGCTGTAGTGCAATGGTGCTATCTCGCTACAACCTTCACCTCCCTGGTTCAAGCAATTCCCTTGCCTCAGCCTCTAAGAGTAGCTGGGACTACAGGCATGCACCACCACACTCAGCTCGTTTTTATATTTTTTTTTTTTTGAGGCGGAGTCTCGCTCTGTCGCCCGGACTGGAGTGCAGTGGCCAGATCTCAGCTTACTGCAAGCTCCGCCTCCTGGGTTTACGCCATTCTCCTGCCTCAGCCTCCTGAGTAGCTGGGACTACAGGCGCCCGCCACCTTGCCCGGCTAGTTTTTGTATTTTTAATAGAGACGGGGTTTCACCGTGTTAGCCAGGATGGTCTCGATCTCCTGACCTCGTGATCCGCCCGTCTCGGCCTCCCAAAGTGCTGGGATTACAGGCTCGAGCCACCGCGCCAGGCCTCGTTTTTATATTTTTAGTAGAGATCACCGTGTTAGCCAGGATGGTCTCGATCTCCTGACCTCGTGATCCGCCCGTCTCGGCCTCCCAAAGTGCTGGGATTACAGGCTCGAGCCACCGCGCCAGGCCTCGTTTTTATATTTTTAGTAGAGATGGGTTGCACTGTTTTGGCCAGGGTGGTCTTGAGCTCCTGACCTCAGGTGATCTGCCCACCTTGGCCTCCCAAAGTGCTGGGATTATAGGCGTGAGCAGCCGTGCCCAGCCTAGGTGTATCTCTTTTAGATAGCGTATGATAGAATTTTTTTCCTTTTTTTAAATTTTCTTTTTCAAATTAATATATAGTAAAATTGACTCCTTTTTGTGTATACTGTTTTATGAATTTTAATATATACATAGATTCACGTAACTACCATCACAACTGGAACATAGAACAGTTATATCACCTTCTGCATGTTACCCTTGGTAACATACCCAGCCTCCCACCCCTAATCTCTAGCAACCACTGTTTCTGTTCGGAGTTAGTACAGTTTTGTTTTTGTTTTTGTTTTTGTTTTGAGACAGTCTCGCTCTGTCACCCAGGCTGGAGTGCATTGGCGCATCAGCTCACTGCAAGCTCCACCTCCCGTGTTCATGCCATTCTCCTGCCTCAGCCTCCCGAGTAGCTGGGACTACTACAGGCACCTGCCACCATGCCCAGCTAATTTTTTGTATTTTTAGTAGAGACTGGATTTCACCATGTTAACTAGGATGGTCTTGATCTCCTGACCTAGTGATCTGTCCGCTTCAGCCTCCCAAAGTGCTGGGATTACAGGTGTGAGCCACCGTGCCCAGCCTCACTACAGTTTTATTTTGTCATGAATGTTCATATAAATGAAATCAAACATTATGTAATATTTTGAGGCTGGCTTATTTCATTCAGCATACTGCCTCTGAGATTCATCAAATTTATTGTGTGTGTAAATGGTTAGTTCCTTTTTATTAGTAGTATTCCGTTTCTGGATAGATTATAGTTATTTTTATCCATTCACTCCTTGAAGGACATTTTGGTTTTCATTATTTGGTGATTATGAATAGAGCTGCTGTGAACATAACATTATAGGCTTTTGTGGACATAAGTTTTCATTTTTCTAGGGTAGATAACTTTGGGTTGGATTGCTGGGTCATATGAAAAATGTACATTTAACTTCTTTGTAAAGAAGTTGCCAAACTGTTTTCTAGAATGACTGTGCAGTACTATTTTGCATTCACACTAGCAATGTATGAGTTTCAGTTTTTCCTCATATTCTCTAGCATCTCATCTTCTTTAGCATTTCAAGTTAAATATTGGCAGTATTTAACTTGTAACGTTGAAAATTTTAGATTTACCAAAGTTACAGATAGAATCTCCATATATGCTTCCCTCAGTATCTCCTAATGTTCACATCTTGCCATAGCGGTGATATGTCATCAACACTAAGAAATTGGGTCAGGCGTGGTGGCTCACACCTGTTATCCCAGTAACTCTGGAGGCCGTGGTGGGGAGGATTGCTTGAGGCCAGGAGTTTGAGAACAACCTGAGCAACATGGCAAGACCCCATCTCTACAAAAAATTAAAGTTAGGTGGGCATGGTGACATGTGCCTGTAGTGCTAGCTACTTAGGAGGCTGAGGCAGGAGGATCGCTTGAGCCCATGAGTTCAAGGCTGCTGTGAACTGGGAGAGCTAGGATCACACCATTGGACTCCTGCCTGGGTGACAAAGTGAGACCCCATCTCTTAAAAAAAAAAAAAAAGAATAATAAAATATAAATAATAAAATAATTGAGAAATTAACATCGGTATAATAGTATTAACTCAACTACAAGCTTTATTTGGATTTTACCAGTTATATCCTTTTTCTGTTCAAGGAGCCAGTCCAGGATACCACATTAATTTAGTCATCATGTCTCCTTAGCATCTTCCAGTCTGTGAAGCTTCTTAGTCTGTCTTTAATTTTCGTTACTTGGAAACTTTTGAAGAAGACTGGTGATGTATTTTATAGAATGTCCTTCAATACAGGTTTGATATTTTCTCAAGATTAAATTGTGGTTATGGATTTTTGAGAAGACTACCACAGAGGTGAAGTGCCCTTCTCATCACATTGTATCAGGGGCATAGCACTAGTGATACTTCAGTAAAGTCTGCCAGGTTTTTCTACTGTAGAGTTGCTATTTCTCCGTTTCCAAGCCCGTTGGACTTAAAAATGTCCTTGTGATTAATAGGCATGGAAAGGGAGAGATTTAGGCTCTTTTTCCATACTTATTTCCTTTCTAAAAGGAGGAAAATTGAGCTCCACCTCCTCAAGAATCTACTGCCTGATGATAACAGATCATCAGGCGTTAGAGTCTCATAAGGAGCACAAAACCTAGATCCCTCACATGCACAATTCACAGTAGGGTTCTCCTATGAGAATCTAATGTTACTGATCGAACAGAAGGCAGAGCTCAGGCAGTAATGCGAGTGACTCCCACTGCTCACCTCCTGCTGTGCAGCCTGGTTCCTAACAGGCCACAAACTGGTACAGGCCCACGGCCCGGAGATTGGGGACCCCTGATATAAATGGAAGTATACAATATGTAGGCTTTTGTTTCTGGCTTCTTCACTTTAAGATTCACCATGTTGTTCAGGTGTAGCAGCTCACATCTGTAATCCTGCCACTTTGGGAGGCTGAAGCCAAAGGATTGCTTGAGGCCAGGCGTTTGAGACCAGCCTGGGCAACAAAGCGAGACCCTGTCTCTACTAAAAAAAGAAAAACGATTCACCCATTTTGTTGCATGAATCAGTAATCTGTTCCTTTTCATTGCTAAGCATCCCATGGCAAACCATTTGTTTATTCATGTAACTATTGGACACCTTGTTTGTTTCTGTTTTTTCACAGTTATGAATAAAGCTGCCTTAAATGTTTGTGTGTAGGTTTTTGTGTAGATACAAGTTTCCATTTCTCTTGAGTAAATACCTAGGAGTGGGAATGCTGGTTGTATAGTTAAGTACATGTTTAACTCAATAAGAAACTGCCAAACTGTTTTCCAAAACCATTTTGCTTTCCCACCAGGAATGAATTAGTTACTGTTACTCTGCATCCACACCAGCTTTTGGTATAGTCAGTTTTGTTTTCTGTTTTTTTCAAGTTTAGCCATTTTAATAGATCTGTAGTGGTGGTGGTATGATTTAATTTCATTTTCTCTGCCGTCTGGAAGTATTGTGTATCTTTTCACATACTTATCTGTGCATCTTCTTTTGTGGTGTGTATGTTCACGTCTTTTGCCCATTTTTAAATTGTTTTCTTATTGTTGAGTTCTTTATATGTTACAGATACAAGTTCTTTATTCAGATTTGTGATTTGCAAGTACGTTCTTCTTGTGTCTGGCTTATTTTCTAAATAGTGACTTTCACAGAGCAGAAATATTTTAATGTTGATGAAGTTCAGTTTATGAATTTTACAGCCCATGTCTTTTTTTTTTTTTTTTTTTTTTTGAGGCGGAGTCTCGCTCTGTCGCCCGGACTGGAGTGCAGTGGCCGGATCTCAGCTCACTGCAAGCTCCTCCTCCTGGGTTTACGCCATTCTCCTGCCTCAGCCTCCCGAGTAGTTGGGACTACAGGCACCCGCCACCTCGCTCGGCTAGTTTTTGTATTTTTAATAGAGACGGGGTTTCACCGTGATAGCCAGGATGGTCTCGATCTCCTGACCTCGTGATCCGCCCGTCTTGGCCTCCCAAAGTGCTGGGATTACAGGCTTGAGCCACCGCGCCCGGCCAGCCCATGTCTTTAATGTCATGTCTTCAAACTCTGCCTAAGCCCTGGATGCAAGAAGATTTGATAATTTTACATTTATATGTTATTTGTTTTCCCAGAGGTAGAGTCTTGCCTTGTCACCCAGGCTGAGATTATACAGTCATGAGCTACTGCATCTGGCCCAAGTTTTACGTTTATATCTATGATTCATTATGGATCATCATTTATATAAAGTGTGAGATTTAGATTGAAGTTTATGATTTTTTGCATACTGATTTCCAAGTCTTCCAAAACAATTTATAGAAAACATTATTATGCCTGTAATCCCAGCACTTTGGGAGGCCAAAGTGGGTGGGTCAGTTGAGCTCAGAAATTTGAGACCAGGCCGGGCTTGGTGGCTCCTGCCTGTAATCTCAGCACTTTGGGAGGCCCAGGCAGGCAGATCATGATGTCAGGAGATCGAGACCGTCTTGACTAACACGGTGAAACCCTGTCTCTACCAAAAATACAAAAAATTAACCAGGCGTGGTAGTGGACGCCTGTAGTCCCGGCTACTCGAGAGGCTGAGGCAGAAGAATGGTGCGAACCCGGGAAGTGGAGCTTGCTGTGAGCCGAGATCGCGCCACTGCACTCTAGCCTGGGCGACAGAGCGAGACTCCGTCTCAAAAAAAAAAAAAGGAAAATAAAAAAAAGGAAAATTGAGACCAGCCTGGGCAATATGGTAAAACCCTGTCTCTACTAAAAATACAAAAATTAGCAGGACATGGTGACACACACCTGTGGTCGTAGCTACTTGGGAGGCTGAGGCAGGAGAATCACTTGCACCCAGTAAGCAAAAGTTGCAGTGAGCTGAGATCACGCCCCTGCACTCCAACCTGCACACCAGAGGCAGACCCTGGTGTTTGAAAAAAAACAAATATATATCTCTCCTTTCTCCATTGAACTGCCTTTGTACCTTTGTCAAAAATTAATTGGCCTTATTTGTGTGAGTGTATTTCTGTACTCTTTCTTCTGTTCCCTTGATCTATGTTTTATCCTTTTGCCAATACACTGTTTTGACAACTATAGCCTTGTAATAAGTTTAAAATCAGATAGCATAATTCTTCCAGCTTTATGATTTTTCAGAATTGTTTGGATTATTCTGGTTCATTTGGATTTCTTTTTTAATTTGGTCTGACATGATGGTCTTTGTCTTTTACCTGGATAATTTATTCCACTTATATTTGATATAGTTATATTCCAATTTAACTTTTTTTCCCTATGTTTCTTATGTTCTAGATTTTTTTCTTCTCCCTTCTTAACATTCTTTTGGATTCTTTTTATGATTTTACTTTTCCCCCTTTCTGGTTTGGAAATACATGTTATTTTTATTCTGTAATTAGTTGTCGTCATACATGTTGTGACTTGCAGCTATAACTTTCCAAAGCCTGGTATTATAATTTTATCTTTTTTTCATATAATAAAAGAACTTTAGAAAGAATACTTTGAAATCTCCTCAATACACTGTGTTTTTATTGTTATGTCTTCTGTTTTTTAAAGCTCCTAAAGGTATTGTTATTCTTTTGTATAATCAATGTTTGTTTGGAGCTGTCTGTAAATGTTTCTCTTTTTTGCTCTTTATTTTCTCTTTCAACTCAGACCTTCCAAAATGGGATTATTTTTCTTCTTTCTTTAGAGACATTTGCTTGATAACAGAATTTTAATTTGGCAGCTATTTTTTTCAGCACACTGCAGGTATTAAACTATCTTGGCTTCATTGTTGGTTTTGAAAAATCAGCTGTTCTGATGTTGCTCTTTGAATATAATCTGCCTTTTTCTGTACTTGCTTTTTAGGTTTATCTTTGTCTTTAGTTTTTTGTTTTTGTTTGAGACAAGGTCTTGCTGTTTTGCCCAGGCTGGCCTCCAACTCCTGGGCACAAGCAGTCCTCCTGCATCAGCCTCCCAAATAGCTGGAGCTACAGGCCTGTGCCATTGCACCCAACTAATCTTTGTTTTTTCCTGCTATTTTGTGATGATATGTTTGGTTTTGGATTTCTTTTTATAGATCTTGTTTGGACATTGTTTGCTTCTGGAATTTGATTGTGTCTAATTGCTTCTAGGATATTTTCAACTATCTTCAGTTACTGCCTTTATCCCATTCTCTCCTTTTCTGCTAGTACCAATTAAAAGTATATCAAACTGGCTGGGCGCGGTGGCTCACACCTGTAATCACAGTACTTTGGGAGGCCAAGATGGGCGGGTCACTTGAGGTCAGAAGTTCAAGACCAGCCTGGCCAACATGGCAAAACCCCCTCTCTACTAAAAATACAAAAATTAGCTGGGAATGGTTGCGTGCACCTACAGTCCCAGCTACTCTGGAGGCTGAAGCAGGAGAATCACTTGAACCTGGGAGGCAGAGGTTGCAGTGAACTGAGATCATGCCACTGCACTCCAGCCTTGGCAGCAGAACAAGACTTTTGTCGCAAAAAAAAAAAAAAAAGTATATTAAACGATTTCACTATATTTTTCCTCTTTTTTTTTTGAGATCTGCTAGGACATTGTATTTAAAAATAGATATTTGGCTGGGCGTGGTGGCTCATGCCTGTAATCCCAGCACTTTGGGAGGCCGAGGCGGGCAGATCACGAGGTCAGGAGATCGGGACCATCCTGGCTAACACAGTGAAACCCTGTCTCTAATTAAAAAAAAAAAATACAAAAAATTAGCGGGGCATGGTGGCAGGTACCTGTAGCGGAGGCTGAGGCAGGAGAATGGCATGAACCTGGGAGGTGGAGCTTGCAGTGAGCTGAGATCAGGCCCCTGTACTCCAGCCTGGGTGACAACAGCGAGACTCTATCTCTAAAAAATAAAAAATAAATAAATAAAAAATAAAAATAGATATTTGTAGTAATCATTTGAGGCCCACAGTAAGGTACTTTTCTCCATGGAGAGCTTGCTTATATCAGGTATGCAGGGGCACTAATCCAGAGACCACCTTAAAACAAGCTTAAGATATGATACTCCCTCCAGTAGGGCTTTAATTCCTCCCTGGATCTTCCACTCCCCAACCACTCTCACTGTTAGGATGTATCCCTCTGAAGTCCCAACTTATGAAGAGGGCCTCCTATTAGACTTTTTATCTTGTGAGAGCCCTGGGCTTTGGTTTATGTGAGAACAAAATTCTAATTTTCAGGATCAACAAAGGCTTTCTGGGCTTCCTTGCTTGCTTGTATCTCTGGGTTTGCATTTTCTATTCCCTTTTGGCTATAATTACTTCTCTGTTTTATTTAAAGTTGAGTGGGCCAGGCATGGTGACACATGCCTGTAGCCTCAGTTACTTGGGAGGCTGAGGTGGGAGGATTACTTGAGCCTAGGAATTCAAGGTGGCAGTGAGCAATGATTCTGCCACTTCACTCCAGCCTGGGCGACAAGGAACTGAATAGTGTTGGAAGTAGAGAAAGAAAAAGAGAAAGAATTCCAAAGCTTGTTAATTAATGATATTGTTTGTTTTAAGCACAAATGGTAACAGTCGAATAAACTAATAGTCTCCAAATCAGATATAAAAAGGTTGCTGACCTGATGTGCTGTTTTTGCACATCAGGTGCTTTTTTAAACCTGATGCCGTGTTGCATGTGGCATCCAATGATGCGTTTCTTTTTTTTTTTTTT
>NW_012112475.1:4118605-4121582 GCF_000951035.1 Colobus angolensis palliatus | reverse complement strand
TTGGCCAGGATGGTCTCGATCTCCTGACCTCGTGATCCGCCCGTCTCGGCCTCCCAAAGTGCTGGGATTACAGGCTTGAGCCACCGCACCCGGCCCAATGATGCGTTTCTTATAGGAGATTAAAAAAATGTGCCAGCCTTTGGTCATTTTTTATAGGTCGTTAAAATTCCTAACTTACTTTAAAGTGTTACGCTTTGCAATTTCTTGTTTTAATGTTTTCCATCTGAATAATCCCTATGTATACTTTAAGCATAATTTTTTTTTTTTCTTACAGTTTTTCCCCATTTTAGATACTCCGTAAATATCGGTTGCATGAATGATGGGTTGGTAATGGTTTAAATACCCTTCAATGTCTGTAGACCACCATGACTTAATTCTTTCAAGCACTGATCACTTGAGATTATAATGGTCTGTTTTCTTTGTCTGAGGGCAGAGATACTTTCTCTTTATTCTCCAGGGCGGAGAGAAAGAATGCCTTCCTGGCAGTCAGGCACACATTTCCTGGTATATAGTAAACATTCAGTAAATGCTTACTGCATGAGCATTCTGCTCTTGATTTGAAGGAAGAGAGAAATTAAGGGTAAGTATGGACATTTGAAATAAGTAATTCAGGTAACATTAGCTACTTGTGCTTTTTTTTATTCATTTGGGCTTCTAATCAGTGCCACTTTTGTAAAGGGAAATGGACAAGTTTGACTGAATTTTTCTCTTTGCTTCTATAGCAAGGTAGAAAAGTATACATATTTAAGCTCTCCCTGAGTTCCACGAGTCTTATTTATCTCTTACCAGTTTATGTTGCCTGATGGCTTGGAAAAAGAGTTCCTTCTCTGCAGCAGTGCATAAAAGATGTTTTCCTATATAGCTGCTTTTCCTCTAAACAAGCAGTCCTAAGTCATGCAGTCAGTGCAATCTAAGCACATTCCTCATTCTTTACTGTAGAAATCTTTGTCCTGTCTGGATGATGATGTGATCTTGTTCATTTGCTATGGTTCACTTAGGGATGAGAGGGAGATTTTTTTTTTCCTTTTAAGATGGAGACTAGTAAACATTAGGGTTAAAAAGAACTAATTGTATTACAGTTCAAAAATTGACTTAAAGTTCTAGAATGATCTTTTCCATTTATAATACTAGGAAATTCATCAATAAAAATACATTAGCAGAAATGACTAAGCAAACTTGTTTGTATAATTTTCTGGTATTGGACTGTTACTAAGCCTCTAGTTTTCTTTTTAGTTGCCAGATTGAAAAATAACAACTGAACATAAGAGATTAAAAGGAGGGGCTAGCTAAGGGCAAGAGGAGTTTTTATTGAAATTAATTCTGCTGTATTCAGTGTATATCAGTAAACTTATGATTTTGGCAATAGACAATTTTTCCTTACGGTTTAATGACATTTTATTTACTTACACTTTATTAAAGAATAGGTCATGCAGACCCGTGCAGTTAGCTTTGATGTGGTCTGACTTCAGTAGGGAAAAATTCATTGACGTGATGCTTTTCTCATAGCTGATTAATTGGCTTCTGTTAGGCTAAACATTGAGCATACATGACTTAGCCATGTCTTCAAAGTCATTCTGACGGCATTAAGGTAGATGTAGTGGTCTGAAATAGTTAGCCACTAAAGTTATACCTCCTTTTATGCAATTACATGGGAACAGTAAGCACTAAGTAAGACAATTTAAAATGGAACTTAATAAGAAAGGCAGTGCATTTTCTGTTAGATTGCCTTAAGATATGCTAGTATTATGAACAGTGAAGAGGAGAATTGATCTTCCAAATATCTGAGACTCAGGCACTTTTTCCATTTTCCAAATAAGCTGCTATAAAAATTGCTAAAATCAAGTTTCTTCAATATTCTCTTAATTTGAATTATCGAGGGGAAAAAGACAAATCCTAATTGTAGTCCTGTTATTTAATAGAAGCTGTAGTATTGGGAAAGAGAGAGGGAAGGGAACAATTACTCAAGAACCTTTGACTTGGTTTTCCAGTTCTCCTAGTTGTGTGCCAAATGACCTGAAGTATTTAGGAACACCCTATACTTTGGATGCAACTTGATTTTCTTTTCATTTTTAAAAAATAAACCAAGATTAATTTGATCACCAAATAGTGTTTACTGAATGTGCTACAAAATGCAAAGCCTTAGGCTAGGTACTGTAAATTAAAAAGGTAAATTAAACATGATTCTTAACTTTGTAGAACTTAGGGTCCAGTTGAGAAATTAAGATGTGAAGACTGGTGTGTATGTGAATGTGCAGTAGAAAGTGATTGTATTCTGTAGGAGTGAGAAAACTTGTACCTTGGAGGCAACTGACTGTCTTTGAATACCAACTGTAACTGTATTGGATATTCTTGGTCAAGCTACTGAACTTAGGCTGTTCTTATTTGTAGATTAGAGAAACTAATGCTTGCCTCATAGAGTTGTTGGGAGAATTAGATACTTAAAGCTGAGAAACTGTTTTAGCTCCAGACTTGTAATATCTAACTGCCTGTTCAGAATCTTCGTTTGAATGATTCAAAGCCGTTTTAACCTTAAGTCCAAAACCTATCTTGTGCACTCTTTTATCTCCGTGAATGGCACCAACAATCTGTGAAGCAAGAAATCCAAGAGTCACCTCCCACTTAATGCAACATTTTCCAGTTGACTCAGAGCTATTGATTTTACACCATAAATTTTGTTTATCATATTAGTCCACTGATCTCTCCACTGCCACCACCTTAGGTCATCATTTCTCGCATGTTCTACTGTAACAGCCTTCTGTCTCCAAAAGTCCTGTTTCACCACTCAGCCAGAGTAAAAATTTTAAAAACAATATGTATGGGTCACTTTTCTGCTTAAAACTTTTCAATAAATTTCTATTACCCTTAGTCCATAGGTAAAATCTTTTTTTAAATTTTTTAATTTTTTTATTATTATACTTTAAGTTCTACGGTACATGTGCACAACGTGCAGGTTTGTTACATATGTATGCATGTGCCA
>NW_012112475.1:4097168-4114898 GCF_000951035.1 Colobus angolensis palliatus | reverse complement strand
TATTTCTCCACATCCTCTCCAGCACCTGTTGTTTCCTGACTTTTTAATAATCGCCATTCTAACTTGTGTGAGATGGTATCTCATTGTGGTTTTGATTTGCAGTTCTCTGATGGCCAGTGATGATGAGCATTTTTTCATGTAGACGCATAATGCTGCATAAATGTCTTCTTTTGAGAAGTGTCTGTTCATGTCCTTCGCCCACTTTTTGATGGGGTTGTTTGATTTTTTTCTTGTAAATTTGTTTAGGTTCTTTGTAGATTCTGGATATTAGCCCTTTGTCAGATGGGTAGATTGCAAAAATATTCTCCCATTCTGTAGGTTTCCTGTTCACTCTGATGGTAGTTTCTTTTGCTGTGCAGAAGCTCTTTAGTTTAATTAGATCCCATTTGTCAATTTTAGCTTTTGTTGCCATTGGTTTTGGTGTTTTAGACATGAAGTCCTTGCCCATGCGTATGTCCTGAATGGTATTGCCTAGGTTTTCTTCTGGGATTTTTATGGTTTTAGGTCTGACATTTAAGTCTTTAATCCATCTTGAATTAATTTTTGTATAAGGTGTAAGGAAGGGATCCAATTTCAGCTTTCTACATATGGCTAGCCAGTTTTCCCAGCACCATTTATTAAATAGGGAATCCTTTCCCCATTTCTTGTTTTTGTCAGGTTTGTCAAAGATCAGATGGTTGTAGATGTATAGTATTGTTTCTGAGGGCTCTGTTCTGTTCCATTGGTCTGTATCTCTGTTTTGGTACAGTACCATGCTGTTTCGGTTACTGTAGCCTTGTAGTATAGCTTGCAGTCAGGTAGCATGATGCCTCCAGCTTTGTTCTTTTGGCTTAGGATTGTCTTGTCAATACGGGCTTTTTTTTGGTTCCATATGAACTTTAAAGTAGTTTTTTCCAGTTCTGTGAAGAAAGTCATTGGTGGCTTGATGGGGATGACATTAAATCTATAAATTACATCCATAGGTAAAATCTTTAATGGCATACTTGTCTCACCCCTGTTCCGCCTTGTTCACTTATATTCTTAAGGCCTAGGATAGTACTTTTTCATAGTAGATGGTTATATATTTAAGGGGTAGACAAAATAAGGAATGTAGGGAAGAATCAAACCAAAAATTGAGAAATGTAGGCTGTGTGTTTTCTTCCTGTTGGGCAACATGTGAATATACATACATTTGCAGAGGTATAAGTGAAATACTATTTCTAAATAAGATAATGTTTATCTTGGTTGGGCACGGTGGCTCACACCTGTAATCTCAGCACTTTAGGAGGCCAAGACTGGTGGATCACTTGAGTCCAGGAGTTTGAGACCAGCCTGGGCATCATGATGAAACCTCGTCTCTACAAAAAATACAAATATTAGCTGGGCCTGATGGCCTACTGCTATAGTCCCAACTACTCGGGAGGCTGAGGTGGGAGGATTGCTGAAGCCCAGGAGGTCAGGTGGAGGTTTCAGTGAGCCGAGATTGCACCATTGCACTCCAGCCTGCGTGACAGAGCAAGACCCTGTCTCCTATCTCAAAAAAATAATAATGATAATATTTATCTTTGACCTCTCTTTTCTGTGTTTTCGCATCCCCTCTTGTTTTTGTTTTTTGTTTGTTTGTTTTTGAGACAGGATCTTTCTCTGTCACCCACGTTGGAGTGCAGTGGCGAGATCATGGCTTTTTGCAACCTTGACCTCCCAGGCTCAAGTGATCCTCTCACCTCAGCCTACTGAGTACCTGGGACCACAGTTGTAGTCCGCTACACCCAGCTCATTTTTATGTTATTGGTAGAGAAGAGGTCTCGCTATGTTGCCCAGAGTGGTCTCAGACTCCTGGGCTCAAGTGATCCTCCCAAAGTGCTGGGATTATAGGCATGAGCCACCACACTGGGCTCCACATCCCCTTTTTTTTTTTTTTTTTTGAGACAGAGTCTCGCTCTGCCCCCAGCCTGGAGTGCAGTGGCCGGATCTCAGCTCACTGCAAGCTCCATCTCCCGGGTTCACGCCATTCTCCTGCCTCAGCCTCCCGAGTAGCTGGGACTACAGACGCCCGCCACCTCGCCCGGCTAATTTTTTTTTTTTGTATTTTTAGTAGAGACGGGGTTTCACCGTGTTAGCCAGGATGGTTTCGATCTCCTGACCTCGTGATCCGCCCGTCTCGGCCTCCCAAAGTGCTGGGATTACAGGCTTGAGCCACCGCGCCCGGCCTCCACATCCCCTTTTTATCACCATCCCTTAACCCCCAATCCCTTAGTACCCTTTTATCTATCTGAAGTTACAGAGTCATAGTTGAAGAACCCTCTGTTTTATTTTGCCATATAATTAATGAAGGCCAGCCATTTGAAATTCATGTGAATACCTTTCTTACTATAAGCAGATTATTTGGTATGTATGACAGTAAGGTGAAGCACCTCTTTGGGGGTACTGCAAAAACAGTTAGCTTGTTGTCTTCCCAGTGGAGAATCAGATCTGCTAGTTCATAAATTAGGTCCCAGTTGATGATCCCCAAAGCTTCAAGGGTCATTCAGACAAGTACTCGAGAATCTCAAGAGTTTCTTTGGTAATTAGTCTTTTTCTACTCCTCACAGAGGATGCCAGGGCCTTGAGATAGCAGAAGATGACTGGGTGATAAGAATGTACATGGACTAGTAATAGGAGTTGGCTGTTCTCCATATGTCAGATGATTTCCAGGGAGAAATTAGGACTCATTTTTTAATGTCATGTCTCCTTGTGAGTTAGCCCTCAGGGGTTAACTCAGGAGCCGGGAGTTAACCACGGCTACTATAATTTTTGTATTTTAAAGAATGAAGATTCCAGCCTATAAAGATAGGTTTCTGCTTATTAGCTTTCACTAAGGAACTAGGGGATAGTAGTTACTTAATACAAATTTACATGCATTTGGTGTTTCTAAGCCCTTTCTGGAAGATCATCTCACTTCATTTTCCCTTCAGTCTGCAAGCACAGTTAAGTTTTATAAGTGATGAACCAAAGCTGGGAAAAAGCCCAACAGAGAGATCACTTTTTAAGCTATAGGAAGAGGGGTTTTAGATCCACAGATGAAGGCTGTCTTACAAGTATAAAATGTTAACCGGAAGAGTGAAGTGTAAAGATATGCAGAGACTAAAGAGAAAGATACTGTTTCAGTCAGAGGAGAGGCTGAGAATTTAAAAGTTTAGTATATTAAAAGTCATAAATTTCTGGGGATAGTATTTCTGTTGGGTTCATGCTGTTGTTTATACTATTTTGGCCATATTCACACCCACAACTTTATCTACTGTTTTCCTAGTATCTTCATTGCTGTCAGTGCAGGCATAGTAGTCCCAGAAAGTCATCCAATCCTACAGCATAGGTGACCTTGTTTCTTTGGGAAGAAGAAAAATTATAAGAAAACATCTATTTTTTGCATGTTTGATGTGTTCGTGTATGTGTGTGGTTATACTTTTAACTGATATTAAGTGAAGATAGATTAATGTCACCCAGGTTTTATAAAATCAAAGACATAGAAATAATTTTAAAGACTTCTGGTACTTGAATGACTGTTGTTTTCTGGTCATTTAGTACATTTATGGAACCTCAGGAGGTTTGAGTTGAACAGAGGCAAGTTACAGGAGTTTTTTGGGTGGAAGAATTCGTAAGTCAGCATGTGAATCCTTTGATCTCATGTATTTGGAGTGGAGTATCATTAATTGTGTTTGTCACGGTTAAGGAATACAGAATTAATCTCCATCCCAGTCTCTTACTATTCTTCTGAAAGCCTTTAGCTGCTGACACCGTGGGCATAAGGAGGTACGTCTTCTGGCTTCTCTCTGGGTATAGTAGCTAAGTTACAGCTTAAATACAGCTTTGGAAAGATAAGCAGTTTGTAAGCAGCAAAAAAATAGTATAAATAACAAATGCATCATCAACAAACAACCCAATCAAAAAATGGACAACGGCTTTGAATAGACTTTTCTCCAGAGCAAATATACAAATGGCCAATAAACAGGTGAAAAGATGCTCAACATCATTAATCATTAGGGAAATGCAAATTAAAATCACAGTCAATGAGATACGACTTCGTACTCATTAGGAGGGCTGTCACTGGGAAAAAAGAAGAAGAAGAAGAAGAAAAACCAGAAAATAGGCCAGGCACAGCCTGTTTTGAGAGCACTTTGGGAGGCCGGGGTGCGAGGATCCCTTGAGGGCCAGGAGCTCAAGACCAGCCTGGGCATAAGCAAGACCCCTGTCTCTATAAAAACAAGCAAAAAACAGAAAATAACAAGTGTTAGTAAGGGTATAGAGAAGTTTTGTAGCCTTTGCCCTGTTCGTGGGAGTGTAAAATGATACAGTTGCTGTATAGGAGTGAGCCACGGTGCCCAGCTTGTTGCAACAATATGCTGGTTCCTCAAAAAATTAAACGTAGAATTACTACATGGTTCAGCAATTCCACTTCTGGATATATACCTAAAAGATTTGAAAGCAAGGTCTCAGACAGATGTTTGTACACCTATGTCCATAGCAGCATTATTTACAACAGCCAAGCAGTGGAAGCAACCCAAGTGTCCGTCGGCAGATAAATGGATAAGCAAAATGTAGTGTGTGTGTGTGTGTGTGTGTGTGTGTGTATACGTAAGACAAATATATACATATATGCATATATATATACAGTACAATATCATTCAACCTTTAAAAGGATTTGAATTCTAACACATGCTACAACATGGATCAACCTTGAAGACATTATGCTAAATTAAATAAACAAAACAAAAGACAAATGTCTGATTCCACTTGTATGAAGTTCCTAGAATAGCCAACTCAGACAGAAAATAGAATAGTGGTTGCGAAGAGTTGGAGGGAAAATTAGTGTTTAGTGGATACGTAGTTTTAATTTGGGATAGTAAAAATTTATAGAAATGGATGATCTGGTGATAATTGCACAAGAATGTGAATATACTTAATGCAACTGAACTTTATGTTTAAATGTAGATAAAATGGTATTTTTTATTTTTTTTTAGTTAGGGTCTGTCTCCTGTCACCCAGGCTGCAGTGCAGTAGTACAATCACAGCTCACTGTAGCCTCAACTTCCTGGGCTCCGGTGATTCTCCCACCTCAGCCTCCCAAGTAGCTGGGACTACAGGCACACACCACCACACCTGGCTAATTTTTTGTATTTTCAGTAGAGACGGGGTTTTGCCATGTTGCCCAGACTGGGTGTCAACTCCTGGGTTCAAGCGATCCACCCTCTTCAGCCTCCCACAGTGAGCTACTGTGCCTGGCCATAAAGTTTATGTTATGTATATTTTACCACAATTTAAAAAAGTGTTTCAACAAGCTGGGCATGGTGCCTCACTCCTATAATCACAGCACTTTGGGAGACTGCATGGGGGCATCACTTGAACCCAGGAGTTTGAGACCAGCCTGAGCAACATAGGGAGACCCCATCTTTACAGAAAAAAAATTTTTTTTAATTAGCCAGGTGTGGTAACCCACGCCTGTGGTCCCAACTACTTGGGAGGCGGAGGTGGGAGGATTGCTTGAGCCTGGGAGGTCAAGGCTGCGGTGAGCTGTGATCAGACCACTGTACTCTAGCCTGGCCTACAGAGTGACACCTTGTTTCAAACAAAAAAGTTTCAACAAAAAGTAGATAGAAATCGTACGAAGGGCATCTCTATTCCCTTTACGCACATTTACCTATTGTAATATTTTACCCAACTTGTTTTATTATTTTTGTGTGTGCAGTCATGTGTGCTCTATATATACACATGTAGACGTGTGGGCACAGTTTTTTTCTAAATCATTTTAGGGTAGATTACATGCATCATGGCTGTTTACTTCTAATTCAGGAAAATTTCTTAAGAATAGACATATTCTTGCCGGGCGCGGTGGCTCAAGCCTGTAATCCCAGCACTTTGGGAGGCCGAGACGGGCGGATCACGAGGTCAGGAGATCGAGACCATCCTGGCTAACATGGTGAAACCCCGTCTCTACTAAAAAATAAAAAAAAAACTAGCCGGGCGAGGTGGCGGGCACCTGTAGTCCCAGCTACTCGGGAGGCTGAGGCAGGACAATGGTGTAAACCCGGGAGGCGGAACTTGCAGTGAGCTGAGATCCAGCCACTGCACTCCAGCCTGGGTGACTGAGCGAGACTCTGTCTCAAAAAAAACAAAATAGACATATTCTTGAGCTGCGCACAGTGGCTCACGTCTATAATCTTAGCACTTTGGGAGGCCGAGGCGGGTGGATCGACGGGCGGATCACGAGGTCAGGAGATTGAGACCATCCTGGCTAACATGGTGAAACCCCGTCTCTACTAAAAAATAAAAAAAAAACTAGCCGGGCGAGGTGGCGGGCACCTGTAGTCCCAGCTACTCGGGAGGCTGAGGCAGGACAATGGTGTAAACCCGGGAGGCGGAACTTGCAGTGAGCTGAGATCCAGCCACTGCACTCCAGCCTGGGTGACTGAGCGAGACTCTGTCTCAAAAAAAACAAAATAGACATATTCTTGAGCTGCGCACAGTGGCTCACGTCTATAATCTTAGCACTTTGGGAGGCCGAGGCGGGTGGATCACCTGAGGTCGGGAGTTTGAAACAAGTCTAGCCAACATAGAGAAACCCTGTCTCTACTAAAAATACAAAATTAGCGGGGCGTGGTGACGCATGCCTGTAATCCCAGCTACTCGGGAGGCTGAGGCAGGAGAATCACATGAACCCGGGAGGCCACAGAGGTTACAGTGAGCCGAGATCACGCCATTGCACTCCAGCGTGACCAACAAGAGGGAAACTCCATCTCAAAAAAGAAGAATAGATATATTCTCTTAACTGTTGTGATTATGTACCAACTTCACAAATTTACATTGATACAATAATTTAATACCCTCTGAATTCCAGTTCTGTCAATATTGTTTTTTATAGCATCCTCACCTCCACCTCCTGCAGTATGGAATACAGTCTAGAATAGCATATTGCATTTATGCAGTGTCTCTTTAGCCTCCATTTGTCTTTTATGATATGGACATGTTTTAGGAGTATAGTACCCCTTTCGCCTTTTTGAATAGACACTTCCTCTTTTTCTGAATTGAAGTTATGGCTGGGTGCGGTGGCTCACACCTGTGATCTCAGCACTTTGGGAGGCTGAGGTGGGAGGATTGCTCGAGCCTAGGAGTTCAAAACCAGCCTGCGCAACATGGTGAAACACCGTCTCTACTGAAAATACAAAAAATTAGCTGAGGGTGGTGGCACATGCCTGTAGTCCCAGCTACCTGGGAGGCTGAGGTGGAAGAATCACCCAAGCCTAGGAAGTTGAAGCTTCAGTGAGCCATGATCACACCACTACACTCCAGCCTGGGCAGTGGAATAAGACCCTGTCTTAAAATACATACATACATACATACACACATACAAATTGAAGTTATGCTGTCTCAGTCAGGAAACTGCATAGGTGTTGTATCCTTCTCATGTTATCACATTTGGAAACTCAATACAATTTCATCTAAGTGCATAATGAGGGGAATCAGCAAATGCTGTAGGAGATAGGAAAGACATCATTGGAAAGGAACCTGATTTGATAGCATATTTCTAACATTTTACTTAATTTTCCACCAGTGTCAAATTTTGCATAGTTCAGCTAATCTGTATTACTGTTTTATGCCAGTTTTTAAGCTCCTGTATTAAATAGAGAATATTACTGATTTCTGTTTTTAAATTTAATGAAATCAAGTGTGTCTTTCAAATGGTGATCAAGGTTCTACTGATTATTACCATAAGGTTCCCCCAAAAGATTTGGATTGCTATAAGATGACATGGAACTTTGACATATGAGAACAAGTCTTTATTCTCTTCCTGGTTTCATCAAATATGAGTCAGACTGACAAGTTGTACTCTTGGCTTTGCCGCCATTCTAGAACCTTTTAGCTCCCCTACTTAAGTTATAGAAAGCTGCTGAAAGTACTTTTCTTGCCAATACCTTTTGTAGAATATATAAATAGTGGTAATGCTGATGTATCTATCCTCAATGCCATTTTTCCCTTCCAGGCTGTCTTACAAAAATTATTCAAATTTTGCATGCATAGGTAACAGGATATTTGGCAAAATATGATTAAAGCAAATATCAGTTTACAGTATTTCTTGGTATTTTTCTTCTCATAGGAAGCACTGGTTAACACAGTTGAGCTATATTTATTGGCTATAGGTAGGAGAGCCAGAGGTATATTTCAAGCCATTATTATTTGTAAGATTATTTCCTTCCCATATACCTTCTGCAAATGATTCCTTGGACTTTGTGCATTTTGTTTCTGCAGTTTGAAGAAAACAGGTCTGAAACAAGGTCTTACCCCCAGCTGCCTCTGAACACAGTGACTGCCAGATCTCCAAACATCAAGTCCAGCTTTGTCCGCCAACCTGTCTGACATGTCGGGACCCGTGCCAAGCAGGGCCAGAGTTTACACAGATGTTAATACACACAGACCTCGAGAATACTGGGATTACGAGTCACATGTGGTGGAATGGGGGTAATTGTTTTTGTTGACTTCATTATACTCACTCAGAGGGCTGAATCTTGTGGATTTGTTGAGTAGTTTTTGTCAGAAAACCTCCATGACTCTGTATGTGTATACCTCAAGATCAAAGCCCAATTTGTGTTTTCTTCTTTTGAGCTGAAAATTTGGTTTTGCAGTGAAGAAGCAGAGTTGCTTTGGCAAGTGAACAATTTTAATGGGCTTGCCATGTAAAAATCATTTTAGTTTCTTATCCTTTTCTCTGATTTATATGCAGTCATGCACCACATAACAACGTTTGAATTAATGACAGACCACATGTAGGACAGTACCATAAGATTATAAGAGAACTGAAAAATTTCTGTGGCCTAATGATGTCGTCGTAACATCAACAATGCATTCATTACCTTTTCTATGTTTAGATACACAAATACCATTGTGTTACAATTGCCTTTTTATTATGGTACACATTTGTATCCTAGGAGCCATAGGCTATACCCTAGGTATGTAGTATGCCATACCATGTAGGTTTGTGTAAACACTCTGATGTTTAGCACATTTCTCAGAATGTCATTAAATAACTGATGACAGTATTCTGTACAGGCACCTGGCAATAAAAAGTTACCTATCAGCTTGCTTATCAAGCTAAGGGCATTGCAGATCAGTGAGAATCGATACTTGAGAGACTTTGAAAGCACCAAAATCTTACATAAAGTATTTTGAGGTATTGAATGTTGTTTCATGTTGATACAGGAGGATGAAACAGTTCTCCAAAAAGGTAACTTCTTTCTGATGAGAAGCAGAATTAAATTCTTAAACATTTGCCCATGTCTTAACATGGAATTCAGCCCAAATTCTATCTTGAACAGTTGTAGTCTGCCTGAGCAGCTGTGTTTGCCCTCCTAATTCTCTGTGCAGACTCATTTGGATGTTTGCATTTCCTGTCCCAATGTGGTAGACATTTAATTGGTCAGATCATACTTATGTGATAAAAGTATTTTGATATTCAAGTGCAAAAGAAAGCAATTAGAAAACCAAAGCTGCAGCTCCTGTATGCTGTATTTTATATCTGACTGCGTGTGATTTCCATAACCTGTAAGTGGTAAGTGGATGCTTCCCTAAATTGTCATAGGGTGTATGTTTAATCTTGAGTATGTCATGATTTGTGTGTGTGTGTGTGTGTGTGTGTGTGTGTGTGTGTGTGTGTGTGGGTGGAGATGAGTCTTGCTCTGTCGCCCTGGCTGCAGTGCAGTGGCGTGATCTCGGCTCACTGCGACCTCTGCCTCCTGGGTTCATGCGATTCTCCCACCTCAGCCTCCGGAGTAGCTGGGATTACAGGCATCTGCTGCCCCACCCAGCTAACTTGAGTATGCCATGATTCTTAACAATAAATACATTGCTTCTGAATACAGAGACACTGTATGCTGTAAAGACACCATTAAGTGCCAGTGTGGTTTACTACCAATAAATGTTGTTACTACTGATAATCTAACAGTTTTCCGTTTATGTCACAGGCTTTGGACTCTAGGTAACACTGTTTACTATAGGAATTTCAACTGCTATCTTCAAATTGAGTGCTTTGCACTTGGTTCTGCTTAAATGGCACTAAAGAGCCCTTTTGGGCTTTTGACATGGTACTGTTTGTTTGCTCGCATTTGTTTTGTATACCCTCCCATAGGAAGAGAACTCAAGACAGAAAGAAGTAGGAGCTTTCTTCCCCTAGACCTACCATGATTATAATGTTGTCCATTGTTTTTAGTACATTTTGTCTTTTCATTCACTTTCTTTTTAGCTACTTGAGGAAAATGAATGGTTGATATGGTTGATTTGGTTCATATTGGATACTTAGTAGCTCCAGCAGGAGTAGATAGAATTTAGGCCTTAATGGAACTCTGTTTGTCATTCTTCAGAGCACAGCCCTCTACATTGGAAGCAGGCAGGGGCAGGAGGAAAATGTTGGCATTTCCCTTATTCTACCTCTGTTTATTACCTCTGATGTTGCTTATTGGTCACAGAATATGGGTATAAGTAGAGGAGAGGACCACTGACTATAGTTTACAATCTATAGTGTGCTCTGCGAACTTTTACTACACATGGACTATCCCCAGAGCTTGTCCTGGAGGGCAAATAGATTAAGCCTATACATTTCAAAGCCATTTACCTTCAAAGAGGCCTGTTAAAAATCAGCTGCTGCCAAAGTTGGCTAGATTGAAACAGTCTTGCAAAATGTTTTGAGTTCCTGCTAAGTGCCAACACTGGACCAAGCCCTAAGGGACAAGAATATATAAAAATTATTCTCTTGGGGAAAGCTGTCTCTTGTTGGAGACAAACATATTTAGAACAAACGTTAATACAAGCTAGCTCCATGTCATATGCCAGTAAAGATGTAAACAGTTTGGGATTTGAAAGAATAATTGAAAGGTGTAAGTTTTCCTAATTCTAGGATTTGGAACACACGTATTTTTAAGTGGCCTAATTAAAAAAAATACAATGAAACCAATTTGGGAATTATTTGAAATACCTCTTCTTTTACACCTGCTGGCAGTAGATTCCTGTAAGTTGAATTGATGCTTGATAATTTGACCGTTTATAAGTCATTTTGTTTGTGTCCACAGAAATCAAGATGACTACCAGCTGGTTCGAAAATTAGGCCGAGGTAAATACAGTGAAGTATTTGAAGCCATCAACATCACAAATAATGAAAAAGTTGTTGTTAAAATTCTCAAGGTGAGTACAAGAGATAATTTCAGAGGTATTTGGAATATAGATTTTTAAAAATAGTTGTGAAGACTTTTTTAAAACAGCATTTAAAAGGTTTTTGGTGCCAAAGCAAATAAATAAAATTTTCTTGTATAGTATGAACTCAATTGAACAAGTTCTGCTTATTTGACAGATCAGGAAACTGAAGCAAAAGAAGTGATTTGAGTTGACTCATATTGCTAGTTTGTGGCAGAGTAAGGGAGCAAAGGTATAGCCTCTTCTCTCCCAGTTCTTGGCTAATACTTATTTCCTATACTTTTCATTATATAATGAGGCTTTTATTTTCAATAAATAAATAAAAATTGCCTCTACTTTGTAAGTCACAGGACTTAAGGGGGACAGACAGATGATATCAGTGCAGCTCGTCTGGTGTAATTGCCCATGCTTAGATGATGTGAGTGATAGGGACTAAAACAAACTGGGAAACACATGCCTCTTCAAAAGGAGTTAGCTGCTTCTCAGCTGAAGCTGATGATTGCCCTGCAGTCATGCAAGTCCATTGTTGCTTCATACTCTGTTTTCCAAAGAAAAGCCAGAAATTTATATTTGTATATGAATTCTCCTGACTTTTAAGTGTTGGCTCAAGATTTAAAAAATAATGCACAGGCCAGATTTGGCCTCTGGGCTACCAATATACAACTTCTAATTTAGTTATAACATGCTGTGCACTGTCTTATATTGGGAACTTAGCATATAGTTCCTTACCACAGGAACTTTTTCATATTTGACACTGAAAAGTAGAAGTTTCCAAACTTTCTCAATTTATAACACTTATACTATCTTAGTAATTTTTCATGGTACTCCTAAGTCAAGAAATACCTCATCTCTGTATTAAGTAGCAAGGTCCAAATAGCTAAGTAAGTTTTATTTTTTTTGTTTTTGTTTTTGTTTTGAGATGGAGTCTCGCTCTGTCGTCCAGGCTGGAGTGTAGCGGCGAGATCTCGGCTCACTGCAACCTCCGCCTCCTGGGTTCAAGCAGTTCTCCTGCCTCAGCCTCCCAAGTAGTTGGGACTACAGGTGCATGCCAGCATGCCCAGCTAATTTTTGTATTTTTAGTAGAGATGGGGTTTCACCATATTGGTCAGGCTAGTCTCAAACTCCTGACCTCAGGTGATCTGCCCGCCTCGGCCTCTCAATGTGCCAGGATTACAGGCATGAGCCACTGCACCTGGCCACTAAGTATTTCTATTTTAACGACTTGGTAGCCATTTAAAAAGTTATTCACGTAAATAAAAAGAAAAATAATAGTTTTATTCTTAGTAACTATAATTTATTACCATCGGGTTATGTAGACCTGTTACTGTATAGCTTTTCAAATGTTGTAATCAGATTGGACACCACCACCCTCATATCCTGTCGTTGATTTTTGTGCAGTACTTGCTTTTTATCACAGCAACTTCTGCAAACCCAGCTTCACAAAAAATATGCGCCCTCACAAGGAATATAATACAATCTAATGTTGAAACTACGAACTACTTCAAGCTGGTAGTGCACCCAGTATCTGGCAGATGCAATGATTGTTTGGTGTGTTTTCCTCAAAAAAGTAAAGTATTCCATAGTACTCCTGCGCATTGCTGGAGTGCCTCACATGCCATTTGAGAACCAAAGAGTTTAAGTATTTATATCTATCTTGAAATATGTAGAAAGAGAACTGGGTTGGAAATCAAAACATTTGGGTGACTAGCCACAGTAGTCCTTTTAACCTAGGACATGTTTATCCATCTATTAAAAGAATGTTGGCTCAGTGTAGTGGCATGTGCCTTTAGTTGAAGCTACTCGAGGGGCTAAAGTGGGAGGATCACTTGAGCCTGGAAGTTGAAGGTTGCACTGATCTGTGATGAAACCCACTGCACTCCAGCCTGGGCAATGGGAGTGAGACCCTGTCTCGAAAAACAAAGGATTAAATACAAAATTGTGTGCGTATGTGCATACCTTGGAGACTGGAGTTCTTTATGA
Source organism: Colobus angolensis palliatus (assembly GCF_000951035.1). Classification (NCBI taxonomy): domain Eukaryota; kingdom Metazoa; phylum Chordata; class Mammalia; order Primates; family Cercopithecidae; genus Colobus; species Colobus angolensis. Next base: position 4,101,728 of record NW_012112475.1, on the reverse strand, counting down.
TTGTATGGTGATATTCATATGGAAAGGTATATGATAGAATGAGGTGATATATTATTATTTAGAGCCACATGAAAAGCATGAATAGTGGGTCTACAGTTCAGAAGAGGGTAGTAGTCAGGAAAAGCTCCCTGGAGCTGTCTTCAGGCTAAATGGGAGGAGGATTTGGATAGGTGTTGGGTGGAAGTGGTGAAGGGAAGCAGGCTATAGAGTGCACCAAGATAAGAAAGGAGGAAGAGGGAAAAGTGAGAGAAATATTTCATGTGAAAGATATAATGTTATGTGACCATATATAGGAGTTGAACTTGGAAAGAGAGATTAAGTTGGTGAAGGCCTGGAAAAAAATCTCTGCATTTCCTTGCAGTCTTAAAATTATGACTGTCTCCTGTAGATAATTGTGAGCCCTTGATAGTTTTGAATGAAGGGTAATTTAGAAAGATTTTTTTCAGCTCAGTTTTTCTAACTGTATTGTATATTTTACTGTAACTGTGGGTAGGTGGTGTAAGTATAGATGAAGTTCCTTCGTAAACCATATTTAAAATTTTTAATCTCCCCTGTTTAATAAGAAAAAGTTGCATTGATCACATTAAATTAGGGCCTGAGTCAGCTGCCTGGTCTGTCACAAACCAGCTTTTTAAGTTTATAGATTCGAAGGATTCTGTAGAATAGTTTTGTCAACCAGAAGCTTTTTTTTCCACTAAAAAATCCAGCAATTGAGTTAATGAAAAACAGGAGGTAAGTTGTTGGGTTAGTCTCTGCAGGATAGAAAGATCTCCCAGCAGGAAGAGAAAACTTCTATTATCTTGTTTCTTAGGTAGATACTGTATTGGGTAAGAGGTCGTGGGTTGAATTCAATGTGGACTACATGGAAGTCATTAGTAAAATAGCTTCTATTTATTGGGTACCCCTTTGCATTGGACCTGTTCTAACTGTGGTATATAAATCACTGACGGGGAAGTATAGTCCCTTTCAGCAATGAGAAACATTTAAATGCTTTTCTGAACACTGCACAACCACAAAGTCAGGTTTTGAGAACTGTCGGTGTTTCCAAAATCTGCTTGCTTTCTGCTACCAGGTGCTTGAGGCTTAAGACAAAGTTAAGAGAATTTATAGTATATTATTTAGTAGTTTCTGGACCTGGATCATCAGCCTGGAAAGTATCTAAAAATAAATACCCCGTTTCCCTCTCAAGATTCTGATTTAGTAAATCTTGGTGGGTTCTGTGAGTCTGTATGTCAGAAAAATCCAGATGATTGTTGGTCATCAAACTTTAGTAACTACCAATCTTGTAAATGAAGAGATGAGATGTATTTAACTTCTAAGAGTTCTATGCAGGGCATCGAGTCTGAGGTGACAACACTCTCGGAAAAGACCTGCACAGTCCACAGTACAGCAGGCACACAGGCCGCATGAGGCTGTTAAGCACTTGAAATGTGGCTGGGCTGAATTGAGATATGCTGTAAGGGTAAAATATATTAGATTTTAAAGGCTTAATACAGAAAAAAGAAGGTAAAATAGATTAGTAATTTTTTACATTGATTTATATGTTAAAATAAGATTTTAGATTAATAAAATACATTAATTTTGTCCTTTTTTAAATTTCTTGATGTGGCTACACAAGAAACATTTAAAATTACACATGTGGTTTGCATTGTATTTCCTTTGGTCCAGGACTGTTTTAGACTATTCAGGAGAAGGCTTTATAAGCCCAGTCACGGTGGCTCATGCCTGTAATCCCAGCACTTTAAGAGGCCAAGGCAGGTGGATCATGAGGTCAGGAGTTCGAGATCAGCCTGGCCAACATGGTGAAACCCATCTCTACTGAAAATACAAAAATTAGCCAGGCGTGGTGGCGTGTGCCTGTAATCCCAGCTACTCCGGAGGCTGAGGCAGGAGAATTCCTTGAACCTGGGAGGTTGTAGTTGCAGTGAGCTGAGATCGTGCCACTGCACTCCAGCCTGGGCGACAGAGCAAGACTCCATCTCAAAGAAAAAAAAGAAAGAAAAGAAAAGGAGGAGGCTTTATAAAGGAGGTACAGTTGGACTAAGGCGCTCCTCAGAAAAAAATGGAAAGGATTCCATACTAGAACAGATGTGGAAAGGATGGGTGAGGACAAAGGAATGTTTAAGATACACTCTGCAGAGTACTCTTTTTAGAATGGAGGGATTCATTTATAAGAGTATTGGCACTTTGGGAGGCCGAGGCAGGCAGATCACAAGGTCAGGAGATCGAGACCATCCTGCCTTACATGGTGAAACGCCGTCTCTACTAAAAGTACAAAAATTAGCTGGGCATGTTGATAGGTGCCTGTAGTCCCAGCTACTCGGGAGGCTGAGGCAGGAGAATGGCGTGAACCCGGGAGGTGGAGCTTGCAGTGAGCCGAGATCGCACCACTGCACTCCAGCCTGGGCAACAGAGCGAGACTCCGTCTCAAAAAAAAAAAAAAGAGTATTGGCGATCAGGCTAGACAGTTATTATTATGTTATGTTCCAGCCATATTCTGAAGTCTTTCAAATACCTCATTTGATTCTTGGAACAATCTTATGAGATGGGTACTCTTGTTATTCATTTTACACCTAACGAAAGGTTTAGAGAGGTTATGTGGTTTGCCATTACAATGAAAGGCTTAGAGAGGTTATGTGGTTTGCCATTACAATGAAAGGCTTAGAGAGGTTATGTGGTTTGCCATTACAATGAAAGGCTTAGAGAGGTTATGTAGTTTGCCATTACAATGAAAGGCTTAGAGAGGTTATGTAGTTTGCCATTATAGCTAGCAAGTAGTAAAGGTAGGTTTCACATTGGGCATTATGACTCCAAGACCCAAACTTTACCCTCAGGGTTATGCTACATAAAGATGTTTTGACCATCCTTGTTGTTGGCCCTGATTAGAAGAAGAAATGGAAAGGGCCCATGTTTCATCCTAATTGATAAAAAGCTTTTCAAGATATACTTTAGTATTACTAACCATTTAAATTGCTACTTTGTAAGGTTTTAAGACATTAACATGTTTAACATGTTTTAAAACATGAACATCAAGACTGATGATTGAAATGCTAATTCTGCAGAAGTCTGGTCTTTGGAATAGAAATCTTTTTTTCTTTCAATTCAACATTTGTAAGTACCTGCAGAATACCTGGCACAGTGCTAGGAGAAGGATTCAGAGATGAATGTGACATTTTCTTCCTTCAAGGTGCACATAAGTAAGCCATTTATATATTACACTACATGTTGAAATACTCTGAAAAAGAGTGTTTTGTTTTGTTTTGTTTTGTTTTTTGCTGATGTACTTTTCCCTTTCAGCCAGTAAAAAAGAAGAAAATTAAGCGTGAAATAAAGATTTTGGAGAATTTGAGAGGAGGTCCCAACATCATCACACTGGCAGACATTGTAAAAGACCCTGTGGTGAGTATAGTAGGTGTTAGCAAGGCCCACCAGGGCTGAGATGGTGTTTGACCTGGAGCACAACTGGCCTCTTTTTGTTCCCTCCCCCAACCCTCATCATTAAGTCCTGCTTTGAAAGTGCTTAATTAGATATACCATTTAACTAGCTTGGGTCTTTCTTTCAAAGAGACCTCCACCCACAGACTATTTCTTATTCTTCTAGGCTAAGAGACTGATAGCACTGGAAACTGAAATGTGTTAATCCATTTTGCAAACTCAGGTCCGATGCCGATGGGCGGTGGGCGCATTGTCGGGCTGCCTAGAGCCTGGTGAGACTTCAGCTCCATGTCTTCTGTTTGAAATCCATCCCAAAAATGACCTAAGTGTGGTGATAATCAGAGCGGGGAGGGCTTGTAGCAATAGAGGGTTTCTTACTACTGAGGCGAGGACTGCCAAATTCACCATGCAGCATCCGCAAACATTGTCCCCACTAAAGCTGTCAGGGCTGTTGCTAATGTGTGTTTTTGTTTTTGTTCTTTTCCCCTAGTCACGAACCCCCGCCTTGGTTTTTGAACACGTAAACAACACAGACTTCAAGGTATAATATATAACCAACTGTTTCGGGCTAGTGGGTTTTTAGACCACATAGCCTTTGGGGATGATGCTGTTAGAAGAGCTTGCTTCGAATTTGTTTTTAAAAAGATTTTCATCCTTACAGTGCAAATTTTAAGATAGAAGAACTCCTATACAAGCAGTGCCCACTTTCTGCATCTTGATATTTTGCCCATTTGTTAAATGTTCTTTTTAATAACCAATACATTTACTTCTCACTACTTAGTTGACAGTTTCTGCTGATGTTCAACCTAATGAAGGCAGCAACACATGTTCACTTAGGATTGGCCTTATGGCATTCGCTTTAAACAATAGTGTTCAGGAAGAAATATATTGTGTATATAAAAGTAGGGACTGCTTATTTCTTAGGATTCGTCAGGAACTGTGGGCGATAGATCTCAAAAGGCAGGAATCAAAGAAGGGTAATGTCAAATTGCCATAACACAAACCTCTATAAGCGATATCTCAGAATTCTGGCTGGGCGCGGTGGCTCAAGCCTGTAATCCCAGCACTTTGGGAGGCTGAGACGGGCGGATCACGAGGTCAGGAGATCGAGACCATCCTGGCTAA
>NW_012112475.1:4088519-4096713 GCF_000951035.1 Colobus angolensis palliatus | reverse complement strand
GAGAGATATCTCAGAATTCCAATCTATCCGGTGGCCTACTTATTTCATACAGTTCCAATTTTACAGAAGAATGTAGCTACTCTTTTGGAGTAAAAGTTGTAAAAGATCTTTGATTTGCCTTTCCACCACTCCAGTATACAGAATGTTATATATTAATAAATTAGTGAATTCTTTTGCAGAGATAGGGAAAAAAAGAGGAGCTGTTATAGAGTCAGAATGGTAATTTCAAGAAAAACTTTGTCAGAAGATATTGCTAACCATTTAAAGAGATGTACATGTGGCTGGGCATGGTGGCTTACGCCTGTAGTCCTGGCTATTGGGGAAGCTGAGGTAGGAGGATCTCTTGAGCCCAGGAGTTTGAGGTTGCTGTGAGTTATGATCACAGCACAGCACTCCAGCCTGGGCAACAGAGTGAGACCCTGTCTCAAAAAAAAAAAAAAAAAAAGACCTGTCCATGTAAAAAACATTCTGCAACTCTTTGGAAACTGGAAAGGATACATAACAGTTGTTCACAGAGTTTACTTTCCTATTGGAACAAGAATAGTTTTGTTAAATTGACTTAACAGGTTTGGCATTATGCCATCTGTGTACCCACTGGTGATCTGCAGGGCTAACTATATAAGCCAAAAATGAGTTAGTTCCCTAGTAAGGAGGCAGTATATTTGCCAAAATGTCTTTTTTGAGAAGGTCTGAAGATAAAAGCAAACTAAATTATAGGTGTGTATCAGTGCATATTAACGTATCTAGATCGGTATGTTTCTAACAGTGGATTATAGCTTCTGCAATATATGTTTAAGTAATTCTTCACTTTTAAGAGTTGAAGACCCGGAGTATCTCTTTAAAATTAATGTAATGTTGGAGAAATAGAGAGCAGTGAATGGACAGATCTTGGAACAACGGTAAATGAGCCAAGTCTTGGTTTGAATTACTGTGGGTGAGGGTGAAAAATGCCTTTCTGTCAGCATTATTTCATGGCTCAAACATTTGTCTTTAACAGCAATTGTACCAGACGCTAACAGACTATGATATTCGATTTTACATGTATGAGATTCTGAAGGTAAGTGAACCTTGGATACTAAATATTTTTTAAATTGGTCTTCTCTTTGTTAAATAGTAAATTGATGGTAGAAAAGCCAGCAAATTAACTTTGTAAAGTATGTTGAAAGAAGGGACCTCTATATAAGTTTTTAATAAGTTAATAGTATCATACCTGTAATCCCAGCACTTAGAAAGGCTGAGGCAGGAGGATTGCTTGAGGCCAGGAGATCAAAAGACCAGCCTGGGTGACGTAGTGAGACCCTCATCTCTTCAAAAAAAAAATTTTTTTTTTTATTATACTTTAAGTTCCAGGGTACATGTTCATAACATGCAGGTTTGTTACATATGTATACTTGTGCCATGTTGGTGTGCTGCACCCATCAACTCGTCAGCACCCATCAACTCGTAAAAAAAAATTTTTTTTTTTTAATTACCTGGGCATGGTGGTGTGCACCAGTAAGTCCCAGCTACTTGGGAGGCCAAGGCAGGAGGATTGCTTGAGGCCAGCAGATCAAGACCAGCCTGGGCAACATAGTGAGACCCTGTCTCTACAGAAAAATTAAAAATTAGCTGGGCATGGTGGCTCATGCTTGTAATTCCAGCTACTTGGGAGGCTGTGACAGGAGGATCTCAGGAATTTGAGGCAGCAGTGAGCTATGATTGTTGCACAGGCTGGAGTACAGTGGCACAGAGTGAGACTCTGTCTCTAAATACATAAATAAATAAAAATTAATAATAGGATCAGAACCCTTGTGCCAAGGGTTATGGAATGGGGTCTAGTAGGAGTATAATTTAGAACAATTTGAAAAAGAGTGTTTGTAAAAGAGCTAAGAGTGACCCCTTAACAAATATTTGTAATCTCTGTGTGCCCCTACATAAGTTAAATTTTCAAAACTCCTGAAAACACCTGATGTGCTAGCTTCTGATATACTTTATTTCACTGAAGATTCAACAAATAAAACAGTAAACTGCGACTCAGTTCTCAAAGGGTAATTGTCCTAAGGATTGTGTAAATTTCTGCTTATAGATTGCTAATTGAAAATTTACTTTCATTTCTAAAGTGGGGTCACCAAATATCTTGTTCCCAGTAGTCACAAGGTCAGCTTTCTAGATGAGACAATTGCTAAAAGTTGGCTAAGGTTTCTTACTAAATAAGAGTTGACATAAAGTCTGCTGTTGGAGCCTTAGAAGTACCTTGAGGAGATTGTGCCAGCAGAGATACTTGATCTTTCCATTGGCTCATGCAGTTTGTGGCAAGCAAGGCTTTAGAAAGTTACAGATATGATTGCCCAGCCCTGGGAACTGTAGGAACCCAAGTTGCCCTTCAGGAAGGATGAGAATTTGGCCAATAACGTCAGTTGACTGAAAGGCTGGTATTAACAAACCCCAAAGATTATAGTACTCAGTTCCCTTTAGCGTGAGGTTGGAAACATTTCAGATTGGATTTGATCACCTAAATCAGGCATTGGCAAACTTCTTTAAAGGGCCAAATAGTAAATATTTTAGGCTTTGTGGGCCATGTAGTGTTCAGCTCTGCTGTTGTAGCACAAAAGCAACCATAGACAATATGCAAACAAATAGGCATGGCTATGTTCCAATAAAACATTATTTACAAAAGCAGACATCAGGCCAAATTTGGCCTGTAGTTTGCCAACCTCTGTTATAGGCTCTTAGTTGCTAAAGAATTACTGTTCTTTGAATAAGAGGTTTATAGTAAAGATCTATTTTCTTTCTTTGAGGGGTCTGTGAAAATAATCTAGGATCTGTACAAGACGGAAAACTTTGAAGTGGTGCAATTTGGGTATACTTTGGGTCTTTTTAAGACAGAAAACATGTTGAAACAACTATATCAGAAAAAGATCTCTAAGCTCAGAGACCTGAGTTTGCTTGACTATGAGATCATGAACAAGTCTCTGAAGCATTGCTGTGGAAGTGACTGTCCTCAGCTTGAATCCCAGGGGTATTGTGAGGCTAAAAGGAAAATTAACATGGAGGGAAAAGTAAAGGACTCTTAACTATTATTCAGGCTAACTCCTTTCTTACCTGTTGCTCCCACAGGCCCTGGATTATTGTCACAGCATGGGAATTATGCACAGAGATGTGAAGCCCCATAATGTCATGATTGATCATGAGCACAGAAAGGTAAAGTGATAGATGGACAAGTGTTATTTATCTCTGTGATGTAGTTAATTGCCCATCTTCAACACTTTATCCCTTGTCACAGACCCTAGTACCTATTCGGCCCTTGATAAATATTTGGTGAATGAATGAATTTACAAATCAACATGTTTGAACCATTATTTATATTCCTAAGAATGCTACCAAGAAGGAAACATTAGTGTAGTGGGCAAAATGTTCATCTTCTAAGCCCAGAAACGTGGCTTCTAGTCTTTTTTGTTGAATAACTAGTTTCCTGAGACACTACTTTGTCTTCATTTGCCTTCTTTTTCTTTCTTGTACAGTGTGGGTAATAATTGCCCTGCAGGCAACTAGGTATTCATGAGAATTAAATGTGCACAGTTAAGTGGATGAAATACACAGAAAATGCTACTTCTGTTAGTAGGTGTCATGAGGCCCCTATTGTCTACAAATGCTTTTACATGAGAGCTGTAATGGCCACATGCTGTAACATTTCAGTTTTTTAAGGTGACCAAGCTATGATGACTTATCTGTTGTGGTCTTTGGGGAGGTAGGTGATTGGTTTATGCAACTAAATATTTTTAGGCAAATACTATGTCAAAGGCACCATTCTAGGAGCTAGGGATATATGAGTGAACTAAACATACAGTAAATGCTTGTCTTTTAGGAGCTTACATTTAGGGAGGCTGGTGGGATAGAAAGTTATTTTGATGTAGAATCAAAAACAAGAATAGTGAATGGCAAGAGGGTATTTGCAGTTTTAAACCAGTTGTAAAGGAAGGTTTCACTGGAAAGGTGACATTTTAGAGAGCACTGGAAGGGACCCAGCCATGCAGTCTTATGAAGAAACATGTCCCAAGGTAGAGTAAATAGCAAGTACAAAGTCCCTTGAGGTAAGGATGTGTTTGGCATGTTGGAAGAGCCTCAAGGATAAAGCTGGGACAGAATGAACGCAGGGAAAGAAGGAAATGAGATCAAAGAGGTTAAAACCAAATCATGTAAAACCTTATTGGTCATTGTTAGGCCTTTTCTCTGAAGATAGAGAGCTTTTGCATACTCTTGCATATTCTTTTTTTTTTTTTTTTGAGACGGAGTCTCGCTGTGTCGCCCAGGCTGGAGTGCAGTGACGCGATCTTGGCTCACTGCAAGCTCTGCTTCCCGGGTTCATGCCATTTTCCTGCCTCAGCCTCCCGAGTAGCTGGGACTACAGGCGCCCACCACGGTGTCCGGCTAATTTTTTTGTATTTTTAGTAGAGACGGGGCTTTACCGTGTTAGCCAGGATGGTCTCGATCTCCTGACCTTGTGATCTGCCCGCCTCAGCCTCCCAAAGTGCTGGGATTACAGGCGTGAGCCACCACGCCCGGCCAAGCTTTTGCACATTCTAAGCTTTGGCATGTTCTCACTTGAAATTTAACAGTTTACTACACATGTAGAACAGCTAAAATGAAAAATGGTGATGGTACCAAGTGCTGACAAAAATGTGAAGAAACTTGATCTCTCATACATTGCTGGTAGGAATGTAAAGTTTAGCATTTTGGAAAATGCTAAACTATTGTTTTATAGTTTGTTGGTTTCTTGAAAAGCTAAACATACTAATCCTGCAGTGGCATTTATCTCAGAGCAACAAAATCTTAGGTCCACACAAAAGCCTGTATATGAATGCAACTATATTTTTAATAGCTTAAAATTGAGGGAAAAAGCTGGGCATGGTGACTCAGGCCTGTAATTCCAGCATTTTGGGAGGCCAAGGCCAGCAGGTCACGAGTTCAGGAGTTGGAGACCAGCCTGGCCAACATGGTGAAACCCCGTCTCTACTAAAAAAATACAAAAATTAGCCGAGTGTGGTGGCATGCACCTGTAATCCCAGCTGCTCAGGAGGCTGAGGCAGGAGAATTGCTCGAACCTGGGAGGTGGAAGTTGCAGTAAGCCGAGATCGTGCCACTCCGTTCCAGCCTGGGTGACACAGCAAGACTGCATCTCAAAAAAAAAAAAAAAGGTGTGGGGGGGGAAGTGCCCTTCAGTGAAGGAATGGTTAAACAAACTGGCATATCCATACCATATATTATTATTATGAAGTAGTATTTCTCAATAAAAAGGAAAGAACTATGATACCTGCAACAACTTGGGTGGATCACATGCTTAGTGAAAAAAGGCAATCTCAAAAAGAGTTATATGGCAATGACTCCATTTCTGTAGCATTCTCTTTTTTTTTTTTTGAGATGGAGTCTCGCTGTGTCTCCCAGGCTGGAGTGCAGTGGCGCGATCTCGGCTCACTGCAAGCTCCGCCTCCTGGGTTCACGCCATTCTCCCGCCTCAGCCTCCGAGTAGCTGGGACTACAGGTGCCCGCCACCACGCCCGGCTAGTTTTTTTTTTTTTTTTTTTTAGTAGAGGCGGGGTTTCACCGTGTTAGGGTGGTCTCGATCTCCTGACCTCGTGATCCACCCGCTTCGGCCTCCCAAAGTGTTGGGATTACAGGCTTGAGCCACCACGCCCGGCCTTCTGTAGCATTCTCAAAATGGTAGGGATAAAGAACAGGGGTTGCCAGGGGTTGGGCTTACACACAGGACATGTGTGGTGATGGAACAGTTCTATACCTTGTTGAGATTATATGAATTTACACATATGATAAAATTGCATAGAAACACACACACAAACATGTGCGTGCATGTAGCACTGGTAAAACCTGAATAAGATCTTTCTGAATTGTACCAATGTCAGTTTCTTGGTTTTGATATTGTACTGTAGTTATGTAAGATGTTACTATTAGGGGAAACTGGGTAAAGGGTACAGAGAATCTCTACTACTTTTGCAATTTCCTGTGAATCTATAATCTCTCCATAGCAACCTGAACAATCCTTTTAAAAAGCTGTTTATGTTTATTTTAAAATATTTAATTATTTTTTAAATAACTGTTAAACTATTTATTTGGTATTTATTAAACTATAGAGGGCAAGAGTGAAAGCAGTGAAACCGATTAGGAGAAGGGGCTATGGCAGTATATCAAACAAGACTTGGTGTTGGCTTGGATCAGGGCAGTGGCAGTGGGGGTGATGATAATGGTCAGAATATGGTACAGGCTTCAGGATTTGTTGACAGATTAAATGTGAGGTCTGAGGGAAACAAGAATCCAGGGTGAATCTTAAGTTTTGGCTTATATGACAGGATGAATATCACCTTTAACTGAGCAGGGGGAGACTATGAGTGGAGGTAGTTTTGCAGGGAGTAATCAAACGTTTAGTTTTGAGATGTAGGCAGTAAACTTAGTGCCAGAGGAGTCTGATGTTATTCCTCAGGGCCTGCTGCTGGCACTTCAGATCATGGTTGTGCTGTGCACAGTGGACAGATAAGCTTGCCTCTTACCCCTTTTTCCATATTTAAGATGCGTTTTGGTAAAAGCTGTATGGTATGACTTTTCTGTTATTTCATCTATCCAGCAAATATTTATTCATTTTTCTCCTGTATACCAGGCATTATGTTGAATTCTGAAAATTACAAAGGTGAATAAAACAGTCCCTACCCCCTAGGGCTTGTCATCCATATTGAAAAAGAAAGGTAGAAAACATATAATAGGCCGGGCGCGGTGGCTCAAGCCTGTAATCCCAGCACTTTGAGAGGCCGAGACGGGCGGATCACGAGGTCAGGAGATCGAGACCATCCTGGCGAACATGGTGAAACCCCGTCTCTACTAAAAAAATACAAAAACCTAGCCGGGCGAGGTGGCGGGCGCCTGTAGTCCCAGCTACTCGGGAGGCTGAGGCAGGAGAATGGCGTAAACCCGGGAGGCAGAGCTTGCAAGTGAGCTGAGATCCGGCCACTGCACTCCAGCCTGGGCGACAGAGCAAGACTCCGTCTCCAAAAAAAAAAAAGAAAACATATAATACAGAGTTTAGGTTCTGTTAAAGAAATATATCTAAAATTCAGGGGGCTGAAGGCAGTGATCAGTTCTATCTAGGTAATTAGAGAAGACTTCATTGAGGAGCTAACTTAAATATCCCAAAAGTTAAGGAGATGCTTACCAATAGGATTATAGGCTAGGTAGTAGGGACATTTTAGTCATTGAGCAGTTTAAGAAATTTGTAAAAGCACAAATGAGATTGTATCTTTTAGGAACAAAATCATGGAGAAAGTTGTATGTCAAGCTGAAAAGTTTTATTTTCGTCCTGAAGGCCATAAGTAGTCAGTGAAGGGGTTTCAGTAGAGAGTGGCGTATCTGGTGTATTTTATCAAGAGTATGCTAATGGCACAATGTGGGTAGGTTAGAGAAAGATAAAATTGCTCATGATTTATTCTTTTTCAGCTACGACTAATAGACTGGGGTTTGGCTGAGTTTTATCATCCTGGCCAAGAATATAATGTCCGAGTTGCTTCCCGATACTTCAAAGGTCCTGAGCTACTTGTAGACTATCAGGTGAGAAGAGAAGGTCAGGCATAATTTTGGTCCTGTGATTATTTCGCACATAATTTACAAAAAAAAAAAAAAAAAATGTCATTTTGTGCATTTAGGTGCTGGGATTATAGGCCTGAACCACCGCGCCTGGCCTTTTGTTCGTGTTTTGAGGCAGGGTTTTACTCTGTTGCCCAGGCTGGAGTACAATGCCGTGATCAGAGCTCACTGCAGCCCCAAACTTCTGGGCTCAAGTGATCCTCCCAGCTTAGCCTCCTGAGTAGCTGGGACTACAGGCATGCGCTACCACATCCAGCTAATTTTTAACTTTTTGTGTGTAGAGAGAAAGTCTCACTATATTGCCCAGGCTGATCTCAAACTCCTGGGCACAACCCATCCTCCCACCTTGGCTCCCCAAAGTACTGAGATTACAGGCATGAGCCACCATGCCCATCCTGTAACTAAGTTTAACCAATCTTCAGAGTAAATTCAAGAATGTTTTCTTGGCCGGGCGCGGTGGCTCAAGCCTGTAATCCCAGCACTTTGGGAGGCCAAGACGGGCGGATCACGAGGTCAGGAGATCGAGACCATCCTGAGCTACACGGTGAAACCCCGTCTCTACTAAAAAATA
>NW_012112475.1:4075660-4087494 GCF_000951035.1 Colobus angolensis palliatus | reverse complement strand
GGGAAGCTGAGGCAGAGAATTGCTTGAACCTGGGAAGCTGAGGTTGCAGTGAGCCAAGATCACACCCCTGCACTCCAGTCTGGGCAACAGAGCGAGACTCTGTCTCAAATAAAAAATTTTAAAAAGTAAAAATTATCTTAAAACCTAGTGAAAGATGCGTGAAAGAAAAGACTAGCCAGGCGCGGTGGCTCATGCCTGTGATCCTAGCACTTTGGGAGCCTAAGGCGAGTGGATCATGAGGTAAGGCGTTCGAGACCAGCCTGGCCAACATAGTGAAACCTCGTCTCTCCTAAAAATACAAAATTAGCCAGGCATGGTGGCACGCGCCTGTAGTTCCAGCTACTCAGGAGACTGAGGCAGAGAATCACTTGAACCCGGGAGGCGGAGGTTGTGGTGAGCCACGATTGTGCCTCTGCATTCCAGCCTGGGCAGCAGAGTGAGACTCTGTCTCCAAAAAAAAAAAAAAAAAACTAAAAAGAAGTATATGAAGATGTTACTAGTGTTTTGATTTTGAGTCAGTGGAGTGATTTTTTTTTTTTAATCTTTTATTTTGAAGTGACAAGCCTGGGGATTCACAAATAATAGTGAGTTTACTTTTATGCAGATGTATGATTATAGTTTGGATATGTGGAGTTTGGGTTGTATGCTGGCAAGTATGATCTTTCGGAAGGAGCCATTTTTCCATGGACATGACAATTATGATCAGGTAATATATATTATACCCATTGAAAAATTTACTGGTCTAATGCAGTGATAGCCAGGACTGCCTATAATTTTCAGTTCACTGTTTGTTCAGCCACCCTGATATTGATCCTTAGATTGATGTTTTGGGAGCTACCAGCTTAGCCTTTTGAAATCAGACTTTCCCTCTTAGTCCTTGTCATTTGCATTGCTTGTTTTATTGTGAAGAATACATACAAATTGTCATCCAGATTTTTAAAATAGGACATTACCTTAGAATTCTCCTAATACAACCTTATTCTCCAAGGTGAAGTTTTCTCCAATATGTTAGCCTATTATTTCTGTGATCCTTTTGTCTCTTTATATGGATTGAGTTATAGATGTTTCTTAAACTAACTCCACTTCCCCCTTGAAGACCAAAGGGCTCTTTCATTCACAAGAACCTGGAATGATTCTAGGACCTTGTGGAAGGTACCATTGTCTTGTTCCCTTTGAGCGCCATGTCCAGTTTTAATGTATTTAAAGAATACAACCCGAATTCCATTAAAGTCAGTAACTCTGTATCAAGTCATGCAGTACTGAGGAATACAGAAAAAGAAAGAATAGTTCTTCCCTCGAGTAGTTCATAGTTGATCTTGTAAGGGAGTCAAACATACAACAAAATAGATTATAGTCATAACTTCAGAGTAGAAGTGTGGACAAGGCACAAAAGGCAGTAGCGATGAGTAGTTTGAGTGTGCAATGGGAGCTTCCCAAAAGAAGTGACATCTTCAATTGGGTTTTGAGGGGAGAAAAATAAGAATTCGCCAGGATGACATTTCAAGAGAAAGAAACCAGTTTATAAAGTAGTTTGATTTTTCTAACACTATCCCATTGAGTTGAAGTCTAAAACTGTTAGGAGGTAGCATTCATACCTATAGACATGATGACCCCTTTATGTTGATTCAATCATTATTAATTGTTGATTTGATCATATAATATGTTTGTGGTACGGGTTTTTGTCTTTCTTTAATACTAGTTGGTGAGGATAGCCAAGGTTCTGGGGACAGAAGATTTATATGACTATATTGACAAATACAACATTGAATTAGATCCACGTTTCAATGATATCTTGGGCAGGTAAGTCATGAAACAAAATATGTGCGTCTGTGGCTTAAGCACTTTGGGTGTGAGCTGGCACTTAGGATCTTCAAAACAATTAAATTCTCTTCGCCAACACTGTCAGGATGTCAGTGGTCCAGTGCCACAGGATGCTGCATTGAGCAGGCCTCTAGATAAAGGCATTGCATTGAATGGCCCTTTATTCAAATTCACTTACAGGAGTCTGATGGAGGGATTATAGCTAGAGGATTCCTACAACATGAATGAAGTGTAGATTCTAGTAGAAGGGTTACAGTTGAGGCAAAAATCAAAATCTGTCTTCATTTACCTTGCTTCTTTAAGTGAAAAACCTCTCTCCAAGAGAAAGAAATTGAAATAGAAAATGCATGCTTTAAGACTGATGTGCAGGCTGGGCACAGTGACTCATATCTGTAATCCCAGAACTTTAGGAGGCCAAGGCAGGAGGATCACTTGAGCCCTGGAGTTGGAGACCAGCCAGGGCTACATAATGAGACCCTCGACTCCATGAGAAAATAAAAAGTCAGCCCTGCATGGTGATGTGTGCCAGTAGTCCAGACTACCAGGAAGCTGAGGCAGGAGCTTCCCTTGAGCCCAGGAGGGAGTGCTGCAGAGAGCCGTGAACATGTGGCTTCACTCCAGTCTGGGCAACAGAGTGAGACCCTGTCTCACAAAAAAAAAAAAAAAAAGACTATATGCAGACAACCAACTCTAACAGTAGTGACTAGATACAGTACTTAAACACTTAACCACTTAACAGGAGGAGACGGACTTTCCTGATGCAAAGGCTTTTTCTGGCCAAGTGGCAGAGATGCCAGGAATATGTGTGAGGATGGGAAATAGGCCTGGTGAGCTCAGCCACCTGACCCTCCTTGCTACACAGAAGCAGTCACGTCCTGTCAAGTAACCTGAATTATGTTTCTTAAAACTGAGAGGACTCGGATGTCTTTATTTACTCTAGCTATGTTATTTGCAGTCTTGTTAGCTTTGTTGTCCCACTCAGTGGCACAGTGGTGCAAGATTACTCTCTTGAGTTTTGATCCCTCTTTGCTTTTGGCTGGGCTTTTAGCCACTAAGAAAAATGTAGAAATGAAATTTCGAACTTCTCTGCCCACGTGGCCCATTTCTTATTCCCTCTTTTGGTCCTGCAGACACTCTCGAAAGCGATGGGAACGCTTTGTCCACAGTGAAAATCAGCACCTTGTCAGCCCTGAGGCCTTGGATTTCCTGGACAAACTGCTGCGATATGACCACCAGTCACGGCTTACTGCAAGAGAGGCCATGGAACACCCCTATTTCTGTGAGTCCAGATATCTAGCCCACAGAGTTTGTGTAGGCCCAGAGTCCTATAGAACAGAGTCGTAATCCCAGCTCCTGTTGGATTGCTGCACAGTTAATTCACCCACACTGAGCCTCAGATTCTTCCAGTGGGGATAGTGATGGCAACTACATTGCAGAATTATTGGAAGAATTCTTCTCTAGTAGAATACATGACACAAGAGCATTCCTAAATAAACTTCTTTCATACTGTGAGGATGACACCTCAGTCTGGAATGGTTTGAATTAGAATACACGGCCCTATATCTGTCCTTTCTCTAGTAATCACTCATTGGAAAGAGCTAATGAGGCTTACAAATCTTAATATTGTATGAACACCTTGACTTAGATTTGTGAATATAGCCACCTGTGCCATCCTAAGTGAAAATACCACTTAGATCCACCCCATCCTTACTGTGATGTTAGCTACAACATTACATTTTTCCTTTGGTAATAGTGTAATGGTTTTCTAGTGAATCATTTATACTTTTGCCCAGTCTCCTGTACCTGAAGCAGACAGGCTGATTGGGATAGAGAATGTGGTCATAGCCCTAACCTACATGGACCTCTAGCTTTGTCCTACTTGGTACTGAGCTGTGGGCACACTGGTAATATATTACTATCTTTGCCAAGTTACAGTGTCTTGTCTCCATTAAACTTCAACAGGACCAGCTTCATTTTAAATTAGCTCTACTATAAATAATTACCTCATCTTTATACCATTTGGTTGAAGGGTTAGCTTTTACCACAGTTTGATAGGAAAGCTATTTCTATTTTTTACCACTTGTCTAATGGTGAAGGCAATTGCCACCTTAAGTTCTTTGGGGAATAATGTAGAGTATAAGTAAAACGCAAAGAATGAAGCTGGCTGCTTTCAGGCTCCCAGACCATTAGTTTAATCTTTCAAGCAAAACAGAACCTAGCCTTTTTGTCTCTTTTTTAGACACTGTTGTGAAGGACCAGGCTCGAATGGGTTCATCTAGCATGCCAGGGGGCAGTACGCCTGTCAGCAGCGCCAATATGATGTCAGGTCAGTTCATTGGTAAATTTTCTTCAAAAAAATGTGGAAATCAATTACTATTCTTAGCTTTGTGGTCTGATTTCTTGTATACCTTCTCTGTACTGGTGGCCTTATGACTTTTTTTTAACTAGGTTTCAGCATGCTTGACACTTGGAATACTATAATGATACTGTCTTAAGTAGGGTATCCCCTTCTAGGCTAGAATTCCAGCATTCCTAACTGAAAATTTCTGGCATAGGGGTTTGAAAATGCCAAGCCATGAAAAGGAAAATTACACCATTTCATCTTATAGTTTGAAATGACAGTAGTTACGTGGCCCTTAGAAACAATGTTAAGAAATGGGTATAGAGGTGGGGTTTGTGCATAGGTGTGTATGTGTACCAGGACAGTTCTGTGATATTTGCCATAGTAACTATAGAGTGCCTATCAGTTGTAAAAACATAAGTAAAATTGTTTTTCATTATTGAATCATTGTGATGTATAGTGAATCTTTATAGAGGACCCAATTATTCCAAAGGAACTACAGGCACATAGCATAAGAATTAGACATGTAGGCAACATCCAAGTGGGTGCACATGTGGTAGTGAAGGCATTTACTTACATACCCTCAAATAATTGCTGTTCCCCTCCCCCCCCTTTTTTTCTTTTCTTTTTTTTTGAGACGGAGTCTCACTCTGTCGCCCAGGCTGGAGTGCAGTGGCCGGATCTCAGCTCACTGCAAGCTCTGCCTCCCAGGTTCATGCCATTCTCCTGCCTCAGCCTCCCGAGTGGCTGGGACTACAGGCGCCCGCCACCTCGCCCGGCTAGTTTTTTGTATTTTTTAGTGGAGACAGGGTTTCACCGTGTTCGCCAGGATGGTCTCGATCTGACCTCATGATCCACCCGTCTCGGCCTCCCAAAGTGCTGGGATTACAGGCTTGAGCCACCGCGCCCGGCCCCCTCCCCCTTTTTTTTTAAAAAAAAGAACTAGCTGCCTTCTAGAATTTACCCCTTGAGTATCCTACCTCTGTACAGAGTAATGTATATCCAAACTTACTTGTAGCCTTATTTGTAATAACAAAACATTGAGAATAGCTATCAGTAGGAAACTGGTTAAATCAATTATGGTATATCCATTTAATGGACTATGATGCAGCCAGAGAAAAGAATGTATAAGTGTTTCATGTTCTGTTAGATCTCCAACTCCAATATAATAATGTGAAATTTAAAACGCAAGATGCAGGGCCAGGTGCAGTGGCTCATGCCTGTAATCACAGCACTTTGGGAGGCTGAGGCAGGTGGCTCACTTGAGGTCAGAAGTTCGAGACCAGCCTGGCCAGCATGGCGAAACCCTGTCTCTACTGGAAATACAAA
The DNA here is from genome assembly GCF_000951035.1 of Colobus angolensis palliatus. Classification (NCBI taxonomy): domain Eukaryota; kingdom Metazoa; phylum Chordata; class Mammalia; order Primates; family Cercopithecidae; genus Colobus; species Colobus angolensis. The sequence goes on along the minus strand of NW_012112475.1, from coordinate 4,082,003 downwards.
AAATTAGCCGGGCATGGTGGCAGGCTCCTTTAATCCCAGCTAGTTGGAGGCTAAGGCAAGATAATCGCTTGAACCTGGGAGGCAGAGATTGCAGTGAGCCAAAATCGCACCGCTGCACTCCAGCCTGGGTGAGCATGAGAGTCTGTCTCAAAAAAAAGTGAGATGCAGAGCCAGGTCTAAGAGCAGGAGTGGAGAAGAATGTATAATAATGTTCTCATATGATTTTTTTTTTTTTTTTTTTTTTTGAGACAGGGTCTTGTTCTGTCGCCCAGGCTAGAGTGCAGTGGCACAGTTTCAGCCACTGCAGCCTCCACCTCCTAGGTTCAATTGATTCTCCCACCTCAGCCTCCCAGGTAGCTGGGACTGCAGGCGCCTGCCATCATGCCCAGCTAATTTTTGTATTTTTAGTAGACATGGGGTTTCACCATGTTGACCAGGCTGGTCTCGAACTCAAAACCTCAAGTGATCCAGCCAGCTCAGCCTCCCAAAGTGTTAGGATTATAGGCGTGAACGACTGCACCTGGCCTATATATGATTCTTATATACATATTCTTATAAAATTATATTCATGTACATGTGTTAAATATCTCTGGAAGGATATGCCCCCAAAAATGGTGCCATAAGTTGGCCAAGCAGTAGGGTGTGGGAGATTTTTCACTGTATACTTTTTTGGGTTTTTTGTTTTGTCTCACTTTGTTTCCCAGGCTGGAGTGCAATGGTGCAATCTTGGCTCACTGCAACCTCTGCCTCCTGGGTTCAAGCGATTCTCCTGCCTCAGCTTCCCAAGTAGCTGGGATTACAGGCATGTGCCACACCGCCTGGCTAATTTTTTTGTATTATTAGTAGAGATGGGGGAGTTTCACCATGTTGGCCAGGCTGGTCTTGAACTCCTGACCTCAGGTGATCCACTCACGTCAGCCTCCCAAAGTGCTGACATTAGAGATGTAAGCCACTGCACCTGGCCTTTGTATACTTTTTTTAACCTTTTGTATTTTGAACCGTGTGAATATGTTACCTATGTGTGTACACACACACACACACAAACACACACACACACACACGATTAGAGAGGTAGAAGAAATCAAATGGAAATAAATTCTAAAACACAATTTTAGCTTAGACAGAAAGTGCTCTTTCCCCATTCAAATTGACTTTTAGTAATTTTGAAAGCTGCCAGCTATCAAGACAGCATGGTGTAAGAGCACATGAGCTTTGACTGCAGTCCTGTGCTGATCAGTATGGTAGTGACCAGCCATGTGAGGCTATTTAATTGCAATTGAATAAAATTTAAAATGTAGTTCCTCAGTTGCACTAGTCATATTTCAAGTGCTTAGCAGCCACATGTCGTTGGCTACTGGTCACCTGGTTGGACATCTCTGTCCTAGACAGGCCTGGGTTAGAATCCAAACCATGGTTGCCACTTGCTAATCGTGTACCTTGGACAAACTCCTTAAACTGTCCAAGCCTAGATATCTTTACCTGCCTCTTAAATTAATTAGGACTTGCCACTTTGAGGATCAGACTTGAAGTATAAGTAAAAATCTGGCTAAGAAGAAGTCTTCAATAAAGAATTATTGTCTTCCTTTTGCAGTGAGTGCTATGAGAAACTGGTAATATTGCCATGTTTGGTGTCTTTGGCTCACTGACAGCTGTTTTCTTTCAGGGATTTCTTCAGTGCCAACCCCTTCACCCCTTGGACCTCTGGCAGGCTCACCAGTGATTGCTGCTGCCAACCCCCTTGGGATGCCCGTTCCAGCTGCCGCTGGCGCTCAGCAGTAACGGCCCTATCTGTCTCCTGATGCCTGAGCAGAGGTGGGGGAGTCCACCCTCTCCTTGATGCAGCTTGCGCCTGGTGGGGAGGGGTGAAACACTTCAGAAGCACCGTGTCTGAACCGTTGCTTGTGGATTTATAGTAGTTCAGTCATAAAAAAAAAAATTATAATAGGCTGATTTTCTTTTTTCTTTTTTCTTTTTTTTTTTTTTAACTCGAACTTTTCATAACTCAGGGGATTCCCTGAAAAATTACCTGCAGGTGGAATATTTCATGGACAAATTTTTTTTCTCCCCTCCCAAATTTAGTTCCTCATCACAAAAGAGCAAAGATAAACCAGCCTCAATCCCGGCTGCTGCATTTGGGTGGAGATTTCTTCCCATTCCCACCATTGTCCTCCACCATCCCACACTTTAGGGGGTTGGTATCTCGTGCTCTTCTTCAGAGATTACAAAAATGTAGCTTCTCGGGGGAGGTGGGAAGAAAGGAGGCAGGAAGGAAAGAAGGAAGGGAGGACCCAATCTGTAGGAGCAGTGGACTGCTTGCTGGTCACTTACATCACTTTACTCCATAAGCGCTTCAGTGGGGTTATCCTAATGGCTCTCGTGGAAGTGTGTCTTAGTTACATCGAGATGTTGAAAATCTACCCAAAATGCAGACAGATACTAAAAACTTCTGTTCAGTAAGAATCATGTCTTATTAATCTAACCCTAAATCCAACTCATTTATGATTTTAGTTTTAGTTCAGTTTAAAAATTTGGTACCTTCCCTCCCACCCTCCTTACCTTGGTCTTTTCCCTGTTCATCTTCCAATATGCTGTGCTCCATAGCTGGTAGGAGTGGGAAGGCAAAATCTTTCTCAGTTTTCTTTGTCTTGGCCATTTTGAATTCATTTAGTTACTGGGCATAACTTACTGCTTTTTACAAAAGAAATAAACATTGTCTATACAGGTTTCATGCTAGAGCTAATGGGAGATATGGCCACACTGAGTTCCATTTTAAGCTTTCTACCTTCTTTTCCTCCGACCTTCCCCTTCCCTCACATGCCATCCAGTGAGAAGACCTGCTCCTCAGTCTTGTAAATGTATCTTGAGAGATAGGAGCAAAGCCACTATCTCCATTGAAGCTGAAATGGTAGACCTGTAATTGTGGGAAAACTATAAACTCTCTTGTTACAGCCTTGCCACCCCTTGCTGTGTGTATATATATAATACTTTGTCCTTCATATGTGAAAGATCCAGTGTTGGAATTCTTTGGTGTAAATAAACGTTTGGTTTTATTTATCAAGGTTAGATTTAAGTTCCCTGTGTAAAGGTCTTGCTGGGTGGGTGTCTCATGTTCACATCTGAGGGGCCTGCAGCCCTGTGCCGTGGAGGCTTCCCAAGGCCCCCACTTTTATACACCCCTCGTTCGACCCATGGTACCGGGCAGGGCAGAGAGGCCTTAAAAAAAAGCACCACAAGCCAAAGCGTCTCTGGGGATTAAGGATCCTTTGCCATAAAACTCATTTTGTGTCTCAGCAGTGCAGGGATTGGGGATGGAAAAAGTCGCCAGTTTTTGTGTTTGTGTGTGTGTGTGTGTAAAGTGGACTTTCCACTGTAATCCAACCACCTAAGTTTATCAGGTGCTTCACTGAGGAAGCCTAGTTTTTTAAGCACAATAGCAAAACCATCAGCTCTGTATTTTCTCCTGTTAATTCATTACAGTAGCTGCTTGTGGGAACTAGGAAAAATTCTTCCAACATACTTTAAGGCCTAAAATCTTAGTTCCCCATTCTCCTACCTTTATAGATTCACAGGCCTTTCTCACCTAGGCATCATAGGTAAACGTAATTGTTTGGGGAGTTGAATTTAATGAACTTATCTAACTTTGTAACCCATCTTGGCTTTAGTAACTTTATCAAGGTGGTGGCTTTAGTGAATTTAATGGTTAACTTTAGAGGATGCTAAAGCCTCCTTTCATAGCGCTTCTCAATGATAGGGAGAGCTGAAGGGAAAACATTCTGACTGTGTGGCAGGGTGATTTTCTTCCTTATGACCACTTACAGTGGATATTTATTGTACTTGACCCTTTTATGCCCTAGAATGCTGTGAGGGTTACCATGTTGAATTTGTGCAGAAGCTAAAAGCACCAGATGTGCCAGAGATGCAATTTGTGATTATGTTTGCACTGGATTGTGATTTGAACAGGACACTTATAACTAATGAGTTCTTTCTTTTGAGGTGGGGAGAGGGTTGTAAATCAAGACTTCATACCCTATCCTTGTAGCTCGGAAATTTAGGTGTAGCTTAGGCTGATGCGGAGAGCTACAGACAGCTGGACCTCGTTACACCCATCAGACCTTGGAAGAAACCGAAGGTGAATGCAGAGGACTCTGAGGTGCCACCCAAGAGCCTTTTAAAATAAATAGAAGTTTTTAAAAATGCTACTTAGAGTCACTGCAGAAGCATGGAGAGAGAAAAACAAAAAAACAAAAGACCCAGTTGGGTGGGGGGTGGGGGGGAGGCAAGGGTTTACAGAGTAACAACTTATGTGTTGTTGTAAATTACCTCATCTGTATACCTTGTATTGGGACACTTTATTTCTCAGCACTACCTGTGTCTGCATTGCTTAGATGGCAGGAGATGGAATGGCCGATATAAAAAGTTATGTTGGCAATTACTCTGAAAGATTTTTTAAAGTATTTTTAAACTTTGTTTGAAGTGGTCCCTCCCTTCTTCCTCTGCTTTTTTTTAAGTTTGAAGCCAGAAGTCCCTCCCCCACCTTGATTTATTGGTTGTAATTGTATTGTAATTGGTATAACTAAAACATAATTGTGCTGGGAAGAAGTTGTGCCATGAAGGTCTTTAATTTTTTTTTTTAATAAAAACATTTAAATAAATGAAATGTCCCTGCAGCCTGAGCAATATGCTTCTCCAACCGACACCGTGTGTGATAGATGGCTCAGTTTTCACGTTTTGAATTCTGTTTCTTGTGCTTGAAATGCCTGTCCAGCTTACATGAGATAGATTAAATTGTTAGAGTGGGACTGTTAGACAGTATATTTTGTAAAGTAGATCCTCAGGGTATGGCTAATTACTATAGTCCTAAAGCAGCAGAGAAAATTAGAGATTGGTTGACAGATTTGGGCTTTTTAATTTCTTCTCAGTTTTTAACTTTCATCTTTGCTTCGCCTTTTGACAACTATGGTTATAATTAGAACTGATCATTTAAGTATCTCTTGAAAAACCTAATTTTGTCCCACCAGGAGATTCTCTCCCAAGATTGGAATTGGGTTTGCATAGTAGAGAGGCTGTCTTCCCACGGCCTTTTCCTAGTTAAAGAAACACTTAACCAAAAAGCCTATGTAGTAAGGTCATCCTCAAGAAATTAAAATTTTTTTACCTTGAGTCCTGCTTTCCCTACTGTCATCACTATCCGTGCCCTTCTTTTTCCTCAGAACACCTGAACTTTTGTTGTATTATTTTGTGTCTGCCCACTTGCATGTAAACTCCCTGCTGACCTTGCATGTCTTATGCAATCCTCATTAAAACCTTTTGTTTTTTGTTTTGTTTTTTAAGTGGGTTCATTTTCCCTCAGGATCGAAGAGTATTGAATGGAATGGCACAAGAAAAATGCTCAACACCCCACTTGGCTTGTAATAATAGGTGCTTAATAAATTGTAGTTCCACTGTCCACTCCATTGCCACCCTCTTTACTCTCCCTACACACACACACACACACACACACAAAGTAAAAGGAAGTATTGTTGCATAAAGAGCATCTCAAAATCATAAGAACTTTGTCCTTGAGTTTGCAGCTATAATTACAAGCCACAGGCCAGACTGAACTAACATGAGAAGGAACTATTTAAGAGACCCTGATAAATAAGTATCTGAAGGCTAAGGAATGATCCTGGCCAATTTAGTAGACTTAGATGCTTCAGTCTGCCTGCTTTTCCCTTGCTATATTACCTGTATGTAATATAGGTTGAATATCCCTTATCCAAAATGGTTCAGACCAGAAGTGTTTTGAATTTTTTTGGATTTTGGAATATTTGCAGAATACGTACCAGTTGAATATTCCTAATCTGAGATTTGAAATATTCCAATGAGCATTTACTTTGGGCATCATGTTGATGCTCAAAAATTTTAAGATTTTTGAGGATTTTATATTTTCAAATTAGGAATACTCAACCTGTAATAGAAAATTCAGACTATTCTCCAAGTAAAACAGATATGTAGAAGGTGTCACAAGATGTTCTGGACTCAATCCTAAGTAAATAAGTACTTCGTAGACTTTACGGCTCTCCTTTGATTCTGTGCTAAATTTAACCATCAGAGAAGCAATGTAATGTTACTGCAAGTGGCCTACCTCTAATAGAGTTCTGTCTGGCAATGTGATTTTTTTGAACAGTTAACCTCTCTGAATCTTTTCTTCACAGGTGATTTAAATTGTTGTCGTAGCCGGGCACAGTGGCTTGCGCCTGTAATCCCAGCACTTTGGGAGACCAAGGAGGGTGGATCATGAGGTCAGGAGATGGAGACCATCCTGGCTAACACAGTGAAACACCATCTCTACTAAATATACAAA
>NW_012112475.1:4055887-4075456 GCF_000951035.1 Colobus angolensis palliatus | reverse complement strand
AAAAAAAAAAAAAAAAAAACTTATTGTGAAACATTCTAGGCATGTACCAAATTATAAAGAAAGCTGTAACACATCCATAATCCTACCACCCAAGTTGAATTTCTATTACCAATACAGACCAAGCCCCCCTTTTGCCCTTTGGTGATACCCTCTTCTTCCTCCCTTCCCCAGAGGTCCCAATATTTTCTCTCTGTTAAATTGGAGTATAAGTACTGATTTCATAGAGCGGTTGTTCAGGTTCGATGACAGATGTCTGGCATATGGTAGAGTTACACCAAACGTTAGTTTCTCTTCTGAATTGTACAGTTGTGCAGACTATGTACAGTAAAAGGATGCTACATTATGGGGAAGCCATAGATGTTTGCATTTGGAAAATTTCTGACACTTTTCCAGCAGATGGCAGTAAAGTGTCTTTACTAGAAGGAAAAAAACCCAAGCCTTAAACATGACAGGTTTTCAACGGGTACAAGTCAAGTTTCTGATTGCGTGAAGGCCAGCGTTGCCTTGTTCCCACTCCTTCGACAGAAAGCCAGATATTTTTGCACTGTAGCAAATTACAAACTGGATTTACCTCCCTGTGGCTATAATCACTAGAGGTTATTTGTTTGTTTGCTTTGTTTTGTTTTTTGAGACGGGTCTTTCTCCGTCACCCAGGCTGGAGTACAGTAGCGCCATCACAGCTCACTGCAGCATCAACCTCTCAGGCTCAGGTGATACTCCCACCTCAGCCTTCCAGGTTCTACAGGCTCGAGCTATCATGCCTGGCTTTTTTTGTTTTTTGTTTTTTGTTTTTTTGTTTTTTCATGGAGATGAGATTTCACCATGTTGCCCAGGCTGGTCTTGAACTCCTGAGCTCAACCAGCCTGCCCGCCTTGACCTCCCAAAGTGCTGAGATTACAGGCATGAACCACCACACCTGGCCCACTAGGGATTCTTACTGACTTCAATGTAAGAAGCCTTTCCCCAGGTACCTCCAGATGGAAGCTTACAGGATGGTCAATCCGTTTCTTAGAGATGTTCCAGAGGGGATTGAATATTTCTGAATCAGCTTCACTCTTGCATCATCTGCTTCAACAGTTTTCTTGGCTCCTGTAATGAGAAGAAGAGGGGGGAATGCAGCAGCAGCTGAGGCTGGCTTCCTTATCCCACCCTGGGAATCAGAGTCTCAGCTGTTGATAAACATTTCTAGCCATACCTGGAAAGAGAGGACCTTGCTTCTGTGTGTTGTATGGTTCCAAGAACTCCATGGTGAACTTCCTATGACGAACCCTCGATAACCTTCAAGTCTTCAAACCTGATTGTACACCTCATTCTGTTCCCCCGTCTCTGGCATTCCTCACCCACCCAGGCTAACTGGTCTTTCCGAAGTTCATTTCTATAATATAGGATGTCCTTGGATTCAACAAACATTTGTAAGTGCCCCTGACTGGTCCTTTGCTAAACACTGGGGATTGAGAGATGAGACACAAGTATGTTGTTAATTAGAAAAGTGAAAAACAAAATTGTGTATATGGGATAATTCCAACTGTTTAAAAAAAAAAAAAGAAAATCCTAGGAAAAATGCAAATTTCCAAATCAGCATGGTTGACTGAGCTAACTCAGGTAGGTACCCACCTCTTAAACCCCCATTTATTTGAATAAATGAGGATGCTGACCAAAGTAGCATCACTTACTTTTCAAATAGCCTATTTCAGAGACAGAAATGGAAATCTCAAGATGGCAAAAAAGAAGGCAGAATTCATCCTGAATGTAAGTGGGATTTTTTTGTTTGGTTTAGTTAGGGTTTTTTTGTTTGTTTTGTTTCTGAGACAGAGCTTTGCTCTTGTTGCCCAGGCTGGAGTGGAATGGCGCCATCTCGGCTCACTGCAACCTCTGCCTCCCGGGTTCAAGCAATTCTGCCTCAGCCTCCCAAGTAGCTGAGATTACAGGCATGCGCCACCACGCCCAGCTAATTTTGTATTTTCAGTAGAGACGGGGTGTCTCCATGTTGGTCAGGCTGGTCTTGAATTCCCGACCTCAGGTGACCCACTCTCTTCGGCCTCCGAAAGTGCTGGGATTACAGGTGTGAGCCACTGCTCCTGGCCTAAGTGAGTATTAAAGTCACAGTGTCTCCAAGACAATAGGTCTGGGTATAGGTGGGCCTCAGGCTAGGGACTAGGGTTTGAATGCCCCCAGGGAGAGAGGACACAGACTCCAGGCCTTCTAAAGATAGAAACTGAAACAATGCTGTGGCACTTGGAAAGGCTGCAGGGGTGGGATTGAGGTGGTGGGGGGCGGTAAAAACTGGAAGAATACTAGCTGTTGTTGCCTCTGGGAGATGAGGTTGATACCACTGAAGGCCCACATGCTTGTGGTTGGAACACTTTGGGAGCCCGGGAGTCCCAGACCAGCCTAGACAACATGGTGAAAACCCATCTCTACAAAAAATAGATTAGCTGAATGTGGTGGTGTGCGCCTGTGTCCCAGCTACAGAGGAGGCCAAAGGATGAGAATTAATTGCCTAAGCCCAGGAAGTCGGGGCTGCAGTGAGGTGTGATTGCACCACAGTACTGGAGCCCAAGTGACAGAGCAAGACCCTGTCTAAAAAAATTTTTTTTTTTTAGGCCGGGCGCGGTGGCTCAAGCCTGTAATCCCAGCACTTTGGGAGGCCGAGACGGGCAGATCACAAGGTCAGGAGATCGAGACCATCCTGGCTAATACGGTGAAACCCCCGTCTCTACTGAAAAATACAAAAAAACTAGCCGGGCGACGAGGCGGGCGCCTGTAGTCCCAGCTACTCGGGAGGCTGAGGCAGGAGAATGGCGTAAACCCGGGAGGCGGAGCTTGCAGTGAGCTGAGATCCGGCCACTGCACTCCAGCCTGGGCGGCAGAGCAAGACTCCGTCTCAAAAAAAAAAAAAAATTTTTTTTTTTAAGTCACGGAAGCTGGGTGTGGTGGCTCATACCTATAATCGTAGCTCTTTGGGAGGCTGAGGCAGGAGGATTGCTTGAGGCTGAGATTTGGAGACCAGCCTGGACAACACAGGGAGACCCAGTCTCTACCAAAATTAAAAATTAGCTAGATGTGGTGGTACATGCCTGTAGTGCTAACTACTGTGGAGGCTGAGGCAGGAGGATCACTTGGGCCCAGGAGTTCAAGGCTGCAGTGAGCTGTGATAGTGCCACTGCACCCCAGACTGAGCAACAGAGTGAGAAACCCTGTCTGTAAAAGAAGTTGTTATTAATTGAAAAAAGATTTAACAGACTGGGTGCAGTGGCTCACACCTGTAATCTCAGCAATTTGAGAGGTGGAGGCAGGGGACTCACTTCAATTCAGGAATTCAAGGCCAGCCTGGGAAACATGACGAATCCCTGTCTCTACAAAAAAATACACAAATTAACTGGGCATGGTGGTGCATGCCTGTAGTCCCAGCTACCTGGGAGGCTGAGGTGGAAGAAGCAATTGAGCCCAGGAGGTTGAGGCTTCAGTGAGCCATGATTTCACCACTGCACTCCAGCCTGTGCAACAGGGAGACCCTGACTCCAAAAAAAAAAAAATAATAACAGAAAAACTCACTAGGTACCGGGCATGGTGGCTCAAGCTTGTAATCCAGCACTTTGGGAGACCGAGGTGGGTGGATCACCTGAGGTCAGGAGTTTGCAACCAGAGTGAACAACATGGTGGCACCCTGTTTCTGCTAAAAAATACAAAAATTAGCTGGGCATGGTGACGTGTGCCTGCAGTCCCAGCTACTCGGGAGGCTGAGGCAGGAGAATCACTTGAGCCTGGGAGGTGGTGATTGCAGTGAGCTGAGATCATGCCACTGTACTCCAGCCTGGGTGACAGAGCCAGACTCCATCTAAAAGAAAAAAGAAAAACTTACTAGGAAGGAACCTTGAAGTCTTGGAGAAGGGAGAACAGTTAGTGAGGCCTCAGAGGAGGGGCTGCCTGAACTGGCTAGGGAGAGGCCCAGCCTAAAAAGTTTCAGCTGCCAAGGCCCATGCCTGGGATCAGAACCCTGTCTCCTGGCTCAGTTTTGCTTGCGGGGCTACTTTTGCACAGCTGTGTTGCCAGGAATCTGTCCAGGTTTCTAGCCAGTCATTGCAGATAAATCTTTTCTTTCTCTTGCTTTTGTTCTCTGTCTAGTCGTAGTCTCACGCAAATTTCTAAGGCAACTGTACTTTAGCTTATCTAGATCAAGTTCAGCCCAAGCAGCTGTTTTTCAGGTTGTGGGTCGGCTGGGCTGGACACCTCCATGTGAACTGGATTAAGGTTTGCCCAATGTGGCAGAAGTTGCAGCAGCTACCCAGGGCATGCTGTTCTCATGGATCACAGAAACATGAGAGACCAAATGAAATCACACAAGCACATTTCAAGCCTCTGCTGTGTCACAAGAACTGTCATCCCACTGGCTAAAGCAAATCACATAGCCAAGCCCAACATCAGTGGAGTAGGGAAGTATAGAGCCTGTGTTGGGAAAACTTTATGAGGTTATATGGCAAAAGGTGTGTATGTGTTGTCTTCTAACAGGGGAGTGAAGAAAAAACCAATAATGCAATCAGCCATACTATTAATATATATCAGTAGGAACAGAAGGCAACCACATATAACATCTATGTATATATGTGTGTGGAAAGAATTACACCAACTCTTTTTTTTTTTTGAGATGGAGTCTTAACTCTGTCGCCCAGGCCAGAGTGTGGTGGCATGATCTCGGCTCATTGCAACCTCCACCTCCCAGGTTGAAGCAATTCTCCTGCCTCAGCCTCCCAAGTAGCTGGGATTATAGATGCATGCCACCACACCCGGATACTGTTTGTATTTTTAGTAGAGACAAGGTTTCACCATGTTGGCCAGGCTGGTCTCGAACTCCTGACCTTAAGTGATCTGCCTGCCTTGGCCTCCAAAAGTGCTGAGATTACAGGTGTGAGCCACTGTGCCCGGCTGAGAATACTTGTTTTCAAGCAACAAAATTCGAGAATCAGTCTTTGAGACTCCATGGCCAGAAACAACATTAACATTCCACTGTATACAGGGTGCTTTGGGGGTCCTCAGTGTTCTGTTTATTGGAGTGGTAGTTACATATTATATTTGCTGTATAATTATTTGTTTAACTCTCCATTTATGTTTGGGGCACTTCTCAGTATATTTGCTAGAGTTCAAATGTTTAAAAGTTTAAAAAATAAAAGGAAGACTGAGCAGAGTAAGACAAGCCAAAACAGTATTAACTCAGCAGGAATGGGAAAAGTTATGAAAGGAAGGAAAACTAAATATCATACTGCTGGTTCAGCTGTGATTAGAATTTACATAGTCATAATGGAAACACTGAATACTGGTCTAACCAGGATTACAGTATGATTCCATGATTACAATGGAAAGAGGAATGATGGGAAATGTTGGCATGTGCGGTACTGTTGGTAACAGGACAAGCAGTCTAAACTCTAAACTCTCATCATTTATAAGGGGAACTAATGCCTAAAATTGAAAAAATCAACCAGTTGCATGTTATTTTGAGATTTTTTAAATTATTGTTAATGTAGTAGCAGTATTTACTTTTAAAACTATATTTATGTATTACTGTGGTGAAAAAGCAACTACATTTTAATAAATGGGTATTTATCTTGAATGCATCCACTCCCCACCATTCCAATTGCCAAATTCCTCATCCAGGCCACCATCCTCTCTTGCTTGGAGTATCATAGCAGATAATTGGTCTTGATGCCTTCCCATCTCTCTCAATTCCTGATTCATCTGACATCTGCAAGCAGAGATCTTTCAAAAATCAATATTCTAGGCCGGGCACAGTGGCTTATATCTATAACCCCAGCATTTTGGGAGGCTAAGGCCAGATGATCACTTGAGGCCTGGGTAACACAGTGAGTCCCCTTCTACAAAAAATAAAAGTAAAAACATTAACTAGTGTGGTGGCGTGTGCCTGTAGTGCTAGCTACTAGGGAGGCTGGGTGGGAGAATCAATGGATTCTCCAGGAGTTGGATGCTGCAGTGAGCTATGATCACACTACTCTCATTGAGACCTGGGTGACGGAGTGAGACCCTCTCTCTTAAAAATAATAAATAAATTTTATCTCAGTCCCTTGCTTAAAAGCCTTTCAAAGACTAGATTGCAGGCAATGTTGTTGTCTCCTCCCTTCCTCTTTGTTGACAGAGCCCCAATTTGAGGGGCAGCGGGATCTCCAGCCTGCTGCTGTGAGACTCGGGCAGTTGCGACTGGTTTAGAGGTGGACACACAGGGAGAGGTCTTCTGGAAAAGGTCTTCTGGAGAGCTGAGATCAGAGGACAATCAACTGGCTTCAAATCTAAGGAGAGGCACAAAATGGAAGAGATGACATGGGCACTGGTTACCTGGTGAACACAAGTGGACACTGGTGAGGGACTGGGTCATGGAGATTGCAGGAGTCTTTGCCCTTTTCAGGGTTTTTCACCATGAGCCCCACTGGGAGCACACAGAAGACTGGAGAAAGTTTTAATAAAATGTCTCAAGATCTGGAAGAAGACAATGGCAGTCACTGTGAAAGGATCACAGTGCTCCACCCAGACCCTTCCCTGTATCCCCTACTGAACAAAAGTCTTAGTCTGTGGAGGGAAGGACACCAAATCCTGTCACCCCCTTGGGTGAAGCCCCCTTGCATCTGGGGGAATGAAAGAGAACAAAACAAAACTTTCCCTGGGCAGGGGCAGGAATACACACTGGTCCCAGAACTGGGGGAGGAACAGAAGCACTAAGGAGGCCATAACCCCAAAACCCAGGGACACAAAGGCCCTGACTGAGACTTGATCAGAACAGAGAATTCCCTCCTCCCCCACCTGCCAATGGTAAGCTGACAAGCCTTGAGTAGAAAGTAAAAATGTTAGGCCGGGCGTGGTGGCTCAACCCTTTAATCCCAGCACTTTGGGAGGCCGAGACGGGCGGATCACGAGGTCAGGAGATCGAGACCATCCTGGCTAACACGGTGAAACCCCGTCTCTACTAAAAACTACAAAAAAAAAAACTAGCCGGGTGAGGTGGCGGCGTCTGTAGTCCCAGCTACCCGGGAGGCTGAGGCAGGAGAATGGCCTGAACCCGAGAGGCGGAGCTTGCAGTGAGCTGAGATCCGGCCACAGCACTCCAGCCTGGGTGACAGAGTGAAACTCCGTCTCAAAAAAAAAAAAAAAAAAGTAAAAATGTTGGAGAAGAGGGACAAGAGCATGGAAAGAAGACCTTTTCTGAGGGTCACAGAGGGAAGACCTGAAGCTGAGTGAGGAACACACATGGAAGGAGGAAAATACCTCTGGCAGGCCAGCCCACACCCTCAGTCCAAGGTGTCATTGGAGGAACTTGAAGCTTCTGCATTGGGGGTAACCATCACAACAATAAACCTCAAACCTAGCCCAACTCTTTTTTTTCATTTATTTTTTAGAGACAGGGTCTTGCTCTATTGCCCAGGCTGAAGTGCAGTGGTGTGATCGCAGCTCACTGCAGCCTCAAACTCCTGGGCTCAGGCGATCCTCCTGCCTCAGCCTTTGTAGGAGATCAGTCAGGGTGGTGGGAGAAATTACAGGAAAGACACAAACCATCTTGGAAGGCCGAGAGGTTTTGCAAAAGCTTCGGAAGGAAATTATGGCTAAAGACAGCCAAATTCTTATCTGGAGCCTGAGAGCAAAGGGCAGATAACAAGGGAATTGTATAGGAACTTATCTAGATAAATTTGTTTATTCCTGTGTCCAGAAACCAACCTTTGATCATTCACACACAGGACTGCTCTCTACTTGGTGTGTTGACAATGTTACCCACAAATTGTGTTTGCTCCAAGGCTTTGTCATTAAATTTGCACTAAATAAATGTGAGGGCAACCAGCTTAGGGGGACTGCTAACTCTCATCGGCCCCTAGTGCCGGCAGTCCCCTAGCCTGCTCTTTCACTGAATATCTGTGTCTGAGTACTCCTTTCATCTGTCGTTTGGCCAGAGTCTGTGAGACAGACTCGGCAGGTGGTTCCCTGTGTGAGGAATGCTGCAACAGATTGCAATGGAACCCTCAAAAATGAAGGTGAAGAGACCACGCAGTCAGTAAGTCATTGGTGCCTGCTCAGCATTTCCAAGTTCAAGGGAATTGCTCAGGCTAGGGTTTCATCATGGAACAACAGTTGTCAGCTCAACAGCAACAGAATATAAAAGTATTAAAAGAGCTGCTGAAAGCTAGCAGAGCCTCAGTTTCACAGGCTCAGTTATGGGACCTAATGCAAACTGTTGTTTCCCATAACCCATGGTTCTCAGAAGAAGGTACACTAGATGTAAAGCTCTGGGAACAAGTGGGGAGAAATCTTAACATCATGCACAAGGGCAATGGTTCCTAGTAACATCTTTAACGTTATGGGGCTTTAGTTAGGACTGCTTTGGTCCCACTCTACATAGAAGAGCCTAAAAAGGTAAGGGAGGTGGAACCGTCACCTACCCTACCGCCTCTTCCTTCTCCCTCAGCCCTGCCATTAACAGGCAAAAATAACAAAGAGGAAACAGAGGTTTTGCCTGAGCCCCCTCCTCCAATAAATTGGAAAAAAGACAAGGGATACACTACAGCTATGGGACCCTGTCTTAGGCAAGCAGCATTAGAAGGGGAGCTCTTAGCCTGCCCAGTAATGCAAGATTGACAAGGCAATCAGGTATATGAGCCCATTTCTTTTGACGCTTATAAAGAGATAAGAAAAAAACATTAAAGAAAATGGAGCTGCTAGCCCGTTTATGAAAGGAATAATTGAAGCCATAGCAGACAACTTCTTTTGACACTTATAAAGAGATAAGAAAAAGCATTAAAGAAAATGGAGCCACTAGCCCATTTATGAAAGGAATAGTAGAAGCCATAGCAGACAACTTCCATATCACCCCATGGGACTGGCCAGTGCTAGCTAAAACAACTTTAAAAGCCAGTCAATACCTCCTCTGGAGGGCAGAATTTGATAAACTATGTGAACAGCAAACCTTTTTCTAATGGCCACTGTTATTCCTCTCCTACCCCTGACGTGGCTCTCTCAAAATCCTATTTGGGTAGAACAGTAGCCTTTAGAGAGAGAGAAATTACGAAAAGCCCATGAATTAGTTGAGGAGCAATTAAAAGCTGGCCATACAGAACCGTCAAACAACCCTTGGAATTCGCCCATTTTTGTCATTCCCAAAAGGTCTGGCTAATGGAGACTTTTGCATGACTTACAGGCTATCAATGCTCATTTGCAACCTGTGGGGCCCCTTCAACAGGGCCTCCCTTCCCCCTTGAGGTGATTCCTCAAGATTGGCCTATAATCATTATTGACTTAAAAGACTGCTTTTATACTATTCCCCTTACAGAACAGGACTCAGAAAAATTGGTATTTACAATACCAGCTATCAATAATGAGAGGCTGGCCAGCTTGCTGATTTCATTGGAAAGTACTTCCTCAAGGGATGCTGTTCTGTCCTACCATGTGTCAGTATCATGTAAATCAGGCTTTGCTCCCCAGTAGAAAAGAATTTCCTAGTTGCAAGATTGTTCATTTTATGGATGATATTTTACTAGCAGCCCAAACAGAGCCAGTACTTTTAGGTTTATATGCGTCTATCATAAAGAATACTCAGTTAAGAGGTTTAATCATAGCACCTGAAAAAGTACAATTGAAATGTCTTGGATACATACTAACTTCCCAGTTAGTAAGACCTCAAAATGTTAAATACTAGCAATTTACACACCTTAGATTATTATCAAAAATTAGTGGGCAATATTAATTAGCTTTGCCCCCCCTTGGGCATAACTACTGAAAAGTTACAAAACCTGTTTTCTATCCTAAAGGGCAATACAGCCCTAGACTCTCCCAGGTATTTGACTCCTGCAGCGAAAAGGGGAAATTGAGGAAATAAAGCAAACTATTTCTCAGAGGCAACTGTATCACATAGACCCACAATATTCAGTTCAATTGTTTGTTTTTCCTACTAAACATTCCCCGACAGGATTAACAGGACAGATGACCCCAGGACTACGCTTCCTAGATTGGGTTTTTTACTCACATACCAGGACTAAAACACTATCTTCCTATACCCAGCTAGTTAGTAAAGTCATCTATACAGGCTGCAGACAATGCAATCAGTTGCTAGGTTATGACCCTGATGTCATAAGAATTCCTTTGAGTAAAAGGCAATTTGGAGCAGTATTGCCCTTATCTCTAGATCTTCAGATAGCACTCTTTGATTACACAGGCCATATAGAGCATGCCTTTCCTGCTCACAACCTAATTCAGTTCTTATCTCGTACTCCTGTAGTTGTGCCTACAAAAGTATTTCACTCTCCCGTACCCCAATGCTTTAATGCTTTTTACTGATGGCTCTGGTAAAAATGGAAAAGTGGCTATTTGGTGGAGACTGCATAATTTCCTCACTCATTCTGGATTTACTAGCACTCAGAGAGCTGAGGTTGGAGCCTTAATATTGCCCCTAGAGGCCTTTTCCACTCTGCCTATCAATATCGTTAGTGACTCTGCTTACTCTGTTTATTTATTGCAAAACCTTAAAACAGCCCTCATTAAGTTCACTCTTGAGCCCACCCTGTGTGCACTTTTTCTTCAACTTCAGCAATTATTGGATCAATGTACACATCCTATTTTTATCACACATATTCAAGCCCACAGTTCACTGCCTGGCCCACTGGCTTATGGCAATGAACAAGCAGACCTGCAACTTACGACATCACTGCTTGACCAAGCCACGCAATTGCATCAATTTTTCCACCAAAATTGGAAGAACTTAACTAAACAATTTCAACTTACCCAAAGACTAGCTAAACAAATTATCCTGCAATGCCTGGATTGCCAGCTTACAGGCATGTCCCCTCCTTCAACAGGCATTAACCCTAGAGGACTAGAACCTAATCAGTTATGGCAAACATATGTTACTCACATCCCTGACTTTGGAAAACTAAGATATGTACATGTATCCATTGATACCTATTCTCACCTAATTAGTGCACATTCTCTTCCTGGAAAGTCCACCTGATATGTTATTAAACATCTCTTAACTTTTGCATTTATGGGGCAGCCCACAAAAACTAAAACTGATAGTGGCCCAGCTTATGCCAACTCACAATGTCAACAATTTTGTCACACGTGGAACATCCAACATTCCACAGGCATCTCGTATAACCCCCAAGGACAGGCCATAGTAGAACGTGTCCACTCTTAAAAATGTGCTCAAAAAACAAAAAAGGGGGAATATGAGTAAGGACTCTGCAACACTACTAGCAAAAGCCTTATTTGCCCTTAATTTCTTAAATTTAAATGATAAATTTCAATCAGCTATAGAAAAGCACTTTGCTAAAACCTCTCAAGGCATAAAACCCACAGTGTTATGGAAAGATGTAAACAGTAATGTATGGTGTGGTCCAGATGAATTGCTAACAAGGGGAAGAGGATATGCTTATGTTCACATCACCTCAGGTCCTCTTTGGATTCCAGCACAATGCATCAACCTTATGGTGTGGCTAGGACCCAACCTGGTACCAGAAATGAAAGAAATGTTCCTTCAGGACCCACAGCCCTGGACAATGCAGCTTCCTCGGATGACACAAGTCCCGGACATTACCTGGGGGATGCTGAAGAAAACAACCAAGGAGGCTGAGCGAATCTTGCTCCAGACACAAACACCATTCACTCCAGATAATTTATTCCTTGCTATGCTTTATTAACCTTTTTTAATTCCCTCACTCTGCTTGCAACCAGTACCTGCTACACTCTATTGGATCCATCTTCTACATCCACTTTTCTTCCACCCTATTACCTGGGTGGACACCCCCTTCCCAGGCTCTAATAACGTAACTGCTTGGCTGGAAGGGGTTAACATACCCCAGTGGGGTTCCTTAGTAATGACACACACTGAACTGAGGTGGCAAGTAACACTACATGTCACTCCTTGATTGGAAAAAAAATGTTACTGATTATATTCATGTTTATCTTATGTTATTTACTAATATGTTATTTACTAATTCTAGGATGCAAAGCCAGAATACAAGCAGTGACCGCTACACCCGACAAACCTGTTGCTGCACACATCTGTACTCTTCAACCAACAAAACCTGATACAAAAAACAGAAAAGGGGGAGATGTAGGAGATTGATCAGTGTGGTGTGAGAAATTATAGGAAAGACACAAATCTTCTTGAAAGGCCAGGAGGTCTTGCAAAAGCTTTGGAAGGAAATTATGGCTGAAGGCAGGTAAATTCTCTTACCTGGAGCCTGAGAGCAAAGGGCAGATAACAAGGGAATGTAAAGGAACTTAATCTAGATAAATTTGTCTACTCCTGTCTCCAGAAACCAACCTTTGATCATTTGCCTGCAGGACTTGGGGGATCAACAATGTTTATTACCCACAAATTGTGTTTGCTCCAAGCCTTTGTCGTTAAATCTGTACTAAATAAATGCGAGGGCTGCCAGCTTAGGGGAACTGTTAATTTTCTTCAGCCTCTAGTGCTGGCAGTCCCCTATCCTGCTCTTTCACCAGATATCTGTGTCTGAGTACTCCTTTCATCCATTGCGCGGGCAGAGTCTGCGGGACAGACTCGGCAACCCTTCCCAGTTGCTAGGACAACAGGCGTGCACCAAAAATGAGCAGGTAATTTTTATTATTTTTTTGTGGAGATGGGGTTTCACTATGTTGTCCAGGCTGATCTCAAACTCCTGTGTTCAAGCAATCTTCCTGCCTTGGCCTCCCAAAGTGCTGGAATTACAGGCATGAGCCACCCACCCAGCCTATCACAACTCCTGACTAGGTTAATTCAAACCCCCACACTAAAGGCCTAACAGAAGGAAAAGTGTGCCTATTTCTACACAAAACCCATTTCCCTGGGCCTTTACTATCCTACAGAAGATGTCCAACTTTCACCAACACTTATAACACAAGAGATAAATGACATACTCCCAAGAGATAAAGCAATCCTCAGAACCAAACACAGATGTAAGAGCTATCTGATACAGAATTTCAAATAAGTAATATGGTAAAAGGTCTAACAGTAAAAGTAGATAACATGCAAGATCAAAAGTGCAATCTCAGCAGAGAGATGGAAGCTATGAGAACCAAATGGAAGTGGTCAAAATAAGAAACACACTAACAGAGATGAAGAATGCCTCATGGAGCTCATCAGTGGATTTGACACAGCCAAGGAGAGAATGAATGAACTCAAAGATAGGTCAAGTTAAATTATTCAAACTGAAACACTGGGGAAAATGGGTGAAGAGGAAAAAAAACCCGTCAAAAGAGAACATCCAAGAATTGTGGGACAATATCAAACATTCTAACGTGTGTATAGTTAGATTCCCAGAAGAAAGGAGAGAGAACAGGAAAATAAATATTTGAAGAATTAAAGGCTAAGAAATTTTCAACATTTAAGGACAGAGCAATCCACAAAATCCAAGAAGCTCAGAGAACATGCAGAATAAACGTATATATATATACACACACAAACATAAAATTAGACATGCTCAAAATGCTAAAACAAAAGAATATCTTAAAGGCAGCAAGGAAAAAGAAGAGACTGCATACGGAGGAAGCTAAGAATTATGGAGACTTCAGAAACCATGCAAGCTAGAAGCCAAAGGAGTGACTTTATTGCTGATGCTGATAGGGGAAAAAATACATACACACACAAAAACTGCCCACCCAAAATTCCAGAATCCTATACCCAAACAAAATGTGTTTCAAAATGAAGGAGAAATAAACCCTGTTTCAAATAAAGAAAAACAGAATTCATTGCTACTTCTACAAGATACTAAAGGAAGTTTTTCAGGCAAAAGGAATATGATACCAGAAAAAAACCTGGGTCTACACAATGAAGTTAAGAGCACTGGAAATTGAATGAATGAAAGTGTATTAACATCTTTTTTTTTTGGAGACGGAGTCTCGCTCTGTCACCCAGGCTGGAGTGCTGTGGCCGGATCTCAGCTCACTGCAAGCTCCGCCTCCCGGGTTCACGCCATTCTCCTGCCTCAGCCTCCCGAGTAGCTGGGACTACAGGCGCCGCCACCTCGCCCGGCTAGTTTTTTGTAGTTTTTAATAGAGACGGGTTTTCACCGTGTTAGCCAGGATGGTCTCGATCTCCTGACCTCGTGATCCGCCCGTCTCGGCCTCCCGAAGTGCTGGGATTACAGGCTTGAGCCACCGCGCCCGGCCTATTAACATCTTTTTTAAATTGCCTTAGAAATAACTGAAGTGAGCCGGGCATGGGGCTCAAACCTGTAATCTCATCATTTTTGGGAGGCTGAAGCAGGAGGATCCCTTGAGGCCAGGAGTTCAAGACCAGCCCGGGCAACAGCCCCCACTACCCCCCATTTCTACAAAATAATAAAGAGATTACTACAGTTTAAAATAGAGGGTCACAAATCTTTTTCTTTTTTCTTTTGTCTTTTTCTTTTCTTTCTTTCTTTTTTTTTTTATTTTTTATTTTTTTATTTTTTGATGTGTAGTCTCACTCTGTCACCCAGGCTGCAGTGGTGTGATCTCAGCTCACTGCAGTCTCCGCCTCCTGGGTTCAAGCGATTCTCCTGCCTCAGCCCCCTGAGTAGGTGGGATTACAGGCCTGTGCCACAACGCCTGGCTAATTTTTGTATGTTTAGTAAAGACGGGGTTTCACCACGTTGGCCAAGCTGGTCTCGAACTCCCGGCCTCATGTGATCTGCCCGCCTCGGCCTTCCAAAGTGCTGGGATTACAGGTGTGAGTCACCACGCCCTGCCAATCTTTTTATATAAAGATAGGCCAGACGCAGTGGCTCATGCCCGTAATCCCAGCGCTTTGGGAGGCAGAGGTGGGTGGATCACCTGAGCTCCGGAGTTCGAGATCAGCCTGCCCAACATGGCAAAACCCCATCTCTACTAAAAATACAAAAAAATTAGCCAGGCGTGGTGGCGGGCTAATCCCAGCTACTCGGGAGGCTGAGGCAGGAGAATCATGTGAACCTGGGAGGCAGAGGTTGCAGTGAACTGCGATCACGCCATTGCACTCCAGCCTGGGCAACAAGAGCAAATCTCCATCTCAAAATACATACATACATACATACATACATACATACATACATACATACATATAGGAGCAGATAATAAATATTTTAGGTTTTGTAGGCCATATCTCTGTTGCAACCACTCAACTCTACCGTTGCAGCATGGAAACAGCCGTTGATAGTAGATAAATGAATGAGCGTGGCTCTGTTTCAGTAAAAGTTTATGGACACTGAGATTTAAATTCCATATAGTTTTAATGTGCTACAATGTATTCTACTTGTGATTTTTCAACATTTATAAAGGTAAAAGCCATTCTTAGTTCATGAGCCATGCAAAATCAGGCAGGAGAGTGGTTTTGGCTTGCAGGTGCGCAGACCATCTTTCTCGCTAACCGCCTGGTCCAAGGCAAGCATATCAGCAATGAATTGTGTACTTGCAGCACATGCAAAATTTTAAAATACTGATAAATGAATGGTGGTATATTTCTAAGATGAATTTCTACTTAACAATAAAAACAAATGAACTATTGATTAACGCAACACGATTGCTTGTAAAATAATTATTTTGAGTAAAAGAAACCAGACAAAAAAAGACTACATACTATATGATTACGTCCATAAAAAATTCTAGAAAATGAAAACCAATCTATAGTGACAGGATGTAGATCAGGGTTGTTTGCAAATTGTTGGTGGGTAGAGGGGAGAAAGCAAGAGAAGGAAGGGATTTTAAAAAGTAAAATGTAGGACAACAGCAAGAAGAACAGGAGGGAAGAAATGGGAATCTATTGTAAGGTCTTTATATTATACACGAAGCAGGACATTTTTTGAAAGTAAATTCTGGTTAACTAAAGATGTGGTGGGGTGCAGTGGCTCACACCTGTAATCCCAGCATATTGGGAAGCCAACGCAAGAGGATCACATGAGCCCAGGAGTTCGAGACCAGTCTAAGCAACACAGTGAGACCTCCATCTTTACAAAAAATATATATATTTTTAATTAGCTGGACATGATAACGCCTGCCTGTAGTCTCAGCTACTCCACGGAGTCTGAGGCTGAGGCTGAGGTGGGAGGATCTCTTGAACCCTAGAGGTCCTCATTATATCTGCAAAATCCCTTCATCTTTGCCATGTAACATAACCCAATTGTGAGAGTGAAACCCGGTCATATTCACAAGTATTGCGCACGCTCGAGGGGAATTTCTGTCCACACATGCGTACCATGCACACCATTGATGGGAATCTTGGGGACCATCTTAGAATTCTGCTGTTCTCTTTTTGTTTCTGGAATTTTCCGTGTTCTCCCAGACTTCTAGGCTGTAGCCTGTCTGATATATTTTCACCTGGCTCTACTTGTCTCTCTTCCCAGTTGAAAGGTGGGCAATTCACCTGTCACTCTATGTCCTAGCTCACAGCCTGACATGGCTTTGGTGCTCCGTAAACATTTGTTAATGGATAAGTAGGTGTGATTCTCACATTGTAAGTGAAGATTAAAATGCTAAAATACTGTAGTTCTACCCTACTGGCTCCATCCAGTCCAAATTCAAATATGACTCAAGAGGCCCTGCCTGACCCGCCCTTGTACACTTCTCTGCCCTCACCTCACTTTCTCTTTCATACCATACTATAAGAACATTAAATCACTTCCTGTTTCTAATGTATGATTTGCTTTCTCTTAGCTCCATTCCAGTGCCTGTGCTGTTTTCTTGACCTAGGATGCTCTTCCTTACATCATTGACTGACTCGTACCCATCCCTTGATAAACAGCTTGGAGGTTACCTACCCAGGAAACTTCCTCATCACCCTCTCCTGCCCCATTGTGTGGTTCGTGCCCCTGTTTGGGCTTCCACAACCCTCTAAGCTTCCTTCTCCTTTCCTAGAACTTGTCATGCCTTCTATGTTAAGAGTCCCTCTCCTCTGCCAGCCTGAGCTGTCCTGGAGAGTAGAGAATGAAACTGCGTTGGGTCCCAGGAAAGGTCTGATCTAGAGTTAAGACAATTTGTTGACCAAACAAACGAGTTCAATATTCTCCATGTTTGTGATTCTGAGTCTTCCAAGATGTCTGTGCTTTCTGGTGTCCTGGGCCCCGTGGCAGGCCAACCTGGCAGGCTCTGGCTCCCCTGTGGTTTCCAAGCCCAGGCCGCAGGGCACCATCACAATGCTCAGATCATAGCCTGACAGCCTGTTTTCTATTAGTCCAGGAAAATTTTTGAAAAATTCTTGCCCGACACATGGAACTCCTTTCAAAAAGAGTAGGCATGGCAGATTAGGAAGAAAATGACTGTCATTTAGAGCTCCATGCTGATGGAGTGTAGTTAGGCAATGTGCTGCCCGGAAGGTAGAGTACCAGTCTAGAACAGGAACTGAGTATCTCAACAGGCACACCTCTTCCTTCACCCTGCTGAGTACTTGACATTAGCTTGAGCATCTCTCCCTTTTCCCTGAGAACCAGCCACTTCCTTTCTTTTTAACAGAGGGTGAGAGGGGCCCAAGCTTCGCAATGACCACATAACTGTTTAGTCCTAGAGTTGTGGTGGTGGGAATGGTGTGGGGTCACTGTTCAGTCATTACCAAAAACAAGAATCCAGCTGACTGGATGGCCAGCGCAGTAAACTGAGAAGGGAATACATACCTCAAATTGCTTGAACAGGTTACTCTTAAATTGGGATCACTTAATTCTTCCTTCAATGGGCACTAAGCATCTTTTAACCTCAATGATGATTTATTTCATTTCATTTCATTTTTTTTTTTTTTTGAGATCGAGTCTCACTCTGTCTCTTAGGCTGGAGTGCAGTGGCATAGTCTTGGCTCACTGAAACCTCTGCCTCCCAGGTTCAAGCAATTCTCCTGCCTCAGCCTCCCAAGTAGCTGGGATTACAGGCAAGCGCCACCATGCCCAGTTAATTTTTGTATTTTTAGTAGAGACGGGGTTTCACCATGTTGGCGAGGTTGGTCTTGAACTCCGGACCTCAAGTGATCTGTGGGCCTTGGCCTCCCAAAGTGCTGGGATTACAGGCATGAGCCATCATGCCAGGTCTCAAAGATGACTTAGAACAAAGACTAGAAATGTTTTCAAACTTCTAGTGTTAATTTTGCATTAAGGCGTTTGTGTAAATGTGATACTTTAAATTCTTTTAATGTTTAAGATAATTTCAAGAGCTTGGCACTGTGACTCATGCCTGTAATCCCAGAGCTTTGGGACGCCAAGGCAGGAGGATCCCTTGAGGCCAGGAGTTTGAGACCAGCCTGGGCAACATAGCGAGATTCCCCACCCCCTCTATAAAAACTAAAAAAATTAGCCAGGCATGGTAGTCTTAGCTACTCAGGAGGCTGCAACAGGAGGATAGCTTGAGCCCAGAAGCTTGAGGCTGCAGTGAGCTATGATCACTATTGCACTCCAGCCTGGGTGACAGAGTGAGGCTCTGTCTCAAAAAAAAAAGACATAATTTTGAGAATTCTAACAGATTATTCTTGTACTAATTACAAATATGTATTTGAATAATAGATTTAGACTTTTGATTTTCAGATGAAATCTCATTTGTATTGACACATTTAAAAGTACTCATGACTCAATATTCTTATAAATTTATTATATTTACAAGAATTACACAAAGACTCGAAAGGCTTTGCTAGACAGAAAACTGTGATACTTATAAAAGAAAAATGAATTAAATTTATAAATGCAGTTTCAAATGTTCAAAGAATTTTAATTAGCTAAGTTTATTAATGGGACCAAATAAGTGATATAATTTACTAGATTTATGAATAAAACTGTAAAATTTGGCTGTGCGCGGTGGCTGCCTGTAATCCCAGCACTTTGGAAGGCTGAGGCGGGTGGATCACGAGGTCAGGAGTTTCATGGGTTGGAGGTCTCAGGATAATAAAGAACTGTTGTGGTTGGGGGTGGGAGGTGGAAGAGAGTCATCAAGCAACTGGAATTATGAGAACTTCAGCATAAAGAGCTAGTACTAGAAATTCGGGAGGCCACAATCACCGTATCAGGGATATAAGTAAGGGAATGGATGTCCAACTGGAAAGAAAGGAATGTCACTGGAGACGAGAAGGAAATCAGACCTGGTAAGCCAGAGAGCTACTTTAGATGAGTGGCCACTATTTTGCACAACGTAAGCGGGGCACTGTTCACATGAACGTCTACGTGAATGGCGCTCCCAGGCCTTGTGCAGTGCATAACCTGCGGACCCGTATGAGATGAACCTGCTAGATCCCCAAGTACCCAAGAACTGATGACAGGAGTTCGTGTGGGGAGATGAGACAGGAGGTAAAAAAAAATAAAAATCCTTGGTAAGCAAAAATTGGTCATAATTGTGGAGTATTTACTATATGCTTGGTAATGTTCTAAACACTCTCAATAACCCTGTGAGTTCAATATTTTTATTATCATCTATACTATTTAACAGATGAAAGAAGCAAAGGAAATGACAGCTGGTCTTGAGCACACTCGCTCAAGAGCGCCACACTCTACACCGTAGAGTCTACAGCGCAGAAGAAACTAACTGCTCAGAGCGTGCTCACTGCGCTCCTTCCGCGGCCAGGCGTAGCGCAGGGTCACGTGCCGGCGCGGGGCGGGGCCAGCG
>NW_012112475.1:4043202-4055597 GCF_000951035.1 Colobus angolensis palliatus | reverse complement strand
CCTGGCGGCAGAGTGGCGTCCCCAGCCAGAAGAGCGGGCGGGAGCTCCGCGCCCCGGCTTTCTTCCGTCTGGAGAGGACCGGGACTCCCCGAGCGGCGGGAGAGGAAGAGGCGGATGGCCCGGGGCACGTCTGATGGGGAGAGGGCCTGGAACTGGGGGGCTCGGGCGGGTGCCGAGCTGACCCGAGGGAGCCTGGCGGCAGAGTGGCGTCCCCAGCCAGAAGAGCGGGCGGGAGCTCCGCGCCCCGGCTTTCTTCCGTCTGGAGAGGACCGGGACTCCCCGAGCGCGGGCAGGCCCACCCTGTCCCAGGCTTCCGCCACGTCCGCAGACTCACGGAGCCGCCTCCCCGAGGGAAATCAGCTCTCCCGAACTTCATTCACTGTCGCCGGCTTGATTGACGCGCTGTCCGCATACCGCCGATTTAATTACCATACAATTCTCCCTTTAAGGTGCACAGTTCAGTGATTCTTAGCACATTCACAAAGTTGTGCAGCTATCGCCACTGTCTGATTCCGCAATGAAACCCTTATCCATTAGCAGGCACTCCCCATTCCCCAGTATTCACGAAGCCTGGCAACCACGAATCGACTTTCTGTCTGTCTTCTGCCACCTATTTTAATGTGGTTTAGTTGTGTAAAAGCGACCTGGCGTTACGGCTCGCGCCTGTAATCCCAGCGCTTTGGGAGGCCGTGGTTGGAGGATCGATTGAGGCCAGGATTTCGAGGTCAGGCTGGGAAACATAGCGAGGCCTCATCTCTACAAAAAGTTTTTTTTAAAAAGCCAGATGTGGAGGCTCGAGCCTGTGATCCCAACGACTCAGGAGGCTGAGGCGGGAGGATCGCTTGAACCCAGGACTTGGAGGCTACTCTATGATTGCGCCACTGCACTCCAGCCTGGGTGACAGATGGAGACCCTATCTCAATAATGAGTAAATTATTGTATACAAAGCGATTCTATTTTTATACTCTTTTAGTTTGGACCATTTCTGTGAACTCATGTTTTTGTTGCACATTATGTTCTCAAATGTTTTTCATTCAATAAATACATGACAGTTAAAATTATGAATGTACACCGTGAACCAAGTTAAATAATCTTTTTTCCTTGAGGAAGACTAAGGTGACTTTCCCCATTTCCAGTCCTCTGATGGATGGTACCCATAACAGAGCCAAACACGTTATTCAACCCACGTATTTTGAGGAAGCTGCTGGTATTCATATTTTATTTTATATTTTATTTGGGCTCATTTTCTGTTTTTTCCCTTTTTCTCATGTTCTGATACTGAATGGAAGTGGAGCTCTGAACCCTTTGGCACCGTAACCCTTTCATTACTGGTGTTTGTGTGATGTCTGTCCTCATGGCATAATAGTCAATGCCCTAGGCAACATGGGTCTTGTGACTTGTTGGCAGTGCAGCTGTGTGTCTGCTGCAAGACTTTACCGCCTCTAGTTTCCTTGGTTTTGCTTCTCTGGATGAATGGGACACATTTAAAAATGAGGTTTTTTGTTTTTGTTATTGTTTTGTTTTTTAATCATATCAGAGTATTGTTGGCAAAGTTCCTAATGCTATCCGTCTTTTGTAGCATTTATGATCAGCTTGGTTTACTCACTAGACTTTTTTTCCATTATAGGGGTGAAACATTCTTAAGTCTTTATAACCTGCTGTATGTTCCAGGTAGTTAACAGAATCTTTGCTAATTTGGATACTGTTTTGTAGAAACTACTAGTTAAGACCTCCAAAAACAGAGGCTACTTTGTTTTATTTTGTGTTTAATAGGACTCTTAACCAGACTGAAATAAAGTTTTCCTCTCCTGCTGTGGTCTTCTGGTACAGACATGGAGTTAAAGCATTTTTTTTTTTTTGAGAGATGGGATCTTGCTCTGTCACCTGGGCTGGAGTGCAGTGTCACAGTCAAAGCTCACTGTCACCTCCCAACTCCTGGACTTAAGTGATCCTCCCACCTCAGCCTCCTGTGTAGCTGGGACTACAGGCATAAATTTTTAAGTTAATTTCCAATGTCAATGTCAGGAGTTGTGGGTGGGTGTAGGGGGATGTCTGTCTCCCTCCCTCCACACAATACGTCCCCAACCCTCTGTTGTTTTAAGACTAGCGTTGCTTAATGTGAGCTTAACTTCAGTTTAAAGACTGTAAAGCTTTTATGATAATGCAAGCTTAAACCAAATAATCAGTATGGAATTTTGTACTCTCACACGAGATTCCATTATATAAATTAGTTGATCCAAGTTAATATTTGTTTTGGTGATATGAAAAAATACATGAAAAAACTTTTAGAGGAGGCATGGATAGTGGTCATCTTTAGTTGTTATTTAGTGCTGTAATCCAGGTGACTTTGGACATGCCTATTACTCTGAGGAGGCAGAAATCTTTACCTGGATTCTGTAGCCAGAGTTGGGAGAAATTTAAGACGGTAGTGAGTTGTGTCATCTTTATCTGAACCATTAAGAACAACAGTTCAGGCTGGGCGCGGTGGCTCACGCCTGTAATCCCAGCACTTTGGGAGGCCGAGGCGGGCAGATCACGAGGTCAGGAGATCGAGACCATCCTCCTGGCTAACACGGTGAAACCCTGTCTCTACTAAAAATACAAGAAATTAGCCGGTGTGGTGGTGCGCGCCTGTAGTCCCAGCTACTCCGAGGCTGAGGCAGGAGAATGGCGTGAGCCCAGGAGGCGGAGCTTGCAGTGAGCCGAGATCGCGCCACTGCACTCCAGCCTGGGCGGCAAAGCGAGACTCCGTCTCAAAAGAAAGAACAACAGTTCAGTTAAAGTGTCCCATTGTTAAGATTAGGATTTTAGGGAGTTGAGTCTGATCTCCCTCCCTGACTACAAGACCCTGTTGCAGTTGTTTCTATACCTGTTGCTGTGGTACCCCTCAAATGAAGTCTGCTTTGCACTCTTTATAAATAAATAAATAAAAATAAGCATTCTAATGAAGAGTAGGCCAAAGTCATACCTATCTTCCTCTGTTGAATGAATTACTTTTCAGGCATCAGGGATTTATTTATAGCAGTCTTATATTTTGCAGCCAGCTGTAGGACAGTCATTTCGTTCCATCATGGTTATGATAGCCAAGACCTCTACTATAAAGGAATTTGGAAGGTTTCGGCTTTGGAGTAATAGTGCAGTCTCTTGTAAATGGGGCAATAGAGAAATTGGAGAAGAAAGGATTGAGGGAGATTAGAATGGCATACATTCTACCTCTAGATGAAATGTGGGCTTTTATTCCAAGCCAGATACGGCATTCTCAAGTCCAGAAATGTGTGTCCTCTAAATCTATAAAGTTTATCTTGAAATACAATACATAATAGGCATTTATTTAATCTTTTCCTGAACATGCCAAGAATAGCTCTATGGTGTTTCTCTTTCGGAAATAAACAGGATGTCTGTGAATTTGTTTTTCGGTGGAGATGCTGCTAACCTCCCTCCCTGTGTCATCTAGCAGTTGATCTCACTCTGTAATTCATACATCTTTTGCTCACTTGAGTTTTCTGTTTCCTCTTGCCTTTTTATGTCACAATGAAAATCTATACATTTAGTTGGAATAAAGTATTTGTCAGAGTGGCACACGTGGGAGTGCTTTCTCCATCGGCCACTGACATTTAATCACTAGGGTGTGGGGTTGAGGAAGGTAGTGTTGGGGCCTGAGAAAAACAGCAGTCGAAATCCACACTGGGGCAGCATCCTACTCTGGGAAACACCAGTAGTTTTAGAAATAGGCCAAAGAGTCTGCAGATCTGTTTAGAGAGTTCTGCAGTGAGCATCATCTTAACAGTATGGGAAAAATAATGTCATTTACTGCAAGCCAGTTTTTTCCAGAGGAACAATAAACTAAATCACTTATTATATTCTGCATGTATTTGTTGTGTTCCCACAGAGTGCCAAAAATTTTGAAATAGTAAATTTTGAAATGCAGTATTAAAAATAGAATTGGAGGCCAGGTATGGTGGCTCAACGCCTGTAATCCCAGCACTTTGGGAGATGGAGGTGGGTGGATCACTAGAATCCAGGAGTTCAAGATCAGCCTGGGCAACATTTTTTTTCTCTACCAAAAAAAAAAAAAAAAATACACACACACACAGACACACAAAAAGTAGCTGGGCCAGATGGAGCCTGTCTGTGGTCCCAGCTACCTGGGAGGTGAGGCAGGAGGATCACTTGAGCCCAGGAGGTCAAGGCTGCAGTGAGCTATGATCACTATTGTACTCCAGCCTGGGTGACAGAGTAAGACCCTGCCTCAAAAAAAAAAAAAAAAAAAAAAAATTGGAACAGAATCTTAAGAGAAATGAGTTATGGGAGGTATGATTTGAGGATTTGAGTTCAGAGTTAAGTGACATTCTGGCAAATGGTTTGTCAAAACCTCATGGAAATTGAGTTGACTGCATAGTGTTTTTCCCCCAAGATACAAGATTTCCTTTCCCCTAGATTGCCAAATAACATTTAGAAAGAGAAGTGAGGTGGATATATGTCTAAACAAACTGAAGAAAAATTATCATGCTCTTAGCAAATAGGTTAACAAGATTTCTGAATGTCAGCTTCCCTCAAGCAGTATTCAGTATTTGCCGCTCAAGTGCTGTCAATTTGTGATGTGTGGAAAGTGCAGGGATACTCCCAAGTTAAAAAAAATTAAATATGTTAGATTTTTTTCTCTTTGTTGGAAATGAAATTCTTCTCAGGTTTTGCCTCCACCAATGTTATATAAAAAGTCTTCTCTGTTTCCTGCGTGTTTTTGACCCCTCTTAAAAACATATAGTCTGGTCTTCCAAAGGATGGCCCTCAGGCCCAAAGTAAAATCCCTCCCTGTGTTCCTCCTGAGTGCAGGATAAACCCAGACTCCTTTGCGGGATGAATCCAGCCCGGCCTCTTTTACTGCGGTGCTGCCTGCTTCTGTTCTCTCCCTTTACCTGGCACTTCAGCGTCATAGAACTCTTTGTTTCCTGGACATGGTGTTTCTTTCATGTGACAAGGTCTTTGCATATAACTCTTTTCTTCTGCCTGGAGTACTTTTCCCTTAACACACTCTTCTCTTTGGCAAAATTTTCTTTTAAGAAGGTATCAGAGCCCAGTGTGGTGGCTCACATCTGTAATCTTAGCACTTTGGGAGGTTGAGGCAGGAGGATTGCTTGAGCCCAGGAGTTCAAGATCAGTGAGACCCCACCTCTATAAAAAAATTTTTTAAATTAGGCATGGTGGCACAGAAGTCTGAGGTGGGAGGATTGCTCGAGCCCTAGAGGTTGAGGCTGCAATGAGCTGTGATTGTGCCATTGCACTCCAGCCTGGGCAACAAGAGCGTAACTCCATCTCAAAAAAAAAACAAAGAAATAGTCATTCTTTCCTCTGGATTTTCATAATCCCTCACATTCTACTATATATAATAATTGTTTGTGTCCCTGCTGTGAGCCCTTCAAGGGCTGGGAGGGAGTAATTCATCTTTTTTATACCCAGTACAGTGCTTAGTACAAGTAGACACTCATTAAGTGACAGACTGAAGAATGACCGGACAAATGGGCAGGCAGATGAATGGGTGGAAGGACACACCTGAGTCAAGAGCTTGACATGTCTCATGAACAATTGACTAGGTGCTATGCTGACAGAAGAAACTGGAGATTTTTGTTTGTTTGTTTTTGAGACAAGAGCCTTACTCCGTCACCCAGGCTGGAGTGCAGTGGCACAATCATGCCTCACTACAACCCGCCTCTGCCTCCTAAGCAGATGGAATTACAGGTGCACGCTGTCACACCCAGCTATTTTTTGTAGAGAAGGTTTTGCCATGTTGCACAGGCTGGTTGCTCTCCAAATACTGGGGTCAAGCAATCCGCCCACCTTGGCTTCCTAAAGTGCTGGGATTATAGGCATGAGCCCCGTCTCAACTAAAAACCATGCCGGCTGTGCTTTTTATTTTATTTTATTTTATTTTTATTTCTATTTTATTTATTTATTTTTTTGAGACAGAGTTTTGCTCTTGTTGCCGAGGCTGGAGTGCAATGGCACGATCTCAGCTCATTGTAACCTCCACCTCCTGGGTTCAAGCGATTCTCCTGCCTCAGCCTCCCAAGTAACTGGGATTACAGGCACCTGCCACTACACCTGGCTAATTTTGTATTTTTAGTAGAGACGGGGTTTTGCCATGTTGATCAGGCTGGTCTTGGAACACCTGACCTTAGGTGATCCGCCTGCCTCGACCTCCCAAAGTGCTAGGATTACAGGCATGAGCCACCAGCCTATTTTATTTTATCTTTTATTTGTTTATTTTATGAGACAGAGTCTCACTCTGTTGCCCAGTCTGGAGTACAGTGGCGCGATCTCGGCACACTGTAACCTCTGCCTCCCGGATTCAAGCGATTTTCCTGCCTTAGCCTCCTGAGTAGCTGGGACTACAAGTGTGCACCACCACACTTGGCTGATTTTTATATGTTTAGTAGAGACAGAGTTTCAACATGTTGGTCAGGCGGATCTTGATCTCCAGACCTCAGGTAATCTGCCCGCCTCGGCCTCCCAAAGTACTGGGATTACAGGTGTGTCCAGAAGGGATTTTATTTTTAATGATTTCTAGGTAGGGTAACCATTTAATTTGGCATCCAAACTGGGACATATTTGAAAGTACAGGGAGCAAAAAGGGTTTGCTGTGAACAATTTGCCAGTACTCTAGGTATATACCAGGAAGATCTCAGACAAACGAGAACAAATGGTCACCCAACTAGGTTACCAGGAAACAGCAGTGAAGCCAGGAGGGCAGGTTTACCGAGGTGAAAAGTCACTTGTATTACCTTTCTGTCTGCACCTCCAATTGCACATGACTCCAAACCAGTTAGTGGTTCTGTTTATGTGGTTTTTATGTTTCAGGTCTCATAGGTAGCTCACCTGTGACTTACTAGTACCAACTTTAATTTATGTTAATAATGGGCTGGATGTGATGGCTCATGCCTATAATCGCAGCACTTTGGGAGGCTGAGGCAGGCAGATCACTTGAGGTCAGCAGTTCAAGACCAGCCTGGCATGGTGAAACCCCATCTCTACTAAAACACAAAAAAATTAGCCAGGCATGGTGGCAGCATGCGCCTACAATCCTGGCTACCTGGGAGGCTGAGGCCCGAGAATCATTTGAACCCGAGAGACAGAGGTTCCAGTGAGCCAAGATTGCTCCACTGCACTCCAGCCTGGGATACAAAGTAAGACTCTGTTGCAAAATAAATTAATTAATTAAAATAAAATAATAATAATAATGTACAGCTTTGTCATGGAAACAGTTTGTAGACTGTAGTCTCAGACTAGAACATTGCTAGGGAAGCTGCTTAGTGTCCCTTCTAAAATCTAATGTACCTTCTGATGTTAGTCCTTTCCAAAATCTACCCTACCTTCTGGTGATATCTTCCACTTCACGTGAACTCTGGTGCCTTGCGTCTAATATATACTACATGTTTTTGCATTAGTCTATTTACTGTCAAATGGAAGGGCCGTATCTCCTGGCCTTTCTTCTGTACCCTTCATCCCAGGCCCTGAATGTCCTTCCTTTCCTTTATGTGTATACACATTTAGTTTTATTGTAACAAGGCAACTCGTACTTTTTTTTCCCCCTTTTTTCTTATATAAGCAGGTGAATCCATGTTCTTTTTGCCTTTTTGTTTTTTTGAGACAGAGTTTTGCTCTTGTCACCCATGCTGGAGTACAGTGGCACGATCTCAGCTCACTGCATTCCCCACCTCCCAGGTTTAAGTGATTCTTCTGCCTCAGCCTCCTGAGTAGCTGAGATTACAGGTGACTGCCACCATGCCCAGCTAATTTTTTTTTTTTTTTTTTGAGATGGAGTCTCGCTCTGTGCCCCAGGCTGGAGTGCAGTGGTGCAATCTCAACTCATTGCAAGCTCCGCCTCCCAGGTTCACTCTGTTCTCCTGCCTCAGCCTCCTGAATAGCTGGGACTACAGGTGCCCGCCACCACACCTGGCTAATTTTTTTGTATTTTTCTAGTAAAGATGAGGTTTCACCGTGATAGCCAGGGTGGTCTTGATCTCCTGACCTCATGATCCGCCCGCCTCGGCCTCCCAAAGTGCTGGGATTACAGGTGTGAGCCACCGCGCCTGGCCTAATTTTTGTATTTTTAATAGAGATGGTGTTTCACCATGTTGGCCAGGCTGGTCTCAAATCCCCTGACCTCAGTGATCCACCTGCCTTGGCCTCCTGAAGTGCTGGGATAGGCTGGGTGTGGAGGCTCACGCCTGTAATCCCAGTACTTTTGGGAGGCCGAGACTTACGAGTCACGAAGTCAGAAGTTCAAGACGAGCCTGACCAACATGGTGAAATCCTGTCTCTACTAAAAATACGAAAAAGAAAAGAAAAAATTAGCCAGGCATGGTGGCGCATGCCTGTAATCCCAGCTACTCAGGAGGCTGAGGCAGGAGAATCACTTGAACCTGGGAGGTGGAGGTTGCAGTAAGCCGAGATTGCGTCTCTGCACTCCAGCCTGGGTGACAGGGCAAGACTCTGTCTCAAAAAAAAAGGGGGTGGGTAGGATTACAGGCATGAGCCACAGTCCCTGGCTGCTTTTGGTTTTTTGTTTGTTTGTTTGTTTGTTTGTTTGAGACAGAGTTTTGCTCTTGTTGCCTAGGCTAGAGTGCAGTGGCATATGGCATCGTCTCGGCTCACTGCAACCTCTGCCTCCCAGGTTCAAGCAATTCTCCTGTCTCAGCCTCCCGAGTAGCTGGGATTACAGGCATGTGCCACCATACCCAGATAATTTTTTGTACCCAGATAATTTTTTGTACTTCTAGTAGAGATGGGGTTTCTCCATGTTGGTCAGGCTGGCCTCGAACTGCCGACCTCAGGTGATCTGCCCACCTTGGCCTCCCACAGTGCTAGGATTACAGGCGTGAGCCACTGCGCCTGGCCTGTTGTTGTTGTTTTGAAACAGAGTTTTGCTTTTGTTGCCCGGGCTGGAGTGCAATGGCACGATCTGCAATCTCAGCTCACCGCAACCTCTGTCCCCTGGGTTCAAGCAATTCTCCTACTTCAGCCTCCTGAGTAGCCGGGATTACTGGCCTGTGCCACCACGCCCGGCTAATTTTGTATTTTTAGTAGGGATGGGGTCTCTCCGTGTTGGTCAGGCTGGTCTCGAACTCCTGATCTCAAGTGATCTGTCCGCCTCGGCCTCCCAAAGTGCTGGGATTACAG
This sequence comes from Colobus angolensis palliatus, assembly GCF_000951035.1. Taxonomy (NCBI): domain Eukaryota; kingdom Metazoa; phylum Chordata; class Mammalia; order Primates; family Cercopithecidae; genus Colobus; species Colobus angolensis. The sequence continues at coordinate 4,046,420 of NW_012112475.1, read as the reverse complement.
GCGTGAGCCACCGTGCCCGGCCTTGTTTTTGTTTTTAGAGACAGGTCACCAGGATACCTTCCTCCTTTTCCTGCCAAGCCCATTCTGCTGGAGTGGAAGAGTCCATCCAGTGCCTTGATAATAGGGTCTTGCTCTGTCACCTAGGCTGAAGTGCAGCGGTGCTATCATAGCCCACTGCAGCCTTATGCTCCTGGGCTCAAGGGATCCTCTCGCCCCAGCCTCCTAAGTAGCTGGGACCACTATGCCTGGCTAACTTTTCGTACTTTTTGTAGAGACAGGGTCTCACTTTGTTGCCCAGGCTGTTCTTGATCTTGTGGGCTCCAGTGATTCTCACACTGAGGCCCTCCACAGCACTGGGATTACAGGCGTGAGCCATTGTACCTGGCTCCCTTAACTCATACCTTTTTTTTGTTTGTTTGTTTGTTTGTTTTTGAGATGGAGTCTCACTATGCTTCCCAGGCTGGAGTACAGTGGTGCGATCTTGGCTCACTCCAACCTCCACCACCGGGGTTCAAGGAATTCTCCTGCCTCAGCCTCCTGAGTAGCTGGGATTACAGGCGTGCGCCACCAGGCCAGGCTAATTTTTGTATTTTTAGTAGAGACGGGGTTTTCACCATGTTGGTCAGGCTGGTCTCGAATGCCTGATTTCGTGATCCACCTGCCTCGGCCTCCCAAAGTGCTGGGATTACAGGTGTGAGCCACCGCACCCGGCCTTTTGCTCCTACACTTTTAACATTTAAAACTGAGCGTCATCATTTATTTTGAAACAAAAATAAAATTTAAAAATGAACAGGAACAAAATTACAATACAGAATTCAATTCCAAGTAAGATCCTACAGGTTATGCTGATTCTCCTAATCAAGTGGTGAGGCTCGAACCATCATTAAGAGAGAATTTATTGATTTACTGATTTATTTAAACTATATACATATGGTTGAGGCTGCAGTGAGCCATGATTGTGCCACTGCAGTCCATCTTGGGTGACTGAGAAAGATCCTGGTCTCAAGGCGTTGGACTTTTCCACTCCAGCAGAATAGGCTTTGCAGGAAAAGGAAGAAGGTGCCTGGAAGCAATGGGAGACAAAAGTGAAGAAAAGGCAGATGTGATGGGTGCTGCTTTGGATTTAACTTAAGAGACCAAAGATAGGTGAGTCTGAAGCCGAGAGAATGTATTGATTGATTGATTGAGACAGAGTCTTGCTCTGACGCTCAGGCTGGAGTGCAATGACGCTATCTCAGCTCACTATAACCTCCACCTTGCGGGTTCAAGCGATTCTCCTGCCTCAGCCTCCCAACTAGCTGGGACCACAGGCGCCCGCCACCATGCCTGGCTAGTTTTTTGTATTTTTAGAGACAGGGTTTCACCATGGTGGCCAGGCTGGTCTCAAACTCCTGACCTCAGGTGATCTGCCTGCCTTGGCCCCGCAAAGTGCTGGGATTACAGATGTGAACCACTGTCCCCGGCCGAGAATTTATTTTAAAAAGGTCGTCTTGCACTGCAAGGGTGTCCGTTAAACATCACAAGTAAGCATGTCAAGAGAGTTTTGCTCTCCTTCCTTTTTAAGGTACAGGTCTCAGGTTAGCTTGGCCCTGACCCACTGTAGTCTCTGAGCTCTTAGTCATTATTGTCTGCACGCGCCTTTTTTGACAATTATAGTCTACTGCCTTGTGACATTTGGTGTTGTCTTGTGTAATGTTTCTTGTATTTTTGACATATTTTCTCAATGGTACCGACAACCAGAAAGAACCGAAATACAGGCATCATCCATTTAAACTTCAGCAAGCCGTCCCTAAAAGCAGACATTCTGTATGCAAACTCTCAGAGCCTTTTACTCCTTTATCCCCCCTGATCTTAGCCAAAAGGACAAAAAGCAGTACTCTGTTATTTCACATAGAAAAATGATATGATAACTACTAACCACAAATTCCCAACCAATTTCCTAAAAAAGTTACTTATTTATTTATTTGTTTATTTATGTATTTATTTATTTATTTGAAGGCTGGTCAAGTAAAGCAGTGGGAATGGAAAAGGAACAAAGAAATCTGATTGTGATGAATGAGTTGTAAATAGCACCACACGGGAGACCAGCCCTAAAAAGCAGTTTAAACATGGCAAAATGCCTACGAATAACAGACTATCGCATAAGGATGTAAGATGCTTAAAACATTACTTATTACGGTTTTTAAGAAACAGTGCCTTTGTATGCAGTGTCACAGCCTCTCACCCCACCAGCCACACTGGAAACCCAAGTACCCTTTGACACTCTGGTTTTGAAAACATCTCCGTGTTGGCCAGGCGTGGTGGCTCATGCCTGTAATCTCAGCACTTTGGGAGCCTGAGGCAGGTGGATCACTTGAGGTCAGGAGTTCGAGACCACCCTGGCCAACATGGTGAAACCCCGTCAAAAAAAAAAAAAAAAAAATTAGCCGAGTGTGGTGGTACATGCCTGTAATCCCAGCTACTCGGGAGGCTGAGGCAGGAAAATCACTTGAACTGGGGACAAGGAGGTTGCAGTGAGCTGAGATTGTACCACTACACTCCAGCCTGGGCGACAGAGTAAGACTCCATCTCAAAAAAAAAAAAATCTCTACATGATTCTAATGTTTTTAGCAGTTGTAGTAACATGTAACAGGAGAGCTTTTCATGTGGTTTTGTTTTCAATGTAGTACTGAGTTTTGGTGACAAGCATTTTTCCTATCTAAACAACAGGAAAAAATTGTTACAGTAAGAGATGTATATGCTCTGTGAAGTTTGGGAATTAAGAATGAACAGACATTCTTTTATGAAAACATTGACACTAACTGCTAGGTATGCCTGAATTTACTGAGCATTTATTATAATTGTAATTCCTTGCTTATTACTTATACACTATATCTCCTTAGTGCTTTGCATATTATGTACTAATTAAATATCTTAGGTTGATTTGTAAAATACGTGTTGTTTCAGAGTGAGAAGAGGAACTAAAATTTAGTAAGTGTCTACTGTGTACCATGGTAACTATCCTGACAAGAGGGTGTCAGTCCAGAGGCCCAGAGCAGGGAAGTCATCTGCCCAAGATTATGGATCAGATAAGTGGCAGACCCAGGATGTGAACCAAGATCTGTCTGATTTTTTTTTTTTTTTGAGACGGAGTCTCGCTCTCTCGCCCAGGCTGGAGTGCAGTGGCCGGACCTCAGCTCACTGCAAGCTCCGCTTCCCAGGTTTACGCCATTCTCCTG
>NW_012112475.1:4002619-4042452 GCF_000951035.1 Colobus angolensis palliatus | reverse complement strand
AAAAAAAAGTATGTATAGGCTGGGCACGGTGGCTCACACCTGTAATCCCAGCACTTTGGGAGACTGAGGCAGGAGGATCACAAGGTCAGGAGTTCAAGACCACCCTGGCCAACATGGTGAAAGCCCATCTCTACTAAAAATACAAAAATATTGCTGGGCATGGTGGTGCGTGCCTGAAATCGGAGCTACTTGGGAGGCTGAGGCAGGAGAATTGCTTGAACTGGGACCTGGGAGGCGGAGGTCACAGTGAGCTGAGATTCCACCACTGTACTCTAGCCTGGGCTACAGACCGAGACTCCATCTCAAAAATAAAAATAATAAAAAAAAGTATAATTATTTCTGGGCCAGGCATGGTGGCATGCACCTGTAGTCCCAGCTCTTTGGGAGGCTGAGGTGGGAGGATCAGTGTTGCCTAGGAGTTTGAGGCCAGCCTGGGCAACTTAGAGAGACACTGTCTCTTTATTTTTCTTCTTTTTTTTTTTGTCATCCTGGCTGGAGTGCAGTGGCACGATCTCGGCTCACTGCAACCTCCGCCTCCCAGGTTTAAGTGATTCTTCTGCCTTAGCCTTCTGAGTAGCTGGGACTACAGGTGAGCACCACCATGTCCAGCTAATTTTTGTATTTTTAGTAGAGATGGGGGTTCACCATATTGACCAGGCTGGTCTCAAACTCCTGACCTTGTGATCCGCCTGCCTCGGCCTCCCAAAATTCTGGGATTACGGGCATGAGCCACCACACCCAGCCGACACTGTCTCTTAAAAACAACAACTAATAATTATTTCCAGTCTGTGCCTATGATTTTTGGTTCAGACCTATAAAAAGAGACTCTCTTTTTAAAAATTGGCGATTTAAAATCTGTTTTATAATGGGCTCTCCAAGCCTCCCCCATGAGGCCCAGTAGACTGGGCCTGAAATGATAGTGCATGTGACTATGAGACTTTATGCCAGCAGGCAGTCTTAGAGCTCAGAGGAGATACTACCTGTACCTCACATCAAAAAGGAGATTGAGTCCTAGGCAGAAAACATGCACGTGCTGAATGTATGCCTAATTCTTCCCTATCCTTATTTTCAGACTTTAACGCCAAAAGGAAAAAGAAAGTGGCAGAGATACACCAGGCTCTGAACAGTGATCCCACTGATGTGGCTGCCCTTAGACGCATGGCTATCAGTGAAGGAGGGCTCCTGACTGATGAGATCAGACGAAAAGTGTGGCCCAAGCTCCTCAATGTCAATGCCAATGACCCACCTCCTATATCAGGTAAGGGGAGTTGGGGAGGCTGTGAGGGGAGTGCATCTAGGAGACAGGGAGAAAAGAAGTCCAGGATCTTTAATTTTTATGGTCCTTTCAAACCAAGGGTATATGAATAAATCTAGAGTGTTTTGGGAAATGCTTGGGCCCAGTCTGAAAATAAGGCCAAACCGATAAGTAGAATTTAATTCAAAAGTGGGATGAGTTCTTTTTTTATTTGTTTTTATTTTACTTATTTATTTATTTTTAAGACGGAATCTTGCTCTGTTGCCCAGGCTGGAGTGCAATGGCACAATCTCAGCTCACTGCAACCTCTGCCCCCTGGATTCAAGCAATTCTCCTGCCTCAGCCTTCCTAGTAGCTGGGATTACAGATGTGCGCTACCACCCCTGGCTAATTTTAGTATTTTTAGTAGAGATGGGGTTTTGCCATATTGATCAGGCTCGAATTCCTGACCTCAAGTGATTTGCCTGCCTCGGCCTCCCAAAGTGCGGGGATTACAGGCGTGAGCTACCACGCCCAGCCAAGTTCTTTTTTTATTAGGGATTAAAATATTGCCTAGGAAAGTGAGTTTATTAAAAATGCATATGCTTTGTCCTACATACTTGCTTGGCAAGTGTCTTTTAAAAATGCATATTTTGGGCTGGGCGCCATGGCTCACACCTGTAATCCCAGCACTTTGGGAGGCCGAGGCAGGTGGATCTTGAGGTCAGAAGTTCAAGACCAACCTGGTCAAGATGGTGAAACCCCGTCTCTACTAAAAATAAATAAATAAATAAATAAATTAGCCAGGTATAGTGGTGGGTGCCTGTAATCCCAGCTACTCGGGAGGCTGAGGCAGAGAATTGCTTGAACCCAGGAGATGGAGGTTGCAGCAAGCTAAGATTGCACCACTGCCCTCCAGCCTGGGTGACAGAGCAAGACTCTGTCTCAAAAAAAAAAAAAAATGCGTATTTTGTGGCTGGGCAAGGTGGCTGGCTCACACTTGTAATTCCAGCACTGATGGAGACTGAGGCAGGAGGATCACTTGAGACTGGGAATTTGAAGCCAGCATGGGCAACATTGCAAAACCTTGTCTACAAAAAGTTAAAAGTTAGCCAGACATGGTGGTGCACCGCTGTAGTCTTAGTTGCTTGGGAGGCTGAGGCAGGATTATTTGAGCCCAGGAGTTTGAGGCCAGCCTGGGCAACATGGCAAGATCCCATCTCTAAAATTAAAGTAAAATTAAACACACACAAAAACACCCTCTTTTGTCCAGGCACAGTGGCTCACGCCTGTAATTATAGCATTTTGGGAGACTGAGGCAAGTGAATCACTTGAGGTAATGAGTTGGAGACCAGCCTGGCCGACATGGTGAAACCCCGTCTCTAGTAAAAATACAAAAATTAGCTGAGTGTGTTGGCGCACACCCAGCTGCTAGGGAAGCAGAGGCAGGAGAATCGCTTGAACCTGGGAGGTGGAAGTTGCAATGAGCTGAGATTGTGCCAGTGTACTCCAGCCTGGGCGACAGAGTGAGACACTCTCAAAAAAAAGAAAACACCCTCTTTTTATTTGGAAATACTGAGATCCTTTGGGGTTGTAAAATCCTGTAATTCTGTGAAAAGAGTTACCTAACTAATATGCAAGGCCTATGTAGTAAAAAGAGTTCCTTGGAATGCAGTTGAAAATAGTAAAGAAAAGTCCTGCAGAACAGTGAGTCCACCCTGCTGGCCATTCACTCAGTGAGCTCACCTTGTAGCTTTCCTGTCATCCTGGCAAAATGCCAAGTGCTGAGGATTCTTTCATTCAGTTGGCAAATATTAGTTGTGCTATGATTGTGTACCAGGTACTGGAGATGATTGAAACAGGACTTCTGCCACCAAAAATTTCAGTGTCATGATGTCACCCAGTAGGTGTCAAGTTGCCACTTGTTACTATCCTTGGAATTGGCTGCTTCAGAGCAGTCAGCTTTTTGTTGGAAGGCTAAGGCAGTGCCATATTCACACCCTGAATCCTGAGATGATGTTCTTCTACCAGGTTCCAAACTTCCCTCATCTTCTTATACCATGAAGCCTGCATGTGAGGAAGTGTTGCCCAGCCTTACTAGCTTTTGATTTGGGTTGCGAGGGAAATGTACGCTTATTATACAGCACTTGTTTGTTTGGGGAAAATGTACACTTGTTATATATATAACAGCTAGAGACTGCCTCCTTACTTTCACACTGTATTGGACTTACCAGCTGAACACAAGGACTGTCTCATCTTCGCAGCATCTTAGTTTTAGAATTGCTGGGTCAAGAGATGTTAGGTGGTTCTTTGTGTGAGTCTCAGTATACCTTTCTAAACAGCTCAGTGCTCCCACAACTTTATAGGTGTTAGGGTTTTTTTCAGTGGTGTATTGTTCCCACATTCATGATTTGATTTGATCCTTGGAAGGGAATATCCTCATTTTGTAGCTGTGGACTTTGAAATTCAGAGCAGTTCCCAGTGATGCGCAGTGGCCTTCTGCACGAGGCGCCTGTTCTCCTTACATCTTTGTTCTCCTTCTCACCCCATTGTATTACCTCCTGGGAAGTCTGTGCTCCCTTCTCTTAGGGTCATTGTGACTTGCAGGAAACATAATGTTTGGAACTAAACTAGGGATTCCCTGCCAAATGTTGTATCTTGAGTCATATCCTACTCTTTGGGAGAAAGCTGACATGTGTCCTCTGGGCCTTTTGCGTCATCCTAGAATGTTTTGCTTCTGGTCTGGCTTCTCAGACATTCCTGCAGTAACGTTCCTTTTCCCTCAATAGGGAAGAACCTACGGCAGATGAGCAAGGACTACCAACAAGTGTTGCTGGACGTCCGGCGGTCGTTGCGGCGGTTCCCTCCTGGTGAGAAGCTCTCGCGGTCCTGCCACATTTGGAAAGACTGTATCTGTCCCAGGTCATACCATGTGACCTAGTATGCTGGACCCTGCCCCCTCAGGGACCTTCAGAACTCTCCTTTTGCTGAGTCATCCTTTTGTTGCCTGGTCACTTTCAGACCCCCACTGTGAAAGCCTAAACCAAAAATAATTTCTCCTGGCCTAGAGGTGGTGAATGAGAGAAGAGGTTTTGTTTGTCCTTGAAGCCACAAAAAGGAGTTAATAAGAATTGTTAGAGCCATCAGTCTGGTGTTTAAGAGCAGATTGGTGTGGAATTGGGCACCAACAAGAATGATTAATATCTTAATTAGGTTTAAAAATAATGATATCTTCTGCATACATATGTAAGATTCCTTAGAGGGAAGAGAGGCCATTCCCTGTTTGTGTAAGAGTATATTCCTTAATTTGTTCAGCAGCGATAGATAAAAAATAAATACAAAGAAAACAAACAAAAAAAAGAATATATTCCTAAAATTACCTCTTCATTTCCGGAAGAAAGAAAAGAAGGACCGTTGTCTCAGTTTTCACAGTGAAGGGAACTGGGCAACAAACGTCACATGGATGACCTATTTTTCTTCCTCTGGCAACTCCACCTTTAGGTTGTGAAGAACAGAAGCCTCTGAGCTCACTGCCTCCCTCTTCTGGACTGTGCTCTGGCCTGGGTTTTGTTGTTGAAGGGGCTGCTTTCCTGCTGGCATTCCTGCTGCCTGGACAGACTTTTGCAATCCCCAGGTAGCAGTAGTCTGCCAGCATGGTTTTGATAAAAGCACATGCCCACGGTCCATTCCCTTTTCCTAGCCTGCTGGTTTGGATGAGATCACAGGACAGATGCCTCCCTTTTTTTTTTTTTTTTTAAAGACAGCGTTTCACTCTTGTTGCCCTGGAGTGAAATGTGGCTGGAGTGCAATGGCACTGTCTCAGCTCACTATAACCTCCGCCTCCTGGGTTCAAACAGTTCTCCTGCATCAGCCTCCCAAGTAGCTGGGATAACAGGTACCCACTACCACGCCCGGCTAATTTTGTGTATGGGTGTTTTTAATAGAGGGTTTCACCATGTTGGCCAGTCTGGTCTCGAACTCCTGACCTTAGGTGATCCATGTACCTTGGCCTCCCAAAGTGCTGGGATTACAGGTGAGAGCCACCGTGCCTTGCCCCCATTTTTTCCTAGGTAGCCTGTTTTCCCTCTGAACCCTTTATTCCTCTTCCATTGATGTAGTATCTGTGATATTCTTTCTGTAGGCTGAACTTACCATGTGGCTTCGTATTCTTTTTCCATTCATGGTCTTCTGGGCTTGACTCACTGCTCTTCTGCTGAAAATTCACACAGGGTGTAATTTTTACTCTCACTCCTTTCACTGCTTCACCTATCAGCAGCCCTGGGTTTGCTTCATTTCCTTATTTATCTTTTAGGGTATGCTTTCTATTTGAGAAGAGGTGGGGTAAATATGGGCAAGAGGTGAGCTTTGCTCTTACCTGCAATCCTTTGTCCAGTTTAGTTTGGGCCCTTACATTAGCTGCTTTCTCACTCTGAGTATGTGTTTCTAACTAAAAGCTAATGGTGTAGGGAAGCTGTGCATGTGCCGTTCTTCTAACGTGGCTCATGAGGCCAAGGCTTGGCATTTTTACTGCTGGCAGGACTAGCTCCGGACTCTGAAAGAACTCCCAAGACAGGCTTCCCTGTTTCCAGCTATAATACATCTTTGGATCAAGAGGATCGGTTTTTCCCATAACGTTTGCTTTGGTTTAAAGGGGAACATGCAACTTTAACATTTTTTAATTTTTATATAATTTCATACTTACTGAAAAGTTGTAAAAATAGGACAAAGAATTCCCCAGATACCTTTTACCCAGATTTTCTTTTGTTTTCACATTTTACTACATTTGCTTTTTTAGCTGCTTTCTCTCTTTCCTTCACTTTACACATAGACATACACTTTTTCTCTGAACTATTTAAGTTGCAAACATGACACCTTTTTACCCCTAAATGTTTCAGGATCTATTTCCTAAATATAAGGCTCTCACATAATCACAGTACACTGAGCAACATCAGTAACAACACTGAAAAATAGTTAACTAATCCACAGATTTTACTCACATTTCACCATTTCTTCGAGTCATGTGCTTCACTGGAAAAGGAAATACAGATTTATGCATTTCTCATGCTGTCATCATATCTCTTTAGCCATTTTTAATCTGGAACAGTTCCTTTGTACCGTATGAGAGGCCAGTTATTTTTGTGAAATTTCTCTTACTTTGGGTGTATTGGATATTTCTTCATCATGAGATGTAGGTCTGTGCGCTGTTGATAGGAATCCTGCAGACGTGATGCTGAGCTCTGTCAGTGCATCACATCGGGAGGCAGAGGCTTCTGCGGCTCCCATAGTTGAAATACTGCAGTTAAATACTGTGTCCCAGCAGTATTAACTGCAGCGACTTGGTTAAAGTGGTGTCTGCAGCTTCCCCCACTGGAGAGCTAGCGGCTGCCTTTTCCTGTATGCCAGGTGGTATCAACAGTGGATCCTGATATGCGTTGCCAAATTATTTGTAATTCATTTTCCTTTTTTCTCTGAAAATTCATTGCTGGCGTTCTTCGACCTCCTTGTTAACTAGGCTGCTTGGTATGTTCAAAGGCATCTCCTCTCTGTTCCTGTCCCCAGGCATGCCAGAAGAACAGAGAGAAGGGCTCCAGGAAGAACTGATTGACATCATCCTCCTCATCTTGGAGCGCAACCCTCAGCTGCACTACTACCAGGGCTACCATGACATTGTGGTCACATTTCTGCTGGTGGTAGGCGAGAGGCTGGCAACATCCCTGGTAGAAAAATTATCTACCCACCACCTCAGGTACCAGTACAGAAGAACATGAGAGGACAGGCATCACTCCTCAGCCGTCCTGGGGATAACTCATTGGCCCATTTTCTGGTCAACTTTTTTAGGAGTTTGAGCCCTTGCCACCCCTAGCCCTGATCTAAGTGTTTGGTGACCAGGCTTATTGAATTGTCTCCCTCCAGGGATTTTATGGATCCAACAATGGACAACACCAAGCATATATTAAACTATCTGATGCCCATCATTGACCAGGTGAATCCAGAGCTCCATGACTTCATGCAGAGGTACATGTGTGTCCGCATTTGTGTGTGCATGCATACACACACCCACACCCTTCCTCACAAGCCGAGCGCAGTCTCCTCATTGTCTTGGGGGGATTTATTAAGTTCTCCCAAGTTGTTCCAGTCACCAGCAATCTGGATAATTCTGTTCTTGGAGCACTTTTTGGGGACTGTGCTCTTTGGGGGACATATCCCATCCCTTGAGTTTACATCTAGTGGGGAGAGGTGGATAAGGTATGTATGCCAAGGTAGATGTTGAGATGATTGCCACAAGAGAAACACGAAGTCCTGTGGGATCCAGTGGCGAGAAGAAGGCCGACAATGGGTTGTTTTATTTCCCAAGTACCAAAGAGAAGAACTGTTTTTTTGCAAATCCCATGTGATGTTTTGTTTCTTCTCTGTTTAGTTGGAAATGTGTTCTTGGCCAGTGTCTCTTTTTTTTTTTTTTTTTTTTGAGACGGAGTCTCGCTCTGTCGCCCAGGCTGGAGTGCAGTGGCGCGATCTCGGCTCACTGCAAGCTCCGCCTCCCGGGTTTACGCCATTCTCCTGCCTCAGCCTCCCGAGTAGCTGGGACTACAGGCGCCCGCCATCTCGCCCGGCTAGTTTTTGTATTTTTTAGTAGAGACGGGGTTTCACTGTGTAGCTCAGGATGGTCTCGATCTCCTGACCTCGTGATCCACCCGTCTTGGCCTCCCAAAGTGCTGGGATTACAGGCTTGAGCCACCGCGCCCAGCCACCAATGCCTCTTTTTAAAAAAAATTTTAAAAGGTAATGGCTATGCCTTTTTTTCTTTGAGACGGAGTATTTGCTCGTTGCCCAGGCTGGAGTATAATGGCGTGATCTCAGTTCACCGCAACCTCTACCTTCCAGGTTCTAGCGATTCTCCTGCCTCAGTCTCCCAAGTAGCTGGGATTACAGGCATGTGCCACCACACCAGGCTAATTTTGTTTTTTTAGTAGAGATGGGGTTTCTCCATGTTGGTCAGGCTGATCTCGAACTCCCAATCTCAGGTGATTCGCCCACTTTGGCCTCCCAAAATGCTGAGATTATAGGCGTGAGTCACCGCGCCTGGCAGCTACATCTTAAGATATTTCATTTGTCTCATGTTAATTGAAAAATTAATGCGGTCATGTTTTCAGGCCTGGGAATATGTACCTGTGCCCCCCACAAGGGTAAGACTTACTCAGAAGGAGAATCATGGCGTAGTTCTCTGAAAACAACTGCTTCTCATTCCTGTAGTTGACATTTGTTGGCCATTAGGAGAGCACCCAGTGAGATAAAGCAGCCAGGACCCTGTTGTGGTGTTAGTGTCATGGTACACCTTAAAGACTTTGTATTAAGTATTTTCTGAGGAGAAGATGCTGAATTCCTTGGTAGCTGAATTTTCCAAAAATTCTATTCCTTAATGCTTCCTTCTCACCAGCACTGAGGACAAAGAAGGCCCAGAGAGAGGGAAGAGACGGCCCACAGGATCTGACACCTGGCTTTCCTTTGTTTTTAGTGCTGAGGTGGGGACCATCTTTGCCCTCAGCTGGCTCATCACCTGGTTTGGGCATGTCCTGTCTGACTTCAGGCACGTCGTGCGGTTATATGACTTCTTCCTGGCCTGCCACCCACTGATGCCCATTTACTTTGCAGCCGTGGTAGGTACAGGCCACGAGCCAGCAACTAGGTTCACCATCACCCATCCCACTGTGGTCATTTTCCCTGAAGGGAAACCTGGGGATTATGGAAAGATGCAAAAGACAGCACTTTTGAGGCTGGTATGCCTGGACACCATTCTATGCAATATTAATGGGGGTGTCACAAAAAAAAAAAATAGTAAGTTGTGAAATGCTGAGTAAACAAAATCAGATTTTTTTGCTGCATGGTTCTTCTGAACCTTTAGAACGCTAATCTGCATTGTGAATTGTCAGGGTTCCTATTGACATTGCCTGGAACATATATTCAGCTGATGAACACAATTAGGGAAGTAGTAGTACAAGCTGTCAACTCCAGATTTAAGAAAAGAAGAGATCTGGTGCCATGATAGACAAGGAAGTGGCTTGTGGTGGAGGGTGGGGGCTCCAGTTAGTAGAAGGGCCTGAGGGATGGGGTGGAGATGGGAGTTCAGGGAGAAGGGCCTGAGGGATGGGGTGGAGATGGGAGTTCAGGGAAGTCTTTCAGTGGCCACAGGTCCCTTGAGCATCTGTGGGTTTGTGGACCAAAAGTCAGAAGGAAGATGCTTAAAGGGAGCAAGACTGTTCTTTCTACTGTTTTGAACCATGTCTTCTATGCTGGAGCTCCAGGAATCTCCCAGTAATTCTTCTCCTTTTCTTCTAAAAGAATCTCCTTCATTTCTTTTAAGACTTAAAGGGACACTTGAGCAGCCCAGTGTGCCTGAAGGATTTAGATTGTAACTGGTCAGCCTTTCATGTCACGTGGTGGGAGTTCGGAGGAAGGGCCAGACAGTAGGAGTAGCACTGACGGTATATATGTTATTACTTCCTTGATGGATACAAGAGTTTGCCGAACATTTGGGCTGAGTCCTGTCTGTAACCAGTTTAAATTCATCTCCAAGGATAATGGAATGCAGGCAGCCCAGGCCCCGTGTGTCTGGCCTCTGACCGCAAGGCTTTACTACCTCCCCGCAGATTGTGTTGTATCGCGAGCAGGAAGTCCTGGACTGTGACTGTGACATGGCCTCGGTCCACCACCTGTTGTCCCAGATCCCTCAGGACTTGCCCTATGAGACACTGATCAGCAGAGCAGGGGACCTTTTTGTTCAGTTTCCTCCATCTGAACTTGCCCGGGAGGCCGCTGCCCAACAGCAAGCCGAGAGGTGAGCAAGGCTGGGACACTGGTTGAGTGGGGGTGGCTGTAAACGAGCAGAAGTGAGGGAAGGTTTGTGTCTGGTGGGACAGGATTGGGGCATGTTTCCAGAGATTGAGCTTAGGCCAGCGGAATCTCCACTGTAGACGTATGGGTCTTTATCAAGAAGAGCTTTCCCAGCCATGAAAGGCTCTGCCCGCAGCCTGTGTGGTGTAGTTTTTCTTTTCTCCTCTTCTTTCATACCACTTCCTTCTGCCTCTTTCCCCTGCAGGACGGCAGCCTCTACCTTCAAAGACTTTGAGCTGGCATCAGCCCAGCAGAGGCCTGATATGGTGCTGCGGCAGCGGTTTCGGGGACTTCTGCGGCCTGAAGATCGAACAAAAGATGTCCTGACCAAACCAAGGACCAACCGCTTTGTGAAATTGGCAGTGATGGGGCTGACGGTGGCACTTGGAGCGGCCGCACTGGCTGTGGTGAAAAGTGCCCTGGAGTGGGCCCCTAAGTTTCAGCTGCAGCTGTTTCCCTGAAAGCCAGAGAAGACCTTCCTCTTACATCACATTAAGGTCTCACCCTTCCGAGGAAGGATTGGGAGGGGTGGAATTTCCTTTATTAAAAGGGTTTCTGTCTAGAGTTTTCTATTCCTGCCACCCTGCCCTGCCTGTTCGTGTTTGCCTTTACTTCAGAGGCCAGTAGGAGAGCCTACCTGACACAGAGGGCACTTCGGGGGCCTGGCACAGAATCTTATGCCCCTCCCAGTGGGCCTTTGGATGGGCTCTCTGCCACCTCCCCTGGTGTTGGAGGAAGTGGCTTTCTGAAGCTTCCAGCTGCCTTTGCAACCTGCTGGGCCTGGGCTGCCCTAGTTACCGGGAACCTCCTAGTTACCCCGTAGAAAGTGAGCTGGAGCCTGGGATGCCCTCTTCACTGCTCCTGGTCTGCCCGCATCCGGTGAACACAGGAGGAGGGGGCTGCTGCTGAAGGAGTCAGGCTTGGGATTGAGAACAAGAGGCCAAAGGACTCGTCTGGGAGCATGATCGGCCCATCTTACTAGCAGCTCCATCAGCTGGTCAGAAATCAGAGGCAGACGGGAACTAGGTTACTCGTTAAATTCTACCTATTTTCCGCCTAGAGATTGCATGGGCATTTCCAGTCAAGTGGGAAGGAATGCTCATTTTTAGGGCCTAGACCTAGACTAGTTTTGCCTGCCTTTTTTTTTCCTCCCTGTTTTCTTCTACAAGCCACAAAACATTGCTTATAAAAAGTACTTTTGTTACTATTTTTAGAATATATACACCCCATATGTAAATTACTCTCACTTTTAAAGTAATAATAGTTCCTTCACAGAAAAGAAAAATAGTTCTCATCAAAAGGATGAGCTTCTAAGATCCTGAATTTTACTTTCTACTTGATTGTTTAACATTTCACTTCAGACAGAGTTGCTATTTGCAAACAGCTTTCCACTTCCAAAGTGCCACTTTCTGACCAGTTTTTCTTCCTGTTTTCCTCAAATCATCCTACTCCCACATAGGCGCCCATTCACCACCTTGGCGTCGTTTTTTGGGTCTGATTTGTCTCGTCAACTGGTCTCTCCCACCTGGTTGGAAATTTGCTGGCACCCAGGACAAATGGAGCCTGAAGAGCTTGGCAGGAGCCTAGAACAGCCAACTTCCCTGCCCAAGCTTCTCCAAAGACTCTCCAGGCCTTAGGGAACAAGAGGCATCACTCAGTCCTTCCGGGACAGCTTCCCTCTAAGCAAAGCCAGGTTTGTTTTAGATTAACTCTGGCCTGAAAAAAAAAAAAAAGTGCCTTTTGCTGCTTTAAAGAATTGGGGTATATGGTATGAAGCAGCCATGTACTTGTATTTTCCTGGTCTTTCCTGGGCACTGATCTCTCTTGGCAGGTGTTTTCTTAAAGTGAACACACCAGAAGCGCCCCACCCCGCCGTATCCAGACCTCCCTGTCCTCCTTGCTTGCCTGTTGTGTGCAGGGTAGAGGGTGTCCCACATGCCAGGCAGCTGGTGAGCCAGAGCAGCTGGGAGCCCTGTCCACTGAGTTACACTAAGCACTTTATTTTTATTTATTTTATTATTATTTTCTTTTTTCTGAGATGGAGTCTCTGTTGCCCAGGCTGTAGTGCAGTGTTGCAATCTCGGCTCACTGCACCCTCTGCCTCCCAGGTTCAAGCAGTTCTCCCTGCCTCAGCCTCCTGAGTAGCTGGGACTACAGGCACCTGCTACCATGCCTGGCTAATTTTTAGTAGAGATGGGGTTTCACCATATTGGCCAGGCTGGTCTCGAACTCCTGACCTCAGGTGATATACCCGTCTCGTTCTCCCAAAGCGCTGGGATTACAGGCGTGAGCCACCACGCCCAGCCACTACGCACTTTAAAACCAAAAAAAGCTCAAAGTGATGGATCATTGTCCATGGCAGGAGCCCCACCTTGGGGTGAGCCTAATGTAGATGGATTAATTTAGAAAGTGGTGTATTCATCAGAGCAAAGGAAATTCTTCCAGAGGTGATGATGCGGCAGATATTCCCAGTGCTCTCCCACAGCAGGCTGGCCCTCTTGTCATCATTTCAGTGGGCGGCAGCAGCTGCCCCTCCTTCCACAAGCACTCAAACCTGTTTGTAAATACTGAAGGAATTGATGGGGTTGAGGAAAAGAGGTTCATGTGACCAGGGTCCCAAGGCCACAGCTTTTCAGATCCTAGGAAGCAAGTGGCATTTGCTTGAGTTGTGGCCTCGGAAGGAGAATGTTGATCTGTTTCATAACTTTGCTGACACCAGGATTCTCCCTGTCATTGAGAAGAAAGCATTATCTAATTACCTTCAGGTGGTTTACTTATTCTGTAAAGAATATGTGTAAATATTTTGTACAGAGCCCTGTATCAAATAAACAGCCATATGTGGTTACTAATCACCTCTTCTGTCATTCTGTCCTTGCCCACCACTCCGTGGGATTGGTCTCTGATCTGGATGCTCCCCACCTTCCATGTCAGGCCCAGAACTGCCGTGGCCTGTGGACTCGTGGTAGCTTTGACTGGCTAGGAGACCTTGGGCAATACCTACAGTCCTGCTGTTTCTATTTCATCTGCAAGAAGTATGACCCACACACTCCAGCTGCTGCCCAAGGCACTGTGTGATATTTTATATGTGTGTGTGTGCGTAGATGTTCCCAAGGCACCGTGATATTTTATATGTGTGTGCGCGTAGATGTTTTTGTCCCCAGTTCTGGTTCATCACTTCCATAGCCCTTTGTTGGGGCACTGCAGGCCTCAAAAATGGAATCTTTGTCTGTGACCTTATGCCCTCATTTCACTTGCTCAATGCCAGACTCTAATCTGACTGTAGCTCATAAGACTCTCATTCCAGAGAGGGTCCTGCCCCATACCCGGGAAGGAGGAATGCTGCACAGAGAGATCAAGAGCATCTAGACAGACAGGACTTGCTGGGTTTAGACCTTATGCTTTTTGTCCAGTTTCATCTCAACATGGTTGCCATGCTTCAGCCATGCCTGTCCAATGATGTCTCCATAAAAGGCCCAGGAAGACAGGCTTTAGGGAGCTTCTGGAGAGCTGAACATGTGGAGGGAGGGAGGGGAACGAGAATTTGTCCATGTGCCTAGAGGATGGCACACCCCCACTCCATGGGGACAGAAGCTCCAGCATTTGCCCAGGACCCTTCCAGACCTCACCCAGTGTGTATCTTCATCTGGCTGTTTACTTATTTGTATCCTTTCTAATAGCATTTGTAATGAACTGGTAAGCATAAGTTTCCCTGAGTTCTGTGAGCCAGTCTGGCAAATCATCCCACCCAGAGAGGGCGGTCAGTCCGATGTGTGGAGGGGGCAGTCTCGTGGGACAGAGTCCTGAACCTGTGGATTCCATTTCCAGATACTATAGGTACGGTCAGCACTGAATTGAATTGGAGGATACCCAGCTGGTATAGGCTGCAGAATTGCTTGCTTGCTTGGTGTCGGGAGAAATCCCCAACACATTTGGCCACAGATGTGATGTCTCTTGGCGTTGAGAGAGCAGCGGAGGAAAACACAGTTTGAGTTCATGTTTTTTCCACCCTGGGTACTGTCACAGTTGACGCAACTGGTGCGGGTCTGGGGTGCTCTGGGCTACGTTTCACACCCTGGTCTGGGGATCCTAGGAGCTGGCATTTGTTTTTGGATCCTAACCAGAGCTTGATGTGCCGCTTCTCCTCCACATGGCCTTTCTGTCCACAGAGGAGCTGCTCAGCCTGCTCTTGCCAAGCTTTCCAACTTGGCCTCGATACAGACACTCGGTACAGACACTGCCGACGGCTGGGGAGCGCAAGCGAGCGCACAGCAGTGCCCGGTACAGCCTCCACCCTGGGGACGGGGCCATCAGGGAGGCCCTGTTGCCTGTGTTGTTCGTTTTCCTTGGCCCAGAGGGGAGATGTGCAGGTTCCCAGGGCCAAGCCAGTGGCACTCGGCTCCTGCCACTGTGGGCCAGGGTCACGTTGCCCTTTGATCTGACAGTCGTGGGGTACACAGGGCTGCCCAGGGCACTGTGCTGCCTCTGCAAGCTCACACCAGAGCTGCACTCCAGGAGCAATCTGTATCCTGCAGCAAATTCAGGGGCGCTTTCATAGAAGATGAGGGTGGAATGTGAAGGATGAATAGAATTATGGTAATTGGAGAACTGAAGGAAGGGTATGTGTGGGATACTAAGAAATATTTGGTCTTCCTCCTGGGTTCCTGACACGGGGCTCCAACAACCCTTGGAATTTCGTGAGTGGTAAGTGTCTTGGTATTCATAACCCCTTTCCAGCCCATTTGAGTATTAATGCTAATGAAGTTGTTAAGAGTAGGGCCCCTAGATTGCCTCAGGGTCGCTCCCGCACCAGAAAGACCAGGTGATTTCGAGGGTGGAAACTTTCGATCCCAAGCAGTGACTCCTGGGAATCAGGCTGACTGAGGTGGACCACTTTACAAACTTGAGATTCAGGGCTGGGCGCGCGGTAGCTCACGCCTATAATTCCAGCACTTTGGGAGGCTGAGGCGGGCAGATCACCTGAGGTCAGGAGTTCGAGACCAGCCTGGCCAACATGGTGAAACCATCTCTGTTAAAATACAAAAATTAACCGGGCACAGTGGTGGGTGCCTGTAATCCCAGCTACTCGGGAGACTGAGGCAGAAGAATTACTTGAACTTGGGAGGCGGAAGTTGCAGTGAGCCAAGACTGTACCACTGCACTCCCAGCTCTGGGAGACAGAGCAAGACTCTGTCTCAAACAAACAACCCAAAACTTGAGATTCCAGTGGCTGCCAGTTGCTCCCATCCCTTACCCTGTTCATCTCGCGTGTGGCTGTTCCTGCCCGCACTGCATCCCTGAGGACACCACACCAGGAAGCGTCAGGGCAGGGCGATCCTCAGTTCTGAGTCACTCTGGCAAATTACTGAACCTGAGGGGGTGGAGTCATGGGAACCCCTGAATGTGTAGTTGGCCAGGAAGTGTGGGTAGCCCTGATGTTGGTGTCAGACATCTGGAAAAGTGGTGTCAGAAAACACCACACAGTATGCAAGGCTGAGGGGAAACACCAGTGTAAAAATAACACGTGAGTAACAAGTTTAGGTGGTTTCGGGCCAGCAAAGCCCAAAAGGGTTCTGGTTTCGGGTCTGTGGAGGAAGGTGGCCCTGTCCGTGGAGCATCGGGGCCAGGCGGGGATGGCTATAGTGCTGTGGAGAGGAGTTAAGCCTGCCTTGAGGGTGATTTGAGGGTGAAGATAGGCCTTGACCTGAGCTGGGTTTGGAGGGAGAATTATTGGTGGCCTGATGGGGTCTTAGACTGAGGGTCAAGTGTGTCCCTTCCTTCCTGGCTGGATGAGCATCTAGGTCACTGCCTCTCGGAGGCTCACGTCCGTAACAGTAAAGCGGGGATGGTTTTGTCCCTCCCGGAGGGCTTCCTGCAAGGGTGTTGGCGAAATGCATTTCTAGTTGTGAAGCTGTGCATTTCCGTGAGCAGTTATCAATCAACAAACACCTGTAGCCAGTCCTGCACTGGGCCCACGACCACCCACGGATGAAGTGGTGACTGAAAGGAGGAACAGGCCAGAGGCTTCACCAGCCAAGAGGTGACGGGGCTGAGACCCAGCCTGGCTGTATCTTCCTCCCCCTGCCACTGTCCCCTCTGGTGTTCTGGTGGTCCCTGCTGCCAATTCCTGCTCCTCACGAGGGCCCCTGCTCCTTGTCTTTTCTCCAGACTTCCCCATGGTTGGCACTTGGGAGCACCAGGCTGCGGGCTCACCTCCAGCTGCCTGCATTTGAGCAGATTCCACGCCAGCCCCAGGCACTAGAGGAAGACACCAGTGAGCGCCGGCATAGGCCACGGGGCCACCTCAGTGGCAGCTGCTCTTTATCTGAGCAATGGGCTTCCACTCACCTTCCCCTGCCCCGTCCTGCCCCTGGGGAGAGAATGATCATTGTGCCACGCAAGTACATTTGGGACCTCCTGCTGCTTCCCCTAGATGGTTTGAGTCCAAAGCCCTGGGGTGTAGTTTTCATTCTGCTCTGGAGAGCTGGTGCTGGGCTCTCAAGGTCTGGGCCCCTGGCATGGGGTGAGCCTTGGGAGGTGGAGGCCCCTCCACCTGGCCCTGCAGTAGAGGGTGCCCTGGGCCTGCTCGTCTTAGATCTTTCACTCACAGGTGCAAGGAGTGTGGAGCTGAGGCAGGAACCGGAGTTGGCCCCGCACAGCTCGCTGCCCCTCTGCACCACTGCAGCATGGACGGGGCGGGTCAAGCAAAGCCACAGCCAGCACAGCCCTCTCTGACCGTCTCACCCTCACCTGTGATACACTGTGGGTAGAGACCCACTTCATTTTCCTCTTAAGAGAAAGAGGATGGTGCAAGGGCACTGGAAAGGCCTGGGCGTGAGTCCTGGGGTGGTCAGGACTGTGGCAAACCGGAAGGTATATACCACATGAAGAGACTTGACAAATCTCTGTGACTCCATTCCCCCCATGTGGAAGTGAGGACCTGGCATTACCAAGCTTTGACATTTTCTTTTTTCTTTTTTTTTTTTTGAGACGGAGTCTCACTCTGTTGCCCAGGCTGGAGTGCAGTGGCCGGATCTCAGCTCACTGCAAGCTCCGCCTCCTGGGTTTACGCCATTCTCCTGCCTCAGCCTCCCAAGTAGCTGGGACTACAAGCGCCCGCCACCTCGCCCAGCTAGTTTTTTGTATTTTTTAGTAGAGACGGGGTTTCACCGTGTTCGCCAGGATGGTCTCGATCTCCTGACCTCGTGATCCGCCCGTCTCGGCCTCCCAAAGTGCTGGGATTACAGGCTTGAGCCACTGCGCCCAGCCAGCTTTGACATTTTCAAGAGAAGCCGGGCATCTAGATTTTAATGTGGTAAAAGATGTTGCCAATTTAAAAAGATTGGCAACCAATTTAAATTTCGAAAACATTAGGTGGACTGATTACAGCCGGCGGCACCACAAGAGAACAATCTCTGCTTTTGTCTGGTGCTCAGGCTCCTGAGAGACACTAGGCCAGGCCCTGGCAAGAGAGGGAAGAGTGGGTATGAGACAGCGTCTGCCCGAGTTGGTCCCATCCACGCGCCTGCAGCCTGGCTCTCCTCTGCTTTTTCTGTTTCCTCCCAGTTGGTGGTTCTGCCTGGGCCTTTCTGCCTCCAGGGCCGGGAAGGCTGCCTGAGTGCGCCCCTCATCCTCTGCAACAGTCGACTGCCCTGAGCCAATGCAGGTAGTGCCGGCAGGACCCAGTCCACTCACACATTCTCGGACAGCTCTGCGCACAGTGACTGGGGCCAGCTCTTGAGTCTTGGCATCCAACAGCAGGTGGCAGTGCCTTTCCAGAGGCCAGAACAGGCCCTTCCCCACAGCACCACAGGCCTTCAGCAGAAGAGGCGCCCTCCACCTGCTGTGATGATGGCCACATCACAATAAATACCAGATCTCAAAAGGGGAAGGAGGGTGGGTCACAGAATGGAGGAAAAACGTAGAGAATCAACATCCCAGGACCATGTCTTAGTAACCTCTGACCAGCACAGAGTGGGTTCTAATGAATCGATACTTTGCCGTCTTTCTTGAGATGTGAAAATTAGGATGGACAACCTCACCCCTCAACTGCAGCAGCTTCATTCCTTCTTGAACTATCTACCTGCCAACCCTGGATGCCTGCGGAGAGGTCAAAAGGGAGCAGGAGTGGCAAGACTTCCCCTCCCGCCCCTAAGCCCATCCTTCTCTGCAGACTTGACATACCGCACACTCCGCCTGTCCTGGCTGACGGGGACCCAAGCGCATCCTGGTCCCCGAGGCTGTGCTCAGTCACAGCCTCATTCTACCATCGATGGACTGACAAGTCAACTTTCTGAGGCAGTTCCCAGAGACCTCAGGATCCTGCCTGTGTGTAGAGTCCCAGCCCAGGACATTCACTTCCTCTCAAGGACATCACACTCATCCTTTCCCGGAAAACCATTTTAATTATAATAGCTTACACACGCTGCAGAGAGGGAGACGCAGAATTGGACCTGAGGGGCTGTGCTTTCAAAACTGCCCAGTCTCCTTCCTGGCTCTGAACAGGTTAGCAAGAGTTCTAAGCGGCCCCGGGCCTCCAACCACAAAGGCAGAGAACAGTTAGCCCCAGAAAGCTGACAGGGGAAGGCAGGGAGGCTGAGAGTGCTTGGTATTCGAAAGATGAGTGTTGTGGTGGGTGGAGTATGGAGTCACACAGAGGCTCCACCCAGCAAGGCCTCTGGCCAGGGGCTGTGTTTAAGGCTGGGGTCAGGCAGAGGTGGGAGCTGCAGGGGAGAGAAGTCTGGCTGGCAAGCCCCAAGGGAAGGACAAACGCACTGGGGCAGATGTGACCACGGACAACAGCAGTGCAGGCAGGGCCCCTACAACGCTACAGCAAGCAAGGCCGTCCACGAAGCTCAGGGACTTGGTCTCCGCACAAAAGCACCTCCCAGCCAGAAGTTAGAAGCCAAAGCCCCAAGCCCAGCCCTGCCCCATAACAGAATGTGGATGTGGGGCTGGGTCAGCATGGGGTCCCACCACTTGCTCAGTGGCAGTTCTGACAGCTTGGGTGGCAAGGAATCCCATTCACCCTGCAGCGGCAGCCCCCGCTGGTGTCTCCTGGGCCCTAGAAGATGACAGGAAGAGAAGAGAATGTCAGGGCAGTGCAGAGACTGCCCCCACAGCCGAGCACTCTCCCACCTGGGCCTTTGCCTCTGCAGGCCCTCCTGCAAGAATGGCCTTGTCGGCCTCAGCTACCTGATGGAGAGTCACTAAAGCCTTTTCTGGGCTCCCACAGCACTCAGTCTACCCAGGCCTAGATCCAGGAACAGGCCAGAGAGAGGATCTGACCACTCTGCATATTCTAGACATGTCAGCATAGTGGCAGCATGCAAGAGGGCAGTTTCCTCTGCCTCTACCTGTCTGAAAGTCTACCTGAACGTAACAACAGGCTCCCAATTCCAGAGCACACCCCTAATAACGACAGCTACCATTTGCAAGAGTGCTCCCCAAATGACAGACTCTCTAAGCACTTCTCTTGCAATTTTTCCACTTGATTCTGACAACAAGCCTGAGATAAGCCCAGCTATCATCTCCATTTCACAGAGGAAATGGGGCTGAGAGAGGTGAGCAGCAGCCTAATCACACAGTCGGTATGTGCCAGAGCCAGGGGCCAATCCACCTCCGACTCCAGATGGAACCTTTACTTGCTGTCCTCTAGGGCAAGGGTGGGCAAACCTTTTCTACAAAGGGCCGGTTATTTTGGGCTGGGCAGCCATATGGCCTCTGCCTCTGCAGTGTAAAAGCAACCACAGACAACTTGTAAATGAACGAGCACGGCTGTGCTCCAGAGCACTTTACTTATGGACACTGAAATGTGGATTTCATGTAATTTTCACGTCACAAGATAGTCATCTTTTGGTATTTTTTCAACCATTTAAAGATGTAAAGGACATTCTTGTGGCTGGGCACGGTGGCTCACGCCTGTAATCCTAGCACTTTGGGAGGCTGAGGCAGGTGGATTACCTGCGGTCAGGAATTTGAGACCAGCCTGACCAACATGGAGAAACCCTGTCTCTACTAAAAATACAAAATCAGCCAGGCATGGTGGCGCATGCCTGTGATCCCATCTACTTGGGAGGCTGAGGCAGGAGAATCGCTTGAACCTGAGAGGCAGAGGTTGCAGTGAGCTGAGACTGTACTATTGCACTCCAGCCTGGGCAACAAGAGCGAAACTCCGTTTCAAAAGAAACAACATTCTTACCTCGGGAGCTGTACAAAGTCAGGTGCTGGGTTGGATATGGCCCATGCGCTGTAGTTTTCCAAGCCCTCCTCTAAGGCAAACCCACAAGGGCACCCTCTCCATACCACCACGAGTGAAGACTCACCCCGGGGCCCCAGCGTGGGCCCTTGGTGACCCAGCAGATCTCGGTGTGGCAGACGGTGCAGCGGATCCAGTCGCAGCCGTCCTTCTTCTGTACCACGATCTGGCACTGGGGGCAGCGCATGGCCTCGCCCTGCTGCAGCATCACCTGGAGCGGGACAGGCGCTGGCCTTGGGGCGGGGCTGGAGTAGTCACCCAGCCTGGCTCCTCCTCATGGCAGGGAGAAGGTAGTGACCCTCTGGTGCTGTGGAGTCTGTCCTGTGCAGCTCCGCCAGGCCAGGCTCCATCCAGCAAGCCCCTCTTCATTCCTGTGGTCTCCACCCTCCACCCAGACGCTCTTCCCAACATGACAACTTGGCCTAAGTCCCATCTCTGGATGGAAGTGACAGCCAGAAGGGAGATCAGAGCCTCCAGGGATGTGTGAGCACAGCCCTTGCTGAGAAGCCCCCAGCCCCCACCTGGATCCCAGAACTTAAAATCTCTAGGCCTCGGCCCTGTCCCAGCCTCACCTTCAGCATCTCTGTCGTCTGCCGGGCAGCCACATCATTCTGAGCCCGCAGGGCCAGGTCCTCCTGATACTCCTTGCAGTTCATCTGCTCGTGGATGGCCTGCAGCAGGTGAGGGACTCAAGGTGAGAAGGTTCCTCAGGGGGTTAAGAAGCTGGGAGAGGTGAGGCGCAGGGCAGGAGTCCACAAAGGCACCTAATGCCTCTAGGTGTAGTCACTGGCAGGACCTCACTTTGTAAAGCATAAGCCATTTTACAGAAGAGGATACTGGCACCAGGGAGATGAAGTCAAGGTCATCACACATGCTAACAGCAAAATATACCTCAGCCTCCTGAGTAGCACAAGCTACTAGCACATGCTGGCGCACCCAGCTTATTTAAGTTCTGATGGGCACGGAAATCCCTTACACCCCTAAGGTGAGACCCCGCATCCCTGCCAAGGCCCTGCCCGGGGTTACAGGCCCAATGACCCCAGACTGAGCTTGCTCAGGCTGAGTATGAGACCAGGCTCCAGACGTGTTTACCGGCTCCTCACCTTCTACTTTTGAGATAAAGGGGCAGGGACAGGCCTGGGGGAAGGATCATGTAGGGCTGTCTGGGTTTGGGGTCAGCACTCAGTTCAGGACAGGGGCGGAGACGTGGCATAGGGCCAGGGTCAGGCCTTAGTCTGTGACAGGTTCAGTGAGAAGCCAGGGTCAGAGCTTAGTTCAGGATCTGGGCTGAATACGGGACCACCTTAAGTGACAAGTGCAGGGTCAGGTTTGGTCAGAAGCTGAGTCTATGGACTTGGACGGGGTCAGGGCTCAGTGTGGGGCTGGGATTCAGTCTGTGACTGGGGTTGACTGGTTCCGGGTCAGGGCTCCATTGTGCACCAGGGCTGCCTAGGTTGGAGGCTCCATCTGGGGCCGGGTCTGGGACTCCATCTGTGGGGCCAGGGCTTGGTTCAGGCTCGAGCCACACTCTCCCACTGACATGCAGCTCTAAGTCATGACTAGCAGGCCAGTGTCACAGCTCCCTTCCCAGGAGAACAAGCACTGCAGTATGGTAAGCTCCAGGCAAGATGACAGTGACTAGGTGGGGTGAGTCCCTGGCCCCACCTTGCAGAGCAGGCAGTTGACATGGAAACACACAGGGCAGGTGAACTCGTTGACATCATCCTCAAAGAAGCACCACCCCTTGCAATCTGGGGTCTTGCAATGGTAGCTGAAGGCACTGCGGTTTTCAGCAATGGAGATGCCCAGGTCTAGAAATCGCTGGTAATCCTCAGGGGTCAGGAGCTGCCAACAGAACACGTCCTTGTTGCTCAGGATTCAGAACACCTGACGTATGACCCTTGATCACCACATACCTTCCAGAAAGCCCCCAGCCCATAAACTCCAACCCAGGCCAGGCTTTTTTCTTCATGTGATCCTCATAGTATTGAAAAACTCCATTCAAAAAGTGGATTTTAGGCCAGGCGTGGTGGCTTACATCTGTAATCCCAGCACTCTGGGAGGTCAATCAAGGCAGGAGGATTCCTTGAGGCCAAGAGTTTAAGATCAGCCTGAGAAATAGAGTGAGATCTCATCTCTACAAAAAAATTAAAAAAAAAAAAAAATAGGCAGGTGTGGTGCTCACACCTGTAGTCCCAGCTACTTGGGAGGCTGGGTTGTGAGGATCGCTTGAGCCCAGAAGGTCAAGACTGCAGTGAGCCATGACTGATGCACTGCACTCCAACCTGGGTGACAGAATGAAATCCTAGCTGGAAAAAAAAAAAAAAGGAAAAGAAAAGTAAATAGAAAGTGGGGGGAATTTCTAAAAGTTTTGGTGGTGGATGGTGGTAATGGTTGCACCACAGTGTGAATGTACTTAATGCCACTGAACTGTACACTTAAAAACTGGTTAAAATTGTAAATGTTATGTCTATTTTCTCACAATAAAGAAAAGAACATAAATAATAAGCAATGTTGGGAAAGACATGATTAAACTAGTATCCTATAAAGAAAATGTGGTACATATACACAATGGAGTACTACTTGGCCATAAAAAAAGAATGCAATTCTGTCGTTTACAGCAACATGGAGGAACTGGAGGTCATTATGTTAAATGAAATAAGCCAGGCACAGACAAACATTACATGTTCTCACTTATTTGCAGGTGCTAAAAATCAAAACAACTGAACTATCGAAGACAGAGAATAAAAGGATGGTTACCAGAAGCAGCAAAGGGTAGTGGGGCGTGGGAAGGGAGTGGGGATGGTAAACTGGTATAAAAAAATAGAATAAGAACTGGTATTTGATAGCACAACAGACAGACTACAGTCAATAATTTAATTGTACATTTTATAATAACTAAGAAAGCATAATTGGACTCTCTATAACACAAAGGATAAATGCTTGAGGGGATGGATTCCCCATTCTCCATGATGTGATTATTACGCACTGCACGCCAGTATCAAAGTATTTCATGTACCCCAGAAATGTATACACCAACTATGTACCCTCAAAAATAAAAAATAAAAATTAAATAAACAAACAGCTGACCCACCAGCGAGGCCCAGGTGAAATCAGCGGGGCCCTGTCCAGATCAGAAGAACCATCCAGATAAGTCCAACCCAAATTATAGTCATCCCTCGGTATCCGGAGAGAACTGCTTCCAAGATCCCTGCAGATACCCAAATCCAGGGATGCTCAAACTCCTTATATAAAAGGGCACAGTATTTGCATACAACCTACCAACATCCTCCCATACACTTTAAATCATCTGTAGATTACTTATAATACCTAATATAACATAAATGTTATATAAAGTTTATGCTGTATTGTTTTTTAAATTTGGTTTTTATTGTAATTTTTTTGTTTCCTTAAGAATATGTTCTATCCACCGTTGTTGAATTCTCCAGTGTGGTACCCACAGATACAGACGGCCAACTCAACTTGCAGATTTATGAGCTAAATAAATGACTGTTGTTTTGAGCCTGCAGTGAGTTGTTACACAGTAAGCGCTAACAACAACAAAGGCTTACCATGTGACAAGCACTACTCTAAATATACATACATTTTTTGAGACAGAGTTTCACTCTGGTTGCCCAGGCTGGAGTGCAATCGCACAATCTCGGCTCACTGCAACCTCCACCTCCTGGGATCAAGCGATTCCCCTGCCTCAGCCTCTGGAGTAGCTGGGATTACAGGCGTGCGCCACCACACCCAGCTAATTTTGTATTTTTAGTAGAGACGGGGTTTCTCCATGTTAGTCAGGCTGGTCTCGAATTCCCGACCTCAGGTGATCCACCCACCTCAGCCTCCCAAAGCACTGGGATTACAGGAATGAGCCACTGTGCCTGGCCACACTAAATTCTTTTTTTTTTTTTTTTTTTTTTTTTGAGACGGAGTCTCGCTCTGTCGCCCGGGCTGGAGTGCAGTGGCTGGATCTCAGCTCACTGCAAGCTCCCCCTCCCGGGTTTACGCCATTCTCCTGCCTCAGCCTCCCGAGTAGCTGGGACTACAGGCGCCCGCCACCTCGCCCGGCTAGTTTTTTGTATTTTTAGTAGAGACGGGGTTTCACCGTGTTAGCCAGGATGGTCTCGATCTCCTGACCTCGTGATCCGCCCGTCTCGGCCTCCCAAAGTGCTGGGATTACAGGCTTGAGCCACCGCGCCCGGCCCACTACTCTAAATTCTATACACTTATGCTCTGCCGTAATCTTTGCAATTCTGGAAATAGAAGCTGTAACTCTGACTCTAACAGAGATGAGATAGAGGCATAGAGAGGTTAAATATCTGACTTGTGGTCACACACCCAGGCCACCAGGCTCCAGAGCTCCCCGACTAATTTTTTTTTCTTTTTTTGAGGCAAGGTCTCACTCTGTTGCCCAGGCTGGAGTGTAGTGGCACAATCACAGCTCACCACAACCTCGACCTCCCAGGCTCAAGCAATCCTCCCACCTCAGCCCACTCACTCCTGACCCCCGCCCGAGTAGCTAGGACTACAGGCGCATGCCCCCGCGCCTGGCTATTTTTTGAATATTTTTTGGAGAGACAGGGTTTTGCCATATTGCCCAGGCTGGTCTGGAGCTCATGGGTTCAAGCAATCTGCCCACCTTGGCCTCCCAAAGTGCTGGGAATACAGGTGTGAGCCGCCACACCCAGCCGAGTCCCTGACTCTTAACAACTCTGCTGTCTTTCCTTCATAGATGTGGCTTCTTGACTAGCTACTCCCCTCAACTCTTTCTCCGCTTGGGGTCTCAGCACCCCACAGAGACAAATCTCTTGAAAAATGTCTGGGGGGCCGAGGATGGATGATCGCTTAAGCCCAAGAGTTTGAGACCAGCTTGGACCACGAGACCCCCATCTCCAGAAAAAAAAAAGAAAAGAAAAGAAAAAGAAAGAAAAGATGCCGCTGCCTGAGCCAGTCCCTATCTGCCTGCTCCAGGCCCAGTTCCTTAGGACTGGGGTATGTCTCCCACCCCGAGGCCTTACCGCCTTGATCTCCCTCTCCAGCAGCTTGCCCGAGCACGAGTAGGTGTTGTCAATGAAGGGGCAGGAGACCTCCGCCTCCTGGCTGTTGCGGATGGTGCCCTGCAGGCACTCCCTAGGGGAGGGGAGGGGAGAAGAGTTAGGATCATAGGAACCCCATCCACTGGGGACTCCACCCCTCATATGGCAAGGCCTGACCCCAGGGGCCTCACTCAGTCACCCCAGATGGGCTTCTCCTCAATATCCCCTTCCTTCCCATCCTCTCACCAACCCATCACCAAGGCCTCCACCCTGTCTCCATACTGCCGCTGTAATTCTCTGGTTCAGACCCCACATCCCCCGCCTGGGAGACTCCAGGAGCCCCCTCACTGGGCTCCCTGAATCCATCTGGCCCCTAAAGTCTATCTCAGAACAGCAGCCATGTCTCCCCAGTGACCCCCATCCCACCCAGAACAAATCCCAACTCCTCATCGCTGCTCACAGACCCAACACCTCTCTATCCTGCTCTTTGATTACCCCCTTCATCCCTCTGCTCCAGCAACCGAGAGACCTCCTCAGCCTCCTCCAACACGCCAGGCCCACACCTACAGCAGGCCTTCCAGTCCCTGCTCTGGAGCTACCTCCTTGGAAGCTTCCAGACCACCCTTTCTAGGAAGGACTCCTGTTGTCTCTTAACATACTGTATGCAGCATCTGACACAATTCACAAGGACATCAACCAGCGATTATCCAATTCACATCAGCCTCTCTGCTGGAATGTAAGCTCCAGGAGGCAGGCACGGAGTCTGTCACCCAGGGACTGCTCCACAAGGGTCTGCTGTGGTGAATGGGTCTGTGTTCCCCACATTCAGGGGTGGAAGGGCCATGACAGGAGACTCAGAAACTGGCAGATGCCCACAGCGAGGCTTAGAGCAGCGTAGCTGCGGGAGCCTGGGCGGTGAAAAGTAGAGGGGAAGAGAGGCTCTGGAGTCTCCACCTATGCCTGCGTTCATGTCTAGGCTACTTCTCTTACGAGCCATGTGGCCTTGGGTAAGCTGCTTGGCCTCTCTGTACCTCAGGTTCCTCATCTGCAAAACGGGGAGACGGAGCCTACCTCGTAGGTTTTCGCGGGCGTCCAATGAGGTATCAGAGCACAGGGCCCCACCCACGTCCAGCCCTGCGTAACTGGCGGCTTTAATAAAGCTGCATTGCCGGGGGTGGGATTGGGGGCCGCACCTGCAGAAGGTGTGCAGACACTCACGCAGCACCACGGCCTCGCCGGGCGCCAGCACCGAGTAGCACACGGGGCACTCGGCGGGCTCGGTGTTCAGCACCAGGCTCCTCTGGTCCAGCTGGACGTGCTGCAGGTAGTTCCCCTCCTGCTGCTGCTGCTTCCGCTGGGCACACGGGGCGGGGCCACGGGGTGGGTGGGTCAGGGCCTCGGGGGCGGGTCAGACCACGAAGGGGGAAGGACCGGAGGGCGTGGTCAGGGCTGGGTCAGACCAGCAAGAGGCAAAGCTGGGAGCCAGTCAGGATTGGGGATCCGGGATGGGGGTGGGCAGGGGTGGTCAGGAGCAGGAAGGTTGGGAGGGACGGGGCTGGGAGAGAGGCCAGGTGGACCCTGGGGAAGCCAAGGGAGGGGATGCCGGCCAGGTAGCCAGGGAAGGCATCAGGAGAGGGAGCAGTGGCAGCAGGGAAAGGAAGGGGGCCAGGGTCTGAGTGGTGAGTCAGGTAGCAGGGCAGGGCCTGGGCCAGGGCTGGTGGAGCCAGCTCAAGGTCAGGGGTGGGGAAGTGACAAAGCCGGGGAGCAGAGCAAGGCTGAGACAAGAACAGGAGTGGGGTGGCCAGGGGCAGCACCGGGTCCAAGGGGAATGCAGGTGGGCCAGGGGTGAGATCAGAATGGGGAGCACTCGGGGGTCAGTGTCTGTGTCATTAGTGTGTGTGTCACGATGGGGGCAGGGGAGGGCTAAGGCGCAAGACCGGGGTTGGGGGTCATCCCCCTAGGGAGCAGTGAGGGGCCAGGCCAGGCTCTCAGGAAGTCAAGGGTGGGCCAAGCCCGGGAGGGATGAGGTCAGGAGTAGGAGAGTCCAGGGTGACGTCACGACAAGGTAGAGTAGGATTAGGTCACAGGCAGGTGAGGGTGAGGTCTGAGCTGAGGTGTGGTCATGGCTAGGATGCTGGGGTCATAGCCAGCCATACTTGTGTGGTGTGTCAAAGCTAGGGATGGAGCCACAGCTCACGTGGGAGTGAGGCATGTGAACCTGGATGCGCATCACAGCCAGGGAGTGGGTCTCAGCCACAGGGTGACCTTTGAGAGAGGGCAGGACACAGCCAGGTGCAGGGTCACTGCCAGCAGCGTGGTTGGGAGGGGCAAGGCAGTAACGGGGAGGGGCGGCAATGCACAGGTGTCTCCCTTCCTGGCCTACACCTCCCCCATGCGGTCTGCAGGTGTCTGTCCAGGGACTTCCGCACCCACCTGCTGGTACTGACGTAGCGCCTCCTCCTCGCCCGCCAGGCGCGCTCGCTCCTCCTCGTCGGGCTGGTATGAGGCGGGGACCTGGTAGGCCTCTGGGCGTGCCCGGCAGCACATCTCACAGCCAGGCCGCGTGGGCTTGTTGATGAAGGTGCACCCGGGGCACTGCCAGCCCACCTGGGAGCAGAGCGGGCTGTGAGCCGGACTGGACAGGGTGGGGCAAGGGAGGGGCACAGAAGAGGATACTGAGGCCAGGGAGGTGTGGTCAGGGACAGCTTACCGGTGGGGGCTCGGGCACTGCATCTGGCTGCCCCCGTCCGGGTTCCTGGGGGACCCTGGGCTTTGGGGGGCCTGGTTCCAGAGGGCCCCGTGGCTGCAGTGTGAGGTCCTTGAAGCCCAGATCTGTGGAGAAGGGTTAAGGGGTGGTGGTTCCACGTGGCCTGCTTGGTCCACACCCATGGGGGTGGGTCTCCCTGAGCCAGCCAGGCAGACCCTCCCCCTATCCTCTCCCTCCTCCCTGGGGGCATCTCCAGCTTCCATCTGGCCAAATGGGCATCCTGGCTCCTCCAGGGTCAGGGTCCCTATTCCACCCACAAATGCTTCTACGTCCTCTGAGCTTCAAAATCTGCCATAACACCTGCCTTTCTGTGCCTCCTGAACGATTCACCAAGAGGGACACAAGAGCACCGCTGAGGCGGTCCTGCCAAAACAGCGGCTCGCTCCATTCCGGAGGAAACATCAGCCCCCACCCCCGCCACAAAAAGGAAACTGGCCTAGACTCTTTGAAAGGGACTGAGACATGACAGCTGAATGCCAAGTCTTTGCTATAAATGATAATGGTGGGACAACTGGTAAAATCTGAGTAAGATCTGTAGATTGGATACCAGTACTGTATCAGGGTTAGTTTCCTGAGCTGGATTGTTATGCCTAGTAATGTAAGAAAATGACCTTTCTTTTCAAGGGAATGCACACTGAATTATTTAGGGGAAAGAGACACCATGGCTGCAACTTACTCTCAAAACGGTTCAGAAAATAAAATAATTTTATATAGCAAGAGAATGATAAAAGAAAGCAAATATGGTAAAACCCACATGAAAGGCACACGGGAATTCTTTATATACTACTTTGTAAAATTTGGCAACTTTTCTGTAGGTCTGAAACATTTCACAAGTTAAAAATTAAGAATAAACACTAGTTATCATCACCGTCATACCCAGTTTATGATTTTAGCAAACTGGGCAGCAGATAGGAGTAACCTTGCCCAAGGTCACACAGCTGGGAATGCCAGAGCCTAGATGGAATCCACCCCTCCCCATGCCAGCTGTTGTCATGATGGGTCCCTGAAATGCTCCCTCCCATGTGTCTTCGGTCCTCTCTTCCCCACTTGGATAGGGTCCTCCAGGTGAGTCCCTGACTAAAAACTCAGGGGCTCTGCCCCTGCTTGCCCTACACTCTCAAGTGAGTCCAGGGCCCCCGCTGGGTCCCACGGTGCTCGGGGCAGAGCCTCACCTTCCAGCATCCGCAGCTGCCGCTCCCGCTGCAGCTCCTGAGGGTTGAGGGAGGTGTTGCGGGCTGACAGCAGATAGAGGTAGGCACTGTCCCCATTCTGCCGTACCCCATGGGAGTGCAGGGTCTCCTGGTCTCGTGCCAGCCGCTGCCCAATCACCCACTGCTGCAAGACTGGTGGGAAGCCATAGTCCAGAAAAACCTGGTGGGGGCACCAAGAGAGAGAGTGGGAAGGCAGGGCCAGAGGAGAGAGAGGAAGCAGGAGCGAAAAGGGAGAGCCTCCACCCCAGTGTCGCCCTCAGCCTCCTCACTCACCATGTCTTTGAGGGATGCCACTGTCATATCAGGGCGCACTGTGAGCCAGATGGTGACGGTGTGCATCTGAGCATCCTCCACGCTCACCCACAGTCTGCGGAGAACAGCAGGGGCTCAGCATGGGCTCTGGCCAGGGGTCCAGCCTCAGCCACCAGCTACAGACATGTACGTATTTGCACACAGGCGTATGGCCAAGCACACACACACACAACCCCCAGTCTGGGGTAGGCCCCACCCATGCTTCCTCCTTTATTAGAACCCACCAGTTAGGCCCCTCCAATGGCTCCACGCTACTCTTAGAATCAACTCATGGCAGCACACGAGGGCCTCCATGATCTGGCGCCTCCCTGACCTCTCCAACCTCTTCTATCTTCTCTCCCCTGCTCCTTAGTCAAACCACCAAAAGTTGTTGTTTACTATATACTAAGACTATTCAACGCACTGAATGTGTATTAACTCATTTAATCCTCTCAACGAACCCATCAGGCAGGTACTGCTATATCCCTGTTTTACAGATAAAAATGTGAGGCACAGATAGGTTACAGTGACTCTGCCAAACTAAGCAACTAATAACTGTTAGAGGCAGGATTCATTTGTATGTATTGATTTACTTTTCAGACACAGGCTCTCTTTCTGTGGCCCAGGCTGGAGTGCAGTAGTGCTACCTTGGCTCACTGCAGCGTCAACCTCCTGGGCTCAAGGGATCTTCCCATCTCAGCCTCCTAAGTAGCTGGGACCACAGGCTCATGACCCCATGCCTGGCTAATTTTTTAAGTTTTTGTACAGACAGGGTCTCACTATGTTGCCAAAGCTGGTCTCGAACTCTTAGCCTCAAGTGATCCTCCTGCCTTGGCCTCCTGAAGTGGGATTACAGGAGTAAGCCACTGTGTTCAGCCAGAGGCAGGATTTAAATCCACATGGTATTATTCCAGAGAAAGTGGTTTTAACTTTCTCGAGGATCCTCCAACATTTTTGAAAAATCAAAAGCATGAGAAGATGAAAAAACAGAACTGACCCCAAAGCAAACAGAGATCATTTAGGGTATGGAACAATAAGCAACAGTAAAGTCTAAGTAGTACCTTCAGAGAGATTTGGGAAAACATTGCATTCAGAAAGCAAGAAAAGGCATGAAGTAACCAAAAAATGAGAGAGTCCTGCACATTAAAAGTGACTGCTGAATCCCAGCACTTTGGGAAGCTGAGGTGGGTGGATCACAAGGTCAGGAAATCAAGACCATCCTGGTTAACAGGTGAAACCCTGTTTCTACTAAAAATACAACAACAACAAAAAATTAGCTGGGCGCCGTGGTGAGCGCCTGTAGTCCCAGCTACTCGGGAGACTGAGGCAGGAGAATGGCATGAACCCGGGAGGCAGAGGTTGCAGTGAGCCGAGATTGCACCACTGCACTCCAGCCTGGGCAACAGAGTGAAACTCTTAATTAAAAAAAAAAAAAAGAAAAAAGAAAGTGACTGTTGACTACCTGAACCTTTATCTCTAACTACCAGTTACAGGAAAAATGGGAGATAGTAAATGACACCATGATAGTCTGGGTATTTGTCCCTGCCCAAATCTTATCTTGAACTGTAATCCTCAGTGTTGAAGGTGAGGCCTGGTGGGAGACGTTTGGGTCATAGGCACAGCTCCCTCACAGCCTGGTGCCGCTCGCTCTCACCGTAGTGACTTCTCGCCACAGTGAGTCCTCGTGAGATCTGGTTGTTGTAAAGTGTGGCACCTCCCCCGCAACTCTCTCTCTTTCTCCCTCTCTCACCATGTGAAGTGCCTGCTCCCGCTTCAGTAAAAGCTCACTGAGGCCTCCTCAAAAGCCAAGCAAATGTTGGGACCATGCTTCCTATGCAACCTGCAGAACTGAGTCAATTAAACCTCTTTTCCTTTTTTTTTTCTGAGACGGAGTTTTGCTCTGTCGCCCAGGCTGGAGTGCAGTGGTGCAATCTTGGCTCACTGCAAACTCCACTTTCCAGGTTCACGCCATTCTCCTGCCTCAGCCTCCCGAGTGGCTAGGACTACAGGCACCCGCCGCCATGCCCGGCTAATTTTTGTGTTTTTAGTAGAGACGGGTTTCACCGTGTTAGCCACGATGGTCTCCATCTCCTTGGCCTCGTGACCCGCCCACCTCAGCCTCCCAAAGTGCTGGGATTACAGGCGTGAGCCACCGCGCCCGGCTAAACCTCTTTTTTTTTTTTGAGGCAGAGTCTTGCTCTGCCGCCCAGGCTGGAGTGCAGTGGCCAGATCTCAGCTCACTGCAAGCGCCGCCTCCCAGGTTCCCGCCATTCTCCTGCCTCAGCCTCCCGAGTAGCTGGGACTACAGGCGCCCGCCACGTCGCCCGGCTAGTTTTTTGTATTTTTTAGTAGAGATGGGGTTTCACTGTGTTAGCCAGGATGGTCTCGATCTCCTGACCTCGTGATCCGCCCATCTCGGCCTCCCAAAGTGCTGGGATTACAGGCTTGAGCCACCGCGCCTGGCCTAAACCTCTTTTCTTTATAAATTACCCAGTCTCAGATATTTCTTTGTAACAATGCTAGAGTGGCCTAATACATACCATGAAGAGGTAATGGATAGATCCAGAATATGGGGAAAATTCTAGAGGTCAGAAGACCAGGTTTCTTAAAAAAACTAGTGGCATAAAAATAGAGAAGAATAAAAGAGACTTAAGACATATTAAGAAATGCTATGTGTACATCTTGTTTGGCTCTTGATTTGAAGAAAACAAACTGTAAAAGCACTAATGAAATAGGAAAATTTGAATATAAACAGTGCATTAGGGGATTTTAAGGAATTCTTATTCCTTTTCTAAGGTGTGATAATAGTATTGAGGGTTTTTTGTTTGTTTTTGTTTTTGTTTTTTTGAGACAGGGTTTCGCTTCTGTCACCCAGGCTGAAGTGTAGTGGCATGATCTTGGCTCACTGCAGCTTCAATCTCCTGGACTGCGGTGACCCTCCCACTTCAGCCTCCCCGGTAGCTGGGACTAGAGGGGCGCACCACCATGCCCAGCTAATGTTTTGTAGAGATAATGTTTCACTATGTTGCCCAGGCTGGTTCTGAACTCCTGGATTCAAGCAATCCACCTGCCTCAGCCTCCCAAAGTGCTAGGATTACAAGCATGATCCACCGTGCCCGGCCAAGTCCTAATTTTTTGAAGACACATACTAAAGATACTAAAGACACTAAAGATTTAAGGATAAAATAACATCTGAAATTTGTTTAAAAGTAGTCCAGAAAATGTTCTTAAAATTCTTCAGATAAACAATTTGAATACCCATGAATTGAGAGAGCAAAATACAGAATTTTTTTTTTTGAGGAGTCTCGCTCTGTCGCCCAGGTTGGAGTGCAGTGGCGCAATCTCCGCTCACTGCAAGCTCCACCTCCAGGGTTCACGCCATTCTCCTGCCTCAGCCTCCCCAGTAGCTGGGACTACAGGCGCCCGCCACCTTGCCCGGCTAGTTTTTTTTGTATTTTTAGTAGAGACGGGGTTTCACCATGTTAGCCAGGATGGTCTCGATCTCCTGACCTCATGATCTGCCCGCCTCGGCTTCCCAAAGTGCTGGGATTACAGGCGTGAGCCACCGCACCCGGCCTAGAAATTTTTAAACATGCAAAAACTAAAACTGTACCACATTTTCTACATAAAAAGTTCTTGAAAAACAAAAATAGATGAGTCGATACAGGAGAATAGAAGAAAAGTAAAACATGAAAAGGACTGGATCTTAACCCCAAAATGTTCTTCCAGCAATAAGGGTTTTGAAACATAAAAATGCATATAGTTTCGACTGCACTAGTTATTCTATAGTGAATAATATTTCCATAATCAAAATACTATAAATCCTTTCTAGTAGTATTGCACTTTTAGAATCAACCTAGAGGCAAAGCATAAAAGCCTTAATTACGTTAGAAAAGAAAATTTTTCAAAGCTATAATCTTAACACTATCAACAAAAAAATACAGCTGGAGCTCTCTCATTCAATGTCACATCAAGATCGCTGGTGAACAGCTGAGAACCACAAAAACAGCTGCAGTCAGAGCTTAAACACTTAATTTTAACTTACATGCTATAAATGCATATTCACTGGCCAGTCTCTAGGTGTACAGCCAACGGCTTTTCTCTCTTTCTTTCTTTGAGACAGGGTTTCACCTTGTCACTCAGGCATGATCATGGCTCACTGCAACCTCAACCACCTGAGGTCTAATAATCCTCTGGCCTCAGCCTCTCAAGTAGCTGGGACTACAGGTGTGTGCCACCCAACCTGGCTAATTTTTTCATTTTTTGTAGAGACAAGTTCTCACTATGTTGCCCAGGCTGGTCTTAAACTCCTGAGCTCAAGTCATTCTCCTGCCTGAGCCTCCCAAAGTGCTGAGCCACCATGCTCAGCATGAGTTTATACCTGCTGCCTGGAGTTTCCCATGGATTTTTCTTTTTTTTTTTTTGTATGAATCACATCCATAATCATGATCTATATATTTCTAGTAGCGGCTTCTTTAAAGTGAGCAAGAACTTAGACACACTCCTGAAGCATCAGAGCACAGAGCCCTTCTGGATTTTTACTGTATTTCCTTACTCAAAGGATGTATTTGGGTGTATTTTCTCACCCAAAAGTGTTAATCTGTGTGTGTGTGTGTGTGTGTGTGTGTGTTTGTGTATGTGTCTGTGTGATTTGTCTGTTGTCTTTTTAAAGCAATCAGCTTATTTTCACAGAAACAACTCTTTCAGTGCTCATGTTTTATTAATTAATGTAACAGCTAAGTAAACTATGTTATTACCAATAACACATACAACAGGTACCATTTACTAGGAAGCATCGGGTCCATCGATGAGAACCCAACAGCAGGTCTGAGAGGTGCTGGTTGCCCACAGCCTCTCAAAACTCAGGTTCTGATCCAGCAAGTCTGAGGTGGGACCTGAGATTCTCCCCATGTTGTGGTCCAGGGGCCACACTTTAATAGCAAGATGGTGGCTGACATTGTACATTTTACAGAGGAAACGCCAGTGCCAGTTAGTTAATTCAAGGCATCAAGTAGAAGTCAACTGGGAAAATGTCCACAATGATACTTCAACAAAAAAAGTCATGAAAAGCAAAGGTGGAAGATGAGTATGTTAACTTCCTCATTTTTCACAGCAAGGAGTACACAGGTACTGTCTCAATCAACCATTTCAAGAAGTAGATATACCAATATTTTGTTTAAAATCAAGTGGCCAATGATCTACAGATTCAATGAAATCCCTACCAAAATCCCATTTGTTTTTTTTTTTTTTTCTTTTTTGCAGAACCAGACAAGCTGATCCTAAAATTTATATGGAAATTCAAGACACCTGCAATAACCAAAACAATATTGAAAAAGAACAAAAGCTGGAGAACTTCCATTTCCTGATTTCAAATGCTATGAAGTTATAGTAATCAGAACAGTGTGGTACTGGCATAAGGGCAGATATATATTATAGTTCAATGGTATAGAAATGAGAGTCCAGAAATAAGCACTCATATTTATGGTCAATTAATTTTCAAAAAGGGTTAAGATGATTAAACAGGGGAAAATAGTCTTTTTAACAAATAGTGTCGGCACAACTCAATATCCACATGCAAAAGAATGAAATTGGACCCTTACCTCACACCATATATAAAAATTAAATCAAAATGGACCAAAGACCTAAATGTAAGAGCTAAAACCATAAAATATTTAGGAGAAAATATAGAGGTAAGTCTTCATTACCTTGGATGAGGCAATGATTTCTTAGATATGACACCAAAAGCACAAAAAACAAAATAAAACATAGACTACCTGGACATCATCTAAATTTAAAACTTTTGTGCTTCAAAGGACACCATCAACAAAGTGAGAAGACAACCCACAGAATGAGAGAGAATTTTTGCAAATCATGCAGCTGATAAGGCACTTCTATCTCAAATGAATAAAGTACTCCTACAACTCAATAATAAAAACATAAACCCAGCTGGGTGTAGTGGCTCATGCCTGTAATCTCAGCACTTTGGGAGGCCAAGGTGGGTGGATCACCTGAGGTCAGGAGTTCAAGACCAGCCTGTCCAACACAATGAGACTCTATCTCTACTAAAAATACAAAAATTAGCTGGTGTGGTGGTGGGCACCTGTAATCCAGCTACTCGGGAGGCTGGGGCAGGAGAATCATTTGAACCTGGGAGGCGGAGGTTGCAGTGAGCTGAGATGGCTCCTCCACTGCACTCCTGCCTGGGCAATACAGTGAGACTCCATCTCAAAAAAAAAAAAAAAAAAAGATAAACCCAATTTTAAAATGGGCAAAAGACCTGAATAGGCAAACCTCCAAAGAAAATATGCAAATGGCAAATAAGCACATGAAGATGCTCAACATCATTTGTCATCAAATGGTTAGGAAATTGCAAATCAAAACCACAATGAGATACCTCTTCAAATTTACTAGGATGACTATAATAAAATAGATAAATAACAAGTGTTAGAGAGGAGGTGGAGAAACTAGAACCCTCATATATGCTGGTGGGAATGTAAAACAGTGTAGCCACTTTGGAAAACTGTCATGTCTTTAAAAGGCTAAACATAGAGTTACTGTATGACCCAGCAATTCCACTCCTAGTATGTACCCAAGAGAAATGAAAACATGTCCACACAAAAAGTTGGACACAAATGTTCATGGCAGCATTGTTTATAATAGCCAAAAAATTGAAATACCCAAATGTCCATCAACTGATTTAATGAGTAATGATAATGAGGTATGTCCATACAATAGATTACTATTTGGCAATAAAAAGGAATAAGGTTCTGGCTGGGCATGGTGGCTCACACCTGTAATCCCAGCACTTTGAGAGGCTGAGGTGGGCCAGAAGTTCAAGACCAGCCTAGGCAACACAGCAAGACCTTATCTCTTAAAAAATTAGCTGGGTGTGATGGTACACGCCAGTAGTCCCAGCTACCTGGGAGGCCAAGGCAGGAGGACTGCTTGAACCCAGGAAGTTGAGGCTGTAGTGAGAGATGATGGCACCACTGCACTTCAACTTGGACAACAGAGTGAGACCCCATGTCAAAAAAAGGGGAATGGAGTTGTTATACCTGCTACAACATGGATGAATCTAGAAAACATGATCCTAAGTGAAAGAAGCCAGACACAAAAGGCCACATGTTGTATGATTCAACTTATATGAAATTTCCAGAGAAGGGAGATCCCTAGAGATAAAAAGTAGATTAGTGGTTGCCTAAGGTTGGGGAGTTAGGGAAAAGGTAGAGAGATAGAGACTGACTGCTAATGAGTACCAGGTTTCTTTACAGGATGATGAAAATGTTCTAAAATCGATTATGGTAATGGTTGCACAACTTGAATATACTAAAAGCCATTGAACTGTATACTTCAAAAGGTTGAACTGTATGGATAAATAAATAAATCTGTTTTAAGAAAAATCAAATGGGACCTACCATGAGAACTGAAAATCAGAAACCATAAAACTATTGCCTTACTATCCAGTAATGAAAAAGCAGTCAAAAAAGAACCACAGACACTAATGTTTATTGAGTGCATAACACACACCAGGCACTGTGCAAAGTGTTTCAGCACTGAGTTTAAGTCTCCTGGAGCAGAGACTGACAGTATCCATTCTCTTCCCTTCCCTTACCAAGCAAACCCCTGAATTCTAGTTGAATATTCTGGCTATACAGTCTTCCCTCAAGTTGAACTGTAGCTGTGCAAATCAGTTCTGGTCCATAGGAATTAATGGAAGAAGTGTGTACAACTTTTGAGCTATGCTCTTTAGAGGAATGTGGAGGGGTGCCTTTCTTCCCTTCCTCCTGTGATGTGATGGCTGGATGGAGCTGGAATGGCCATTTTGCACCATGAGGAATCTGGGAATGAAGGGCAGAACAGTGAGAGACATAACATGAGCCTCTGAGGACTGTGGGGAGCAGAATCCCCCTATCTGGACTCCCTGCCATAAATTTGTTTACGTCACTGTTCCGTTTTCTTCTGTTGTGTAAGGACTAACATACAGTACACCTCCTAACAACCCTATGAGATAGCTACTGTTACAGTCATCCTAATACAGTATACCTCCTAACAACCCTGTGTTATGGTCTGATTTTTAAAATGAGGACACACTGAGAGGTGAAGTGACCTGTCCCATATTTCACAGTTGATTAATGACATAACAAGGGTTAGAAGCCAGGCCTCCTGAAGCCAGAACCTGCCATTAGGAAGAACCGTTCTACAGGCAAGAATGTCCTGTCCTGCTGTCCCTAGGGTTCAGGCCAGCCATGCACTCCTCACCTGATGTCCTGCGTTGGGGAGACCTCAGGCTTCAGTTGCACATTCAGGGGCACCCGTTGCTCTGCCAGCCAGATGGCACACTTCATTGCCACCTGTTCATCCCCGCCCGCCACTGCTCGGGTGAGGCTCAGGGCCATTTCCTCTGCTGAAAGCCAGTACAGCAGGAGCCAGTTAGCACAGGGTTTTATTTTCAGGAGCTGGGCGTAATGGGGTAGGAAAGGAGACGATCCTTTCTGTGTGCTGCTTTCTCTGTCTTCCTGGTGAACTCCTACATATCCTTCAGCACCCAGACTAAAAGTCCCTTTCTCTGGGAGGGGTTCTTTGATATTCCCCACTCCTCCTCACTCTAGGCTCATTTGGTTCTGTTTGTCCTTCATATTCCCAGGGTCCTTCATACTTCTATTCATTTATCCAATAAGCAGTTATTGAGTTCCTACTGTGTGCCACCCACTGTCCCAGGAACTGGAATCCGACAGAGATTTATAAACAGGGTCCCTCTCCTTATGGATCTCCCTGTCCAGTGGGGAGACAATGAACAAGTTTAACAAGAAAAAAAAAAAAAAAAGTCAGATTGTGATTCTTGCTGGCAGGGAAATAAACACGTTGAGGAGACCAGGGGAGGCTACTGGGAGGGAGTAACACTGAAGGTGAGACCTGAAGGAGGAGAAGCTGCACGTGTCAAGCCCCCGTGGGGAAGAGTGGTCCAGGTGGAAGGAAGAGTAAGGGCCTTGGCCAAGAAATGGTTGGATGAGAACCGAAAAAAGCCAGTGGGGCTCCAGTAGAGTGAGCATGGCGGGGTGACTGAGGAGAGATGTCCTGTGGGCCACCCAGGGGCACTGGGTTTTGTTTGTAGAACACAGAGGGGCATGGGAAGGTTTCCAGCAAGGCAGTGACTGACTTCCGTTCTACAACCCTAGGTGCAGGGGGCAAGAGAAGAGGCAAGGACCCCTGCTATTCAGGTCAACTGAGGTCTGTATCCCACCAGCCCAGGAGGTCTCCAAGTTCAATGCCCTGTGTCCTCTGCGAGTCCCCAAGCCCCATCTCAGCACAGAGCTGGCCCAAGGAGTTCTCAGGGCCCCAAGATGGCTCTGAAAGCCAGCAGGTACTAAAGGAGGAAACTGATGGGGAGGGGGGCAGAGGGAGGGCAGGCTAGAGCTCCCTCTCCAAGGTCCTTCCAGGCAGGCAAGGCCAGGTCCTGCGGGGCCCACTTCCCACCGGAAGTTCCCCAGCCACCTCCAGCCTCTGCCCACCTTTCT
Organism: Colobus angolensis palliatus; assembly: GCF_000951035.1. Taxonomy (NCBI): domain Eukaryota; kingdom Metazoa; phylum Chordata; class Mammalia; order Primates; family Cercopithecidae; genus Colobus; species Colobus angolensis. Next base: position 4,003,248 of record NW_012112475.1, on the reverse strand, counting down.
TGGTCTTCTCGTCCATCTGGCGTGGCTGCGCCCATCCCCCTGCGGGGGACCGTGCCTCCTGGGAAATGCTACCTCCGGGTCGCCTGGGAGAGGCGGGAGACCAGGAGCAACTCAGCCAGGCCGTGTGGCCTCCGGCGCGGCCCAAGTTCTGTCTGTGCCTCGCTGTCCCCGTGGCAATCGGGAAGCATCACACTGCCCGGTGACCAGGCCGGGATCCCGAGTGGGGCGGTGAGAGGGCAGCGGGCGCCGAGACAAGTCCGTACTGGGCGCAAGAGGAAACGGGACCAGCCGACGTGGGGAGAAGCGGGGAAAGGACGCCCGGACACCGCCCAGCCGGGGCGTTCCAAGTCCCGGAGGACCCCCACTTGCGGGAGCACTCTTGGCGTCCTGGGTTTCAACGCAAAGCCCTCTCTCCTCCCGGGAGGCCCCAGTTCTTCGCAAGACTAGCGGCTTCGGCGGAAGAGAAAGTGAAAGTGGCGGCCCCGGAAGTGGGGCGGGACTGGGAGGGGGACCGGAAAAAATTGTCGCCTCATCCGGGACCTCCACTGCCCGGCCACCCGGCGGCGGCGGACGGCGAGCGAAGGGTCCCGGCGCTCCTGTTTGGGGCGACCCCACCCCGTCCTCCGGGG
>NW_012112475.1:4001140-4002414 GCF_000951035.1 Colobus angolensis palliatus | reverse complement strand
ACCTGAGCCGGAGCTGGAGCCTGGGCTGGAAGGCGGCTAGATCCACAGCGTCGAACTGCCGGGGACGGGTTAGGAGCGCCGCCTGCGAGCCCGGCGCCTGCTCACCCAAGCCTCAGGCATACCGCGGGGCAGGCCCGGTCCTCGGCTTCGTTTGCAAATGAATAAACGAAGGCTCTGTTTGTTGATGACCTGTCCAAGGCCACTCAGCCGAGGTTTGAATCCAGGCCTGGCAGGCCCAGGAACCCGCCCTTACCCAGGTCCGACGCTGCCTCTCAGCGGTCACCGTCTGTCTTTTCGTTGAGCTATTGGTGAAGTTTGCATTCGCCTGCTTTAATTTTTCTCCCGCTCCTCGTCCCATCGATCAGCAGATCCTGTGGGTTCCACTTGCAGACTGTCATCCCTCACCTCCTCCGGCCCCATCCCGCTCCAGCTCCATCACTGCCCCATCATCTCAGGGGTCCTGAATCAGCCTCTTCCTGGGGCTCCTTGCTTCTCTTTTTGCCCTCTTCTGTCCATTTCCACTCAGCTGCCGGAGAGTCCTGTTAAAATGTAAATCAAACTCAGGCCACTCCCCCACTCAAGTACTCCCATCTCACTTAAAGCAACAGCCGAGATCTTCCCCAGGGCTTGCAAACTGCCTCCAGATCTCTGTCTTCGTAGCTGACTACCCTGCCCTTGCCTCACTCCACTCAAGTCCCGTTGACCTGCTGGGTCCTGGAGTAAGTCAGACACACTCCCGCCTTAGGGCCTTTGCACCTGCCATAACCCAAACGTCTGCATGACTCACTCCTTCCCTTTATTTTGGTCTTTACCCAAAAATCTTCCCTAACTACTCCATCTGAAATTTCACAGACACACATGTATCCAGCATTTCACATCCGCCTTCCTGGCTTCATTTTTTTTTCTTCTCAGCATCTATTACTGTCTAACGGAGCATATTTTACTTGTTTATGTTTTTCTGGGTCTGTTTTCCTCTCCTAGAGGGCAGGGACTTTGGTTTGTTTTGCTCACTGCTGTGTTCCTGGTGTCTAGCACAGTTCCAAACACGTAATGGAGGCTCCATATGTTGAATGAAGGAATGAACCTGATCTTCATCTGGGATAAGTTTTCTTTCCTTTTTTCTTTTTTCTTTTTCTTTTTTTTTTTTTTTGAGACAAGAGTCTCGCTCTGTCGCCCAGGCTGGAGTGCAGTGGCGCGATCTCAGCTTACTGCAAGCTCTGCCTCCCGGGTTCATGCCATTCTCCTGCCTCAGCCTCCCGAGTAGCTGGGACTAC
>NW_012112475.1:3984918-4000270 GCF_000951035.1 Colobus angolensis palliatus | reverse complement strand
AGAAAGAAAGAAAGAAAGAAAGAAAGAAAGAAAGAAAGAAAGAAAGAAAGAAAGAAAGAAAGAAAGAAAGAAAGAAAGAAAGAAAGAAAGAGAAAGAGAAAGAAAGAAAGAAAGAAAGAAAGAGAAAGAGAAAGAAAGAGGAAGGGAGGGAGAGAAAGAGAGAAAGAAAAGAGGGAGGGAGGGAGGGAAAGAGAAAGAAAGAAAATTTTTATCACCCCAAAATAGACTTGTACTCATTAGCAGACATGCACTCTTCCCCATCCTCCAACTGACAGCACTAATATACTTTATGTCTCTATAGACTTTCCTCTTCTTGATATTTTATAGAAATTAGATCTTACTGATGGGCCACAGTGGCTCGTGCCAGTAATCCCAGCACTTGGGGAGGCCAAGCCAGGTGGATTGCTTGAGCCCAGGAATTCAAGACCAGCCTGGGCAACATGGTGAAACTCCATCTCTACAAAAAATACAAAAATTAGCCGAGTGTGATGGTGTGCACCTGTAGAGCAGTGATCGCCCCACTGCACTGCAGCCTGGGTGACAGAGTGAGACCCTGTCTCAAAAAGAAAATTAGGCTTTGACAATATGTGAACCTTTGTGACTGGCTTCTTTCACTTGGCATAACATTGGGGTTTTTCTTGACATAATGCTTTTGAGGTTTATCCATGTGGTAGTACTGGGTATTTTTTGTTTTTTGTTGTTGTTTGGGGATTTTTTAAATTTGTTTTGTTTTTTGTTATTAGAATCTCTGATTCTTTTCCTCTGAGTGCTTTTAAGAATTTTTTTAAAAATATTTGTGGGTTTTTTTGCATTTTTACTATGATGTGTCTATGTGTGAAATTTATGGAGTTTCTTGAATCTGTGATTGGTGTCTGATTTCTGTCTCACTAATTCCCCCTTTAGCCATGTCTAATTTGCTGTTTAGCCCATCTTTTAAATTTAATTGTTGTGTATCTGTGTGTGTGTGATGGAGTTTCACTCTTATTGCCCAGGCTGAAGTGCAAATGGCACGATCTTGGCTCACTGCAACCTCCGCCTCCTGATTCTCTTGCCTCAGCCTCCTGAGTAGCTGGGATTACAGTTGTCTGCCACCACTCCTGGCTAATTTTTTGTATTTTTGGTAGAGACTGGGTTTCACCATATTGGCCAGGCTGGTCTTGAACTCCTGACCTCAGGTGATCCATGCGCCTCGGCCCCGCAAAGGGCTGGGATTACAGGCATGAGCCACCACACCTGGCCAACATTTTGTTTTGTAATCTGCATCTGATAATACTGATATGCAAACTCTGGGCATATTTGTTTCTGTCCATTTTCACTCCTATTGTCTTGTTTTCTCCTAATGACCCTGCTGATTTATTATGGTCATGTACCATCAGCCCTGAGTTACCTGCACATACTTATATTGGGGGCAGCTATATTGTTTCAGGTTTTCTGGTCTCACCCTTGGCCCTTCAGGGGATGAGCTGGCATTCAACTTGAACACGCTTCACCTCAGTGAGTAGACTCTAGTCATTCAAACGTGGGTTCCAATCTCAGTGCTACAGTTCACTATCTCTGTGACCCTGGACAAAGATTCCCCCATCTGGGCCTCAGTTTCTTTCTCTGTACAATGGTGATTATAATGACTCCTCCCACATAGGCTGTTGTGAGAATCTGTACAAGTTATTAATTATTGATTCATAGCAAATTTCCCAAAATTAACAGCTTAAAACAGCAATAAACATGTATGCTGTTACACAGTGTCTGTGGGTTAGGAGCTGAGGAGCAGCTACATAAATGGTTCTGACTCAGGGTCTCTCATGAAGTTGTAGTTAAGATGTCAGCTGGGGCTGCAGTCATCTGAAGGCTTGACTGGGGCTGGAGGATTGACTCAAGAAAGCTCTCTCATGTGCCTGGGTGGTGCTGGTTATTTGCAGAATGCCTACGTTCCTCACCACGTATACGTTTCCACAGGGGTAATTGAGTATACTCACAACATGGCAGCTGGCTCTCCCCAGAGCAGATGATCCAGAAAAGCAAAGCAGAAACCATAACATTTTTTATGACCTAATCTTAAAAGTCATACTTTCTCATTTCACAATATCCTATTAATTACACCGGTCAGCCCAACTCAGGATAGGACGGAACTGTTCAAAGGTGTGAATACCAGCTAGTGAAGGCCACTGGGGGCCATTTGGCTGTCACATATGAAGTGAGATGATGTAGGTAAAGCACTCAGAGCCATGTCTGGCATGTGCTATGTGTTCATCCCAATCAGTGTCCTGGCTTTGCTCTAGGCAGTTGGAATCTGTACAGGAACAACTTTTATTCAATCATTCCACAAACATTTATTGAGCACCCCTGTGTACCAGGCACTGTTCTAGGAACTAGGGGAACAGTTATAAACAAAACATAGTCCCTGGCCTTGTGAAACTCAAAAAAACATAAAATACACTGCCTGGTGGTGCTCAGCGCTATGAGGACCATAAAGCCAAGTAAGGGAAGAGAGAACAATGAGGAAATGAGGCCTGGGTGTCTTTCTCTATGGATCTGGTACAACTGTAATGGTGGCTTAGATTCTGACCTCTGCTAAAGCCCTCCCTCCCCTGTGAGTGCATCCTGGCATCACAGGCATGTACAATTTATACCCATTTTACATCTAGGCTAAAGTCAAACTGGTCCAGAGAAGAGCTGAAATAAGATTTGAGTCCTCAAGGAGTCCGAATTTCTCCAAATACAGAGGTTCTCCAACTTGGAGGCCCAGCAGCATCACCCAGGGAGCTTGTTAAGATGCAGAAGCCCAGATGTTCTGACTCTCTAGGTTGGGGGAGGGTCCAGGGATCTGCATTTTAAACAAGCACCCCAGGGATGGATGCAGGAGATCAACCAATCACATTTGAGAAATGTTCTGGTTGTGGGTAGTTGTCATGCCTGTAAACCCAGTGCTTTGGGAGGCCAAGGCAGGAGGATCATTTAAGGCCAGGCATTCAAGACCAGCCTGGGCAACATAGTGAGGCCCCTGTCTCTACAAAACAAATTTTTTAAAAATTAGCCAGGTGTGGTGGCACTCACTTGTGCTCCCAGCTACTCAGGAAGCTGAGGTGGGGGGATAGCTTGAGCCCAGGTGTTCAAGGTTGCAGCGAGCCATGATCACACCACTGTACTCCAGCCTGGGTGGCAGAGTGAGACCCTGTCTTTTTTTTTTGAGATGGAGTTTCACTCTTGTCACCCAAGCTGGAGTGCAATGGTGCGATCTTGGCTCATTGCAACCTCTGCCTCCCGACCCTGTCTTTTTTAAAAAAAGACACCCTGTTCTGAGGGCTTAGTGGCCAGGTAGGGCTCTAGGTCCAGCCTCAAGTGATGGATAGGGCTTAGCCATGCAGAGAGAAGAGGAACAGCTGGAGATCTAGAGACACCAAGCGATTTACCCGGAGGCATACAACCTGTAGGGACAGTTTTAGGTGCACATTATCTTATTTGACCAAATATATCTAATGTTGTACAGTAGTTCCCCACTCCCACCCCCATGATCTGTGGTTTTGCTTTCTGCAATTTCAGTTACCTGCAACCAACCACGTGATGAAATCTCATGCCATCCTGCGCTATTCCACCTAGGATGTGAATCATCCCTTTTCCACTGTATCCGTATTGTAGACGTTACCCACCGTTAATCATCAACATCATCTGCTCCTGACATCCAACCATGGTCATTGTCACGGCTTCATGATCCTGGATCACCCAAAGGAGATGATTCTCCTTCTGACGTATCGTCAGGTCAGTAGTAGCCTAATGCTAGATCACAATGCCCATGTCATTCATTTACCGTCATCTCATCATGTAGGCATTTTATTATCTCCCATCATCACAAGAAGGGTGAGTACAGAGCAATAGGACATTTTGAGGGAGAGACCACATTCACATAACTTTTATTACAACATACTGTTATAACTGTTCTATTTGTTGTTAACTCTTTTTTTTTTTTTTTTTTTGAGGTGGAGTCTCACTCTGTTGCCAAGCTAGAGTGCAGTGGCCTGATCTCGGCTCACTGCAAACTCCACCTCCTGGGTTCAGGTGATTCTTCTGCCTCAGCCTCCCAAGTAGCTGGGATTACAGGCATGCGCCACCACGCCCAGCTAATTTTTGTATTTTTAATAGAGACGGAGTTTCACCATGTTGGTCAGGATGGTCTCGATCTCTTGACCTCGTGAGCCGCCCACCTCGGCCTCCCAAAGTGCTGGGATTACAGGCGTGAGCCACTGTGCCCGGCTGTTGTTAACTTTTAATTTGTAAGAGTTTAATTTACAAATTAAATTTTATCATAGGTATGTGTATATAGTAAAAAACATGGTATATACAGAATTCTATACTATCTGTGGTTTCAGGCATCCACCGGGGGTCTTGGAATGTATCCCCCCTGGATAAGTGGGACCATTGTACATTGAAAAACAAGACCACACATTATTTTCAGCTCCTCTCATCAAGAGAAGGAATCTATTTGCCTACATCCTGAATTTGACATGAAATTTGACACACCGGCCGGGCGCGGTGACTCAAGCCTGTAATCCCAGCACTTTGGGAGGCCGAGACGGGCGGATCACGAGGTCAGGAGATCGAGACCATCCTGGCTAACACGGTGAAACCCCGTCTCTACTAAAAATACAAAAACTAGCCGGGCGAGGTGGCGGGCGCTTGTAGTCCCAACTACTCCGGAGGCTGAGGCAGGAGAATGGCGTAAACCCGGGAGGCGGAGCTTGCAGTGAGCTGAGATCCGGCCACTGCACTCCAGTCCGGGCGACAGAGCAAGACTCTGCCTCAAAAAAAAAAAAGAAATTTGACACACTATTTGATATGCTTTGATGCTAGTGCAGCTTGAATACTGGAATTTGTCCTCTCTTGTTGCTTTCTGAAACTCTGAGAACACCATAGGAAGGAGTGGGCTATGCCTATTGCAGGATGAGGCCACATGGAGCAGAGAAGAGTCTTCCTGGCAAGGTAGACATTTGAGCTGCTTGCTGCCTGCAGCTGCAGGAGTGACCCAGCAGAATTCAGCCCAAATTGTCAACCTACAGGATCATAAACTACTGTTTGGGGTTTGTAATGCAGCAGACTGACATGGCCTTGTTACTGGTGGAGAATCTTTTTCCTCCCTTCACTAGGGGCAAATTTTCCTTAGTCATGGCAATTAACACTATCTACCAAACTCCAAATCTGAGAGACTTAACACAAGAAGCTTTATTCCTTACTCAGTGAAATCCAAGGTGGATCTGGTGGTTCTCCTCCAGCTTGTAGGTAAGGGAACTCATAGCCACAAGGTGGCTGTGGCAGGGGAAGAGAGGGATGAGGCTCACCAGCTCTCCATTGCTTCAGCCTGCCACTCCTACACACACCCCATTGGTCAGAACTAGTCATGTGACTGTAAGGGAGGCTAGAAAATGTAGGAGAGCTGCTGAAATATTGAGATGCCTGTCTTTGCCACAACGAACTTCCACAAATATACTTAGCTGTGTCATTTGTATGGTTATCTGTTTAACATCTCTCTCCTCTATTAGACTGTGAATCCTTGAGAGCAGGAGTACATCTGTCTTGCATGGCACCTGGCCTATAGTAGGCATTCAGCAATGTTGTTGACTTGCTAAATGAGTGAATAATCTGGCAGGTCACAATAGGATCTTTTGTGTTCAGCCCCCCATGGCAGACATCCCTCAAGTAGTTTTCTAACAGTCCTTCCCTTTCAGTAATATACATGTACTAATTTGATAATGTAAAACTCTTATACAACGATGATTAAATGAAGACAAGTAGAACATGAAAGTCCTCACTAATTAGGGTCAGGGGTGTGGTGACATCCATTATTTGATAAGAGTGAATATTACATTTTATTATTATTTTGAGACAGAGTCTTGCTCTGTCGCTCAGGCTGGAGTACAGTGGTGCAGTCTTGGCTCACTGCAATCTCTGCCTCCTGGGTTCAAGTGATTCTCCTGCCTCAGCTTCCCAAGTAGCTGGGATTATAGGCACACACCAACATGCCTGGCTATTTTTTATATTTTTAGTAGAGATGGGGTTTCACCATGTTGGCCAGGGTGGTCTTGAACTCCTGACCGCAAGTGATCTGTTGGCCTAAGCCTCCTAAAGTGCTGGGATTACAGACATGAGCCACTGCTCTGGGCCGATATTGCATTTTTAATGGGCAGTTTTCATGTGGCTGCATCTGTGCATGTTGCGGGAAGTCAGGGATCCCGAATGGAGGGACCAGCTGAAGCTATGGCAGAAGAACATAAATTGTGAAGATTTCATGGACATTTATCACTTCCCCAATCAATACTCTTATAATTTCCTATGCCTGTCTTTACTGCAGTCTCTGAACATAAATTGTGAAGATTTCATGGACATTTATCACTTCCCCAATCAATACTCTTGTGATTTCCTATGCCTGTCTTTACTTTAATCTCTTAATCCTGTCATCTTCGTAAACTGAGGATGTATGTCTCCTCAGGACCCTGTGATGATTGCATTAACTGCACAAATTGTTTAAACAACATGAAATCTGGGCACCTTGAAAAAAGAACAGGGTAACAGCGATGTTCAGGGAACAGAGCGATAACAATTAGGTCTGGCTGCCTGAGAGCCGGGCGGAACAGAGCCATATTTCTCTTCTTTCAAAAGTAAATAGGAGAAATATCGCTGAGTTCTTTTTCTTAGCAAGCAACAGCCCTGAGAAAGAGAATGTGTTCCTAGCGGGAGGTCTCTGGGAATGTCTGTCTTTTACGGTTGTAGATAAGGGGTGAAATAAGCCCAGTCTCCCGTAGCACTCCCAGGCTTATTAGGACGAGGAAATTCCCACCTAATAAATTTTGGTCAGACTGGTTGTCTGCTCTCAAACCCTGTCTCCTGATAAGATTTCATCAATGACAATGCGTGCCCGAAACTTCATTAGCAATTTTAATTTTGCCCCAGTCTTGTGATCTTGCCCTGCCTCCATTTGCCTTGTGATATTTTATTCCCTTGTGAAGCATGTAATCTCTGTGACCCATACCCTATTCATACACTCCCTCCCCTTTTGAAAATCGCTAATAAAAACTTACTGGTTTTGCGGCTTGGGGGGCATCATGGAACCCCTGGATACCCAGCTTTAAAATTTCTCTCTTTTGTACTCTTTCCCTTTATTTCTCAGACTGGCCAACACTTAGGGAAATAGAAAACAACCTACATGAAATAACGTTATCGGGAGCGGGTTCCCCTGATATCTGGCACGCCAATGTGGTTTTTTCTTTTTCCCAAGTGCATGTGGGAACCCGATTCCCTTTGGTAGGTGCAGAGAAACGTCATTGGTTTGGTCCACTGAGACACTTGTTCGACTCCCTGACAACTGGTGAGTAGTCTCTGGGTCACGCGGAGTCTAAACATCATGCTTATCTCTGCTATATTAAACTCCTGTTAAAACAGGGTGGTGTCCAAGTAACCATGGAAAATATAGTCACTCTATTCAAGGCAGTGGAAAAATACCATCCTTGGTTTCCTGAAAAAGGAACCTTAGATGTAGAACTATGGGATTGTGTTGGTGCAACATTCTGGGAACTGGTCTCCACAGGGAATTATGTTCCCATCACAGGGGTGATTGGGCCTTGGTATGTGCCGTCCTGATGACATACCAATCCCATGACCCCCTACAGTTACCACAATTTTCTGAATCTGACGACCCTCCACCTCTTCCTCAACCTCCCTCTTCCGGGCGGCCTTCATTATCTGATCAGCCTCTCCCTTTAGCTACTCCTCCCCCACCTGATGATGTTGAGAATTCGATGTCTAACTCCGGTGACTCTGGATTGTGGTCACCCCCTGATGATCTTATTTCTTTTCACGAAGAGCCGGTACTTGTAGATCCCACGCCCCGACTCACACAGCCCAGGACGTTATATATGCTAATTCTTCTCTCTTCAAACCTCCAGAGTCACCTAATGGCTCTGGGACCAAACTACAATTTACCTATAATTCTTCAGGCCCTCCCCCGTCCACTTCAGCCCCTCACCCTCCTGTAGTTTCGGTTCCTCAACCAGTCACTTTGCCATCCACTCAGCCTGCTTCTCTGTACCCTTCTTCACACATGGACGCCAGTAATCACCAGTATACTTCTGCTCCTTCTGCTCCCCCGATATCTGCAGGCTTGTCAAAAGTTCCTGCTTCAAGGCAAAACCAGAGGAGTCTTTTTCTATGTTGTGGGGTCTTGAATGAGTCTTCTGCTCTCTCTAAAGCTCATTTGTCTTATCTTTAAAATGACAGGAGCATCTACCTCACTGGATTGTCTTGAGGAGTAAATGAGTCTCTTTGTGCAATGGAGTAAAGTGTTGGCATGGTACCTGCCCTTGGCAGCCCTCCCGTTCCCCTTGCTCCATTGGTAGGTATCAGGCCAACACTCAGCTTGGAGGGAGCTGAGACAGGGTCTGTTGGAAGCTGGGAGGGGCAAGATAGAGGTCAGGGGCTGCCCCATGAGACCCTAGACACAGCTAGGCCCTGTCCTGGGAAATGCTGGGTGCACAGAGATGAGACTGACTTGTCCCTGTCTGCATCGGTTAGCTTTTGCTGTAAAACAAAATAGCCTCAAACTTAGTGACTTAAAATCACAATTATTGGCCTGGTGTGGTGGCTCATGCCTGTAATCCCAGCACTTTGGGAGGCCGAGGTGGGCGGATCACCTGAGGTCAGGAGTTGGAGACCAGCCTGGCCAACATGGCGAAACCCTCGTCTCTACTAAAAACATAAAAATTAGCCAGGTGTAGTGGCGTGTGCCTGTAATCCCAGCTACTCGGGAGGCTGAGGCAGAAGAATCGTTTGAAAATCCGGGAGGCAGAGGTTGCAGAGAGCCAAGATCACGCCACTGCACTCCAGGCTGGGTGACAGAGTGAGACTCTGTCTCAAAAAACAAAACAAAACAAAAACAAAACAAACAAAAAAACACAACGATTTTATTTAGCTCAATTAGCTAATGACCTTGTGGGTGACTGGGCAATTCTAGTGTGGGCCAGCCTGGGTCAGATGATCCAGGGTGGCGGCTCTCGAGTATCTGCAGTTAGCAGGCTGTTGGCTGGGCCTCCGCACTTCTGCACATTATTTTCCCTACCATCTCCTCCCTCTTTGAACCTGGTTTTGCTCAGGAATCACTCCCCCCCATATGACGCACGAGCTCCACCTACAGCTCGAGGAGTGCCATGGTTAGTGTAAGCATGTGCCCCACGAAAGTAAGCTGGTGATTGGTCAGAAATGGCAAGTGATGCAGTTCTGACCAATGAGAAGTGTGGGAAAGTCAGTCAGCAGCGCTTCTGGGAAAGCTTCCTCCATCCCGAGAAACAGATGTGGGAGCAACTTTTTTTTTTTTTTTTTGAGACAGAGTCTCACTTTATTGCCCAGGTTGGAGTGCAGTGGCGCGATCTCGGCTCACTGCAACGTCCACCTCCCGGGTTCAAGTGATTCTCCTGCCTCAGCCTCCCCAGTAGCTGGGACTAAAGGCGCGCACCACCAGGCCCAGCTAATTTTTGTGTTTTTAGTAGAGATGGGGAGATGGGGTTTCACCATGTTGGTCAGGCTGGTCTCAAATTCCTGACCTCGTGATCCACCCACCTTGGTCTCCCAAAGTGCTGGGATTACAGGCATAAGCCACCACGCCCAGCCAGGAGTAACTTTTATTGTGGGCTTATTGCACCAGGCGCTGCTTGTTCTAATTGCTTTACACAAAATAAGTCATTCAGTTCTCATAAGTTAGGTACTATCATTGTCCCCCATTTTACAGATGAAGAATCTGAGGCACAGAGTGGTTAAGAAACTTGCCAAGGGTCAAACGGCTATTGAGTGCTGGAGCCAGGATTTAATTCCGGGCAGCCTAACTCCAGAGTTCTGAGTTCTCAGGTATTACAGTGACCCCTGGCTTCTTCCTCTGGTCATGGACCTCTTTAATGTGACACCTACTGTAGCCACTGGGCCAGCAGTCTCAAGGGACAATACAGCCAAGAGACAGAGGGAGCCTGGAGAGCCCGGGTCCCTGCCCACAGCTTTGGGAGTTGAATGGACCAGCACTGAAACTCACCCTATCTGCTGACTTACTGCTTTCTGTGAAACATATTTCCATCTTGTTGAAGCCATTTTGACTCAGAAAGTACCCTAACAGAGACACTGCTGCTGCCAGAAGAAACAGAGGGAGTGCAGGAAGACCCGCTGGGCTCCAGGTAATCTGTTCTCACAAACCACTCAGCCCAGGTTGAGACACAACTCTACAGCCTTTCACCATGGGGGTCAGTTTTGAAGGCAGGGAAAATTGGTAAGAGATGGTTGGAAAGGATGGAAGAAATCGCCTAGAAAAATAAAATTATTTCATAATTCTCCTTTATTAGACACAGGTAAAAATACATACTCACAGTATCCAAAACCTAGAGTATGAACCTGGGATTGTGGACTCCAAGTGTCCCCAGAACAGTCCCACCTGGGACTGTCCAGGTGGCCACAGGACAGACCCTGCCTAATCCTGTCCCTCAACCTTGGTGCTCAGGTCAGAAGCCCCATGGTCGACAGGCCTGAACCCTCATTCCAGAACGTTCTTGAGTTAGACAAGAACTAGCCTCATAGTTTGGATTCTTATCTCTGGCCCAAATCCCAGGCTTAGGCCTGGAAGGAGAATCTCTTAATCAAGAGGACAGAGATGCTGGGAATACAGGTCCCAGGGTGAGCTGGGCTTGGGTCCTGAGTTGCAGGGGAGAGGCCTGGAGCCTTTGGCACAGGGATACCTCCCTTTCTCTGAAAAGGTACAAGATACAAAGGCAGCTGGTTTGTTTGTGAAAGGGATTGTCCTTGGACAGAGGTGCCTGAGCACCAGCATCAGTGGAGGTCAACACTGGTACAAAGTGTACCCAGTGTAGACAATGACCTATGGTCATGGGAAAGTGCTGTCAGCTCAAGAATGCCAGTTTGTCATCTCTGTGAGTAGGGATTATCGTCCCCTTTGCTCACTGCTGTATTCTCAGCACCTAGAACAGGTCTTGGCACTTGATAAGCACCCAAGCAGGAATTGCATATGTGTAAAACAAAGCAGATATGTACACAGCACACTCCACACAGGCTTCTGCCTTTCTCCCTTCTGGAAGGCACTGAAGGTTTGGCTCAGTTCAGAGGCAGGAGAAGGCTTGGAGCCACCCCAAACTCAATCCACTGTTGGCAGCCAAGCATGTAGTAGGGTGGCCCTAGTCGTACAGAACCACTTCTCTGTCTCCCTCCTCTTCCCTGGCTTCGTCCAGCCCCGGTCCATCAGGGACCACCTGGTCCGCCTCCCAGAGATGGGATCTGGTTGGGGCTGAGGGGATGGGGTCCTCTTGCAGCCAGGGGTGCAGGAGGATGCCTGTGGCTGTGAGCCGCTCAGCTGGCTCCCGACGAAGGAGGCAGCGAACCAGACAGCGGGCAGGGGCTGAGAGGCCTGCAGGCAAGGCGTAGGCCCCACGGCGGATCTTGCCAAAGAGCAGGACAGGCTCCGAGTCCTGGAAGGGGTAGTGGCCTGCCAGCATGGTGAAGAGCGCCACGCCCAGGCTCCAGACATCTGCTGCCTTGCCTGAGTATGATGCCCGTGAGCTGAGTATCTCAGGTCCCACGTAGGCTGGGCACGCATGCTTGTCCCACAGGGAATCATCCGGCCCAGTCAGCACACAGGCGTCCTCCAGGTTCTCCAGCACCAGCTTCTTCCTGGGACATGGGGAGACACAGAAGGGTCAGGTCCTACCCAGAACCCCCATGCCACCACCCCTAGTGGTACCCACTTTCCAAGTGCCTGCTGGCCTTTGACAGTCCTGTGATGTCTGATCCTGTTATACAGATAACCAAGAGGTTAAGTCATTTAAGGCCACAGAGCAATTAAATTTAAACGAAAAATTCTGAAAGAAATACATTTTTCAACAGTCCCTTGGGGAGGGGGCTGATGGGGCTGAGAGGGTTAAGCCTCTTTTAAACCAGATACAAACTTGGGTCCGGGCAGGTAATAAAATGAGAGAAACAGGAAGTGTGCCAGACATCTCAGCACAAGCCCTGCCTAAAAAGGGTACCACTAACAACGCAGTCTAGGGTTTATCCAGTTTCTGCTGTGTTCCTGGCCCTTGGCACAGCTCATTACCTGGCTTATCTCATTCTATCCACGCTACAACCTGCAAGGAGGACACCATTTTACAGCTCTAGAGCATTGGCCTGGGATGGGAACCCCAGCTGGCAGATACCCAGAGCCAGTGCTGTGACCCACTCTCGTAGTTCCCAAGATGGCCCCACGTTCCCGTTCTTTTCCCGAAGAGAAGCCAGGAATTGTATTTTAATGAAAAAGTCCCCATTTAAAAAATATTGGCAACCAGTTTCTATAAAAAACACAAACAGGTAAGCAGGGCAAAAAGAAAGTGTGTGTAAGGCTGGGCGCAGTGGCTCATGCCTGTAATCCTAGCACTTTGGGAGGTAGAGGCAGGGGGATAGCTTGAGTTCAGAAGTTCAAGACCAGCCTGGGCAACATGGTGAAAACTTATCTTTACAAAAAATATAAAAATTAGCAGGTATAATGATTCGCACCTGTAGTCCCAGCTACTTGGAGAGGCTGAGGCAGGAGAATATCGCTTGAGCCCAAGAGGCGGAGGTTGCAGTGAGCCGAGGTCACACCACTGCACTCTGGCCTCAGCGACAGAGTCAACCCTATCTCAAAAAGCAAAAAAAAAGTTTGTCCTGCCATTTGCAATTTTTACTTTAAACAACTCCCACGGAGCACTCTAAGATGACGTTAATAGTAATCATTCTATTACCACTGCTATTAGTTTCTTCTTTATGGCCCTACTTCCACTATTTCCTGGGTATCCAGTGGCATTTCACAAATACTGACCAATCCTATGAATCACAGTACTGGGGGACAAGGAGTATCAGCATTATTAGCCCATTTTACAGATGAAGAAACAAAGACTCAAGCAGGTGAAGTCATTTGCTAAGGGCCAAAAAGCAGGTAAGAAGCAGAACCCAGGATTTAAACACAGATCTATCTAACTCACGGTCCCTCTTCTACCAATGACTCTCATGTGATTTTTCTTTTTTTTTTTTTTGAGATGGAGTCTTGCTCCGTCCCCCAGGCTGGAGTGCAGTGGTGCAGTCTCGGCTCACTGCAAGCTCCGCCTCCCAGGTTCATGCCATTCTCCCGCCTCAGCCTCCCGAGAAGCTGGGACCACAGGCGCCTGCCACCACACCCAACTAATTTTTTTTTTTTTTTTTTTTTGTATTTTTAGTAGAGACGGGGTTTCACCGTGTTAGCCAGGATGGTCTCCATCTCCTAACCTCGTGATCTGCCCGCCTTGGCCTCCCAAAGTGTTGGGATTACAGGCATGAGCCACCACGCCTGGCCCCTTCTTTTTTTTCTTTAGAGACAGAGTCTCACTCTGTCACCCAGGCTGTAGTGCAGTGGTGCAATCCTAGCTCACTGCAGCCTGGAACTTCTGGGCTCAAGCGATCCTCCTGCCTCAGCCTCCCAAGTAACTGGGATCACAGGTGTGCACCACCACACCTGGCTAATTTTTCTAAATTTTTTTGTACAGATGGGGTCTTGCTATGTTGCCTAGGCTGGCCTCGAACTCCTGGGTTCAAGCAATCCTCCTACTTTGGCCTCGCGAAGCACTGGAATTACAGGTGTGAGCCATCAAGTGACTTCTTGAAAAGAGCAGGAAGCACGCTCTCTCCTCCAGTAGGTCTGGGGTAGTTGTATCTCACCTAAGCTTAAAATGTGTTTGAAGTTATGTACTAGCTTAAAAATAATTATAAATTTTACTTCTTTAAAAAAGTCATGCTTATTTTAATATAAAATGTAGAAGGAAACATTAACAGCAAATCAGCCTTAGAGGCCAGGCGCAGTGGCCCATGGCTATAATCCCAGCACTTTGGGAGGCCGAGGCAGGTGGATCACTTGAGGAGTTGGAGACCAGCCTGGCCAACATGGCAAAACCCCATTTCTACTAAAAATACAAAAATTAGCCAAGCGCGGTGGTGTGCGCCTGTAATCCCAGCTACTCAAGAGGCTGAGGCACGAGAATCACTTGAACCAAGGAGGTGGAGGTTGCAGTGAGCCGAGATCATGCCACTGCACTCCAACCTGGGCAACAGAGCGAGACTCTGTCTCAGAAAAAAGAAAAGAAAAGAAAAAGAAAATCAGACTTAGGCAAACACACAATAATAACTGCTATAGGCATTATAGATGGCTGCTAAAATTAGTGGGTGAAAGTTGAGGAAAAACAGGATATTTATATGCTTAGCGTACCTCCCCACAAGGTATCTGTCAATTACAAAGGATACTTTAGGAACTTTACAGTAGAGAAACCTGGCAGGTCCTACTCTAACCAAGTGATCAAGGTTACAACACAGTGATGACTATCAACTCAAGCATCTCCTGATACAATGTGGAGAGGGGCCTATCGATTCTGTGTTGTTCTTGCCAAAAATATATAACTGCAATCTAACTACGAGAAAACATCAATCAAATCCAAATTGAGGGACATACAAAGTAACTGATCAGTACTCTTCAAAAATCTCAAAGTTATGGCCGGGAGCATTGGCTCACACCTATAATCCCAGCATTTTGGGAGGCCGAGGCAGGCAGATTGCTTGAGCTCAGGAGTCCGAGACCAGCCCAGGCAACATAGCAAGACCCCATCTCAATTAGCCAGGCGGGGTGGCACACACCTGTAGAACTAGCTACTCAGGAGGCTGAGGTGGGAGTATCACTTGAGCCCAGGAGATCGAGGCTGCAGTGAGCTGTGATCACACCACTGCACTCCAGCCTGGGTGACAGAGTGAGACCCTGTTTCAAAAAAAAAAAGTGTCAAGGTCACGGGTCGTCAAAGATAGGCAAAGACTGAGGAACTGTCTCAGATTGGAAGAGACCAAGGAAACGACTGATGACTAAATTAGGATCCTCACTGGATCCTGCACAGCAACGGGTGTTAGTGGGAAACTCAGGAAGTTGGAATCAATCTGTGGCTTAGTTAATAGTACTCTACCAAGGTTGATTTCTTAGTCTGGGTAATTGTACCATAGCTATGTCAGGTGTTAACATTGGAGGACACTGGTTAAAAGATATATAGAAACTCTTTGAACTATTTTTGTAGGTTTTCTAAAAGTCTAAAATTATTTCAAGATAAAAAGTTTTTAAAAATGCAGTGGGGTCACACTCCTTTCTCCACAGAAAACTCCTGCGTAACTGGCAGCTTAGTGCTCTCCCTGACACATCTTGACTGCCCCCAGGAGTCTGGAGAGGGAACAGGAGGCGAGTCTCTCTGCCCTTCTCCCCAGAATTATCTTTTAAAATTTTTTCTTAGCATCTAGGTCAGGTACA
>NW_012112475.1:3981847-3984593 GCF_000951035.1 Colobus angolensis palliatus | reverse complement strand
TGTTAGCCAGGATGGTCTCGATCTCCTGACCTCGTGATCCACCCGTCTTGGCCTCCCAAAGTGCTGGAATTACAGGCTTGAGCCACCGCGCCCGGCCAGGAAGATTATCTTTTAACCAAAAAGTGCTAATTCTCAGTTTCACAGAAAAAGTGCCCATGTGGGGAACCTCAGACCCTGTTTTGGCTGTGGTCTTGGAATCCTGAAAACACCCTAACAATCCAGCCCTTTTCCCTACCAATGGAGAAACTGAGGCTCGGAGACACTAGGTCACCCAAAGTCAGCTGGTAAGCCCAGCCAGGCCCCCTGCCTCTCAAGCTCAGATTGAATTAAGACCCAGGCTCTGGAGTCAGATCTGGGTTCAAATCCCAGCTCTACTATTTATTTTGCTGTGGGATCTTGGGCAAGTCACTTGAGTTCTCTGGGCCTCAGTTTCCTTAATCATATGGGAATAATAATAGCACCTGCCTCATGTTTGTAAGGATGGAAGACCTCACTAGATAAAGTGGCGATGCTTTCATCACTGTCAGCTGCTATGACTTTCACATCTCAGTGCTCCATCCCAGCCTTCCAAAGGGGCTCCCAAGAGGACTGAGTCAACTCTTTTGTTTTTGTTTTTTGTTTTTGAGATGGCATCTCACTCTGTTGCCCAGGATGGAGTGCAGTGGCATGATCTTGGCTCACTGCAACATCTGTCTCCCAGATTCAAGCAATTCTCCTGCCTCAGCCCTCCGAGTAGCTAGGATTACAGGTGTGCACCACCACGCTTGGCTAAGTTTTGTATTTTTAGTAGAGACAGACTTTCACCATGTTTGCCAGGCTGGTCTTGAGCTCCTGACTTCAAGTGATCCACCCACCTCGGCCTCCCAAAGTGCTGGGATTAAAGACATGAGCCACTGCACCTGGCCTGAGTCAACTCTTCTCAGGGAACTAGACAGGGGCTGCTAGTTACTCCAGCCTCTCCACTTCTTGCCTAAGTTACTTTGCCTTCCTGGGCCTCGGTTTCTCTCCATCATGGCCCACCCCCTGGGTGTGTCTGTGGCTGGGGCTCTGCAACCACACTCACCTCTCACGGTCAGTGAAGACAAAGCGACACAGCTTGAGATCACGCAGGACCAGACCGTGCTGGTGACAGTGTGCCAGGGCGGTGGCCATCTGGCGGAAGAGCGCAGCAGCCTCAGGCTCAGGGATGCGGCGGCAGCTTCGCACCAGGCTGTGCATGTCCCCGTGGGTCCGAGTGAAAAAGGCATAGAGGAGCTGGGTACCAGCCAGGACCTCAGTGGGCTGAGCCACATGCTTGTGCGGAGGCAGCCGTGCGTAGGGCTCCAGCACGGCCAGGGCCTCGTGGATGGGGTACACCTGTGGGCAGAGACTGGTGTGAGCACAGCTGGGGACTCCTGGGAGCTGAGGCTGGCATTGCAAACAGTCACAGCTGACCTAGCTGTGCTACCGTGTGCTAGGCATTGCACTAAGCGCTTCACTTCCCAAGTCCTTCAGCCCTGACCCCACCCTGTAAGTAGGATGACTCACTCCATTTTACAGTTAAGGAAGCTGAGAGGCCACACAGCCAGCTAGCAGCGCAGCTGGGATTTGAACCTATGCACTCCATTGTCTGTGCTTTTTTGTTTTTTGAGACGGAGTCTGGCTCTGTCACCCAGGCTGGAGCGCAGTGGCGCAATCTCAGCTCACTGCAAACTCCGCCTCCAGGATTCAAGTGATTCTCCTGCTTCAGCCTCCCGTGTAGCTGGGATTGTAGGCGTGTGCCACCGCACCCAGCTAATTTTTGTATTTTTAGTAGAGATGGGGTTTCACCATGTTGGCTAAGCTGGTCTCAAACTCCTGACCTCAGGTGATACGCCTGACCTCAGGTGATCCTCCCGCCTCAGCCTTCCAAAAGGCTGGGATTACAGGTGTGAGCCACCTCACCCGGCCTTTTGTCTGCGCTCTTAACTGCTATGCTATATGGCCTCAAACATCAGACAAATGAAAAGTAACAGGTCACCCAAACAGAAAAATAACCCTCAAAGCAGGAGGAATCCAGAAGGGCAGATGATGCAGAAGGCACCTGATGCTCATCACCGTCATAGCTCCTGTCCTCTAGGCTTGACTGTCCGCCCACTCTTCCACTCATTCAGTATGCTGGCGCTGGGCCTGTGTGGGCCGGCCACGTGTCCAGCTGGACTGACAGCCATGGGCTCTGCTCTCCGGTGCCCACTGGGAGGCCATGCAAACATGCCCAGAAACTAAATATTGACAAATGCTGATAAGCATTGCAAAGGAACCAAGAAAGATACTGGAATAGAGGTGGCTTTTTTTGTTTGTTTTTTTGTTTTTTGAGACGGAGTTTCGCTCTTGTTGCCCAGGCTGGAGTGCAGTGGTGTGATCTCAGCTCACTGCAACCTCCGCCTCCCGGGTTCAAGAGATTCTCCTGCCTCAGCCTCCCGAGTAGCTGGGATTACAGGCACCCACCACCATGCCTGGCTAATTTTTTGTATTTTTAATAGAGACAGGGTTTTACCATGTTGGCCAGATAGTCTCGAACTCCTGACTTCAGATGATCTGCCTGCCTCGGCCTGAGCTGGCGTGAGCCATTGTGCCTGGCATGGAATAGATTATTTTGGAAGGGGGCACCCATTTTAGAAAATATAGCTCAGAGGCCGGGCACAGTGGCTCATGCCTGTAATCCCAGCATTTTGGGAGGCCGAGGTCAGGAGATCGAGACCATCCTGGCTAACATGGTGAAACCCCG
>NW_012112475.1:3970409-3976506 GCF_000951035.1 Colobus angolensis palliatus | reverse complement strand
GTGTGGGCCTGTAATCCCAGCTACTTGGGAGGCTGAGACAGGAGAATCACTTGAACCTGGGAGGTGGAGGTTGCAGTGAGCTGAGATCGCACCATTGCCTGGTGCACTCCAGCCTGGCCGACAGAGCAAGACTCCGTCACGGGGGAAAAAAAAATTAGCCCGGTGTGCTGACGCGCACCTGTAATCCCAGCTACTGGGAAGGCTGAGGCAGGAGAATCGCTTGAACCCAGGAGGCAGAGGTTGCAGTGAGCCGAAATTGTGCCACTACACTCCAGCCTGGGTGATAGAGTAAGACTCTGTCTCGAAAAAAAAAAAGTATTTCCTAATCAGAAATTTACATTTAAGAAAATAAATACCTGCTTGAAAACCCAGCTTGTTCGTAAAAATTAAAGTAAAGAAGATCAACTAATCTCGTAATCCATGGCTCTAGTACATTCACAGATGAGAGATATGATCTTGTTCACTCACTTAACACTGGGTGCTAGGGAAGAGAAGTGGGTTAGACAGCATTCTTGCCATCAGGATCTTCCAGTCAATTTGGAGGGCAGATGAGTAATCATAAAATTATGTCCAAGACTAGGTGCAGTGGCCCACACCTGTAATCTTAGCACTTTGGAAGGCCATGGTGGGAAGACTGCTTGAACCCAAAAATTCAACACCAGCTTGGGCAACATAGTGAGACCCTGTCTCTACCAAAAAAATTTTTTTAATTAGCTGGGTGTGGTGGTGGATGCCTGTAGTCCCAGCTACTTGGGAGGCTGAGGTGGTAAGATTGCTTGAGCCTGGGAGGTTGAGGCTGCAGTGAACCATGTTTGTGCCACTACACTCCAGCCTGGGTGACAGAGTGAGACTCTGTCTCAAAAAAAAAAAAATCACGTACAGTGTGATCAGCCCTATTATACAGAGAAGCATGGGCCTCTAGGAACCCAGAGAGGCCTCTCTCCTGGGCTGGTGGGTCAAAAGAGGACTTCCTAGAAGAGGTGATATCTACACTGAGACCTGAAAGTGAGGCAGAGTTAGCCAGGTGACATGGAGAGTCATATTGCGGTTCAGTGGTTCTCCAACTTGAGCAAGCATTGAGATCACCTGGAGGCCTGTTTCGACATACATTGCTGGGCCCTACTCCCAAAGTAGCTCATTCAGAAGGTCTGAATCTGCATTTCCATCCAGTTCCCAGGTGAAGTTGATGCCACAGTCCAGTAACCCCTGTTCTGGGGTGATGGAAGAGGCAAAAGAACGTGCTGCATGTTCCCCAACAACATGTTGGAGAATGAGCGTGACTGCAAAAAAAAAGTGAAAAGTTAAAAAAGAAAAAAATAGGTGGGGCGCGGTGGCTCACGCCTGTAATCCCAGGACTTTGGGAGGCTGAGGCAGGCGGATCACAAGGTCAGGAGATAGAGACCATCTTGGCCAACATGGTGAAACCCCATCTCTACTAAAAATACAAAAATTAGCTGGGCATGGTGGCGCGTGCCTATAATCCCAGGCTACTTGGGATTCTGAGACATGAGAATCGCTTGAGCCTGGGAGGGGGAGCTTGCAGTGAGCCAAGATTGCGCCATTGCACTCCAGCCTGGGTGACACAGCGAGACTCCATCTCAAAAAGAAAAAAAAAAAAAAGAAAGAAAGAAAGTATGGTTCAGGAGGGACTGTGGGAAAGTGATCTGAATGATTCAGAGACGCTCATGGAATAAGCTTTCTGAGTAGGGGCACAGACGGTGCAAAGGCCCTGAGGCCGGAAACAGCTTGGCCTGCTCTAGAAACCCAACCAAAAATCAATGTAGCCAGAAAGGGATGGGGAGGGAAAAAGGACATGTGATGAGGGTGGCGAACTTGATGGGAAATGTGCTAGGCGTCTGTGGGCATTACAGCAAAACTTCACCCTAGCCCTGAAAGGTATGTCCCATTTTACCAATGATAAGACTGGGTTCAGAAAAGGAAGGTGACTTACTAGAAGCCAGGTAGCTAATTGGTGGCAGAACAAGTATACTCACTTTGGTTTGTCTGACTTTAAATCCTTTGCATGTTATGTTGACTATGCCACAAAGAAAAATAAGACACATACATATTTAATCTATGATAAAAAAAAAAAGTTAAAGTACCTGACTTTAAAAACCAGTTGGGGCTGGGCGCGGTGGCTCACGCCTGTAATCGCAGCTATTTGGAAGGCTGAGGCAGGAGAATCACTTGAACCTGGGAGGTGGAGGTTGCAGTGAGCCAAGATCATGCCATTGCACTCCAGCGACAGAGTGAGACTCCATCTCAAAAACACATCAACAAAAACAAGTTGGGGTGACATGGGGGAAATAACCCCAAAACAGAGATGATGATTATTTTTAGTTGCGGCGATCCCATTCCCGCTCTGGTGCACTCGCACTTACTGCCTGGATGCTCTTCCACTAGACCCGCAAGGCTGACTCCTTCCATTTGTTCAAGTCACTGCTCAAATGTCACCCCTCAGAGAGGTCTTTCTGGACCTCCCTTGCTAAAATCACCTGCCCTCCTGCCCTCCTTGTCCTCTGATCTCTCGGTTCCCAGCTTTATTTTTCTCCATAGTGCTTGTGATTACCTGACACATTTTATTTATTTATTTATCTTTTGAGACGGAGTCATGCTCTGTCGCCCAGACTGGAGTGCAGTGGCGCAATCTAGGCTCACTGCGACCTCCGCCTCCCGGGTTCAAGTGATTCTCCTGCCTCAGACTTACAAGTAGCTGTGATTACAGGCACTTGCCACCATGCCTGGCTAATTTTTGTATTTTTAGTAGCGATGGGGTTTCACCATATTGGCCAGGCTGGTCTTGACCTCTGGACCTCGTGATCCACCTGCCTCAGCCTCCCAAAGTGCTGGGATTACAGGCGTGAACCACTGCGCCCGGTCACCTGACACATATTTAACTTACTCACCTGTTTATTGTCTGTGTCTCCCACTAGAATGTCAGCTTGATGAGAACAGAACTTTGTTTTTTAACCACAGCATGGTACATGGCAAATACAGGTGCTCAATGAAATTGTGTTGAATTAATGAATAAGGTGATGATTTACAAAGACAGGATTTTGATCTTTCTACACACTGACCAGAAAAGCTGAGGAAGTGTGGAAATGACTGTTCAGCACCCGTGGGGCACACTGGCATAGGGGTGAGTATGTTCCAGTGGATTTTCCCAAATGTTTCTGGAGAATCGGGGCCCTGTGAACGCAGGACGCTTCTGTCCTGAGCCTGCTTGGGTTATTCCTCTCATCATGGACTCACCTCCCCAGGGAGAATGGAAAAGAACCTGTGGTGCTGCAGGAGGGGGACCCAGAGTTCTGAGCTCCTTAGGGCACCTGGTAAGAGCACTGGAGATCTGTGCACAAGAGCCCAGGTGAAGCTAGGAGCTGGACCCTGTCTGGATCTACCCCGCTGCTCACTGCATCTCCATCAACAGAGCAAAGCTCTGCTGCTGCTCCCAGGAGGAGCAGGCTTAAGTCCTTCCACCTCTCTGTGCATTCCCAAGGGACCCAGGCCCCCGCTACTCTCCCTTGGGTGTCCAGGTCCCCCTTATCTTCCTTATGCTTGCCTGTCAGGGCAGCCTGCCCTGATTGTGTCTGAAACGCTTATCCTAGCACAGGCACAGGACTCTCTGGGCTCAGCCTCCTGGGCCCAATCCCAGCTCTGATACCACCTGGCTCTGTCATGTGGCAAGTAACCATGGCTTTCTGAGTCTCAATGTCCTCTATCTGCAAAATGGGCACAATGATAGTAACCACCTCATTCGTTGTGTGAAGATTAAGAGACTGTGCACACTAAACAATCAACATAGTACCTGGTGCACAGTGAATACCTATTGTTACACTTTTTATTCTCATCTCTGTCCTCTTGGACTGTCACTTGCCAGTGTCCTGCATGGGCTGACCCTCAGGGGCCTTGATCCTGTCCATTTCCTGGTTTCGGCCAGGAATCTCCAGACTTTTCTACCCCTTACCTTACCCCAGGAGCCAGGCCCAGTGCTATGTGACTTCACGCATGGCCCTTCCCCTGTCTTCATCTCAGTCTTCCTATCGTAAAATGGCCATGGGTTAGGCTCGATCACCTCCGGGGTCCCAGGAGTTTTGATGTCTACCATGCCCTACCCTTCTCTTGTGCAAACATCTTCAGTAGCTCTGCACAGCCCAGTGGAGGCCCCTTGTTACCACCTTCATGACCAGCTGCTGCCAACCCTCATCTCCTGCCCCTTTCTGCACACCCTCT
Organism: Colobus angolensis palliatus; assembly: GCF_000951035.1. Taxonomy (NCBI): domain Eukaryota; kingdom Metazoa; phylum Chordata; class Mammalia; order Primates; family Cercopithecidae; genus Colobus; species Colobus angolensis. The sequence continues at coordinate 3,972,276 of NW_012112475.1, read as the reverse complement.
CCCCTCTGGCCACAGATAAGTCCTTTTCATTCTCTAAAGTACTATCCCCTCACTTTTCTAGGCCTTTGAACAGCTGTTCCCCCTGCCTGCAACTCCCATCTCCCACTTCTATCTGGTATCAGTCCAGCAGGGGCTCACTGGATGCTTCCCCACTAAACACAAGAATGAATGAACATAAGGACCCCTCTGTACCCTGGCAATCCTTTGGAGGCCTCCTTTCCAGGCCTCCTGTGATGCTGGGGGACAGTGGCCCATGGGCACATACCTTGCAGGTATACTCAGTGCCTGTAGGGCAGTGCAGGGCCCGGTAGGCCCGCCCGCCCTCCTCGGGCTCCAGGAGGACATAGGGCCCAAGACGGGAGGCAGTGGCCACAGCAGTTGCACGATCTGGAGCAGGAGGTGGGCTCAGGGGCAACAGGCAGGGGGGCAGCCTGGGCTGGGGCCCACGTCGAGCTCGTTTCTGGACGGGATGCTCGGTGTCTAAGTTGTCATCCAGCTCCAACTGCTTCTTCCTGGACAGGGAATCTGCAGGAGTAGCCAGAGGGGTGGCTCGCATCTAGCAAAAAGGGGAGAAAAGCAGTAAAGTGAGACTGCTTGGTGACCCTCCTTTCCCCTGCTGTATCCTCCCACATACGTGGCCCAACATTTGTAGGGGGTGATCTGGCAGTGTGTGTTAAAATGACAAAGTCACATACCCTTAACTGGGTGACCCACCTCTGGGAATTTATCCTCCAGTTAAACTTCTTACCAAAAAATTAAATATAGTAAAGGCTGTTCATCAGAGCCTTGGGTCCAATAGCAAAAGCAGGAAATATCCCAAATGTCAGGCAGTAGAAAGCTAGTTAAAACTTCATGGTACAGCCATGTAGCAGAATACCTACACAGCCCTGAAAAAGGACAAGGAAGCTCTCTATATATTGATGTTCACTGATCTCCAAGATGTATTAAGAAGGACAAACACAGAATTATGTATTATAGAATACTTTTATGGTGGGTTTTTTTTTCCCCCCAAGAGATGTTGTTGCCCAGGCTGGTCTCAAACTCATGGCCTCAAGTGAACCTCCCACCTCAGCTTCCTAAGTAGCCGGGACTCTAGGAGTGAACCACCATACCTGGCTATGCATTTATGTTAAAAAAAGAATATATATAAATATGTTATATTATGTATATATATTTTTTAATATATATAATCTCTGTCTCTGGAAGGATGCACAAGAATAGGAGGAGACTCTTACTATCACAGTTCACTTGCAGCCTTGACCTCAGAGTTCGGGTGATCCTCCCACCTCAGCCTCCCAAGTAGCTGCGAATACAGGTATGCACTATAATGCCTGGCTAATTTTTTTATTCTTTGTAGAGACGGGGTCTCCCTATGCTGCCCAGGTTGGTCTCACCTGAGCTCAAGCAATCCTCCTGCCTCAGTCTCCCAAAGTGTTAGGATTACAGATGTGAGTCACCATGTTTGGCTGACTTTTATAGTTTTGAATTTGAGCCACGTAAATGTATTTCCTGGCTAGGCGCAGTGGCTCACGCCTGTAACCCCAACACTTTGGGAGGCCGAGGTGGGCGGATCTTGAGGCTGGGAGTTCAAGACCAGCCTGGCCAACATGGTGAAACCCTGTCTCTACTAAAAAATACAAAAATTAGGCCGGGTGCAGTGGTTTATGCCTGTAATCCCAGGTAGCAGCACGTGACCAAGGCAACGCCAAAGTACAGCCCACCGCAGCACTTTGGGAGGCCGAGGCAGTGGTCAGGAGTTCGAGATCAACCTGCAAACATGGTGAAACCCCATCTCTACTAAAAATGCAAAAATTAGCCAGGCGTGGTGGTGTGGGCCTGTAATCCCAGCTACTTGGGAGGCTGAGAC
>NW_012112475.1:3965376-3968664 GCF_000951035.1 Colobus angolensis palliatus | reverse complement strand
AAAAAAAAAAGAAAAGAAAGAAACGTCTATGTCATTTTAGCTATTAAGTGGCTGTTTCTATATTACAGCTGAGCCTAATCCTAATTAACACACAATAGGATTTGGAATTATCTAAAGGCAGTGGGGAGCCACTGAAGGATTTTCAGCAGGGGAACATCATGCCTTTAGGGTGGATTTGAAAGTACTAGACAGGCAGTGAGACTAGCTAGGAGTTCTGCACAAGCAGGAGTCCAGGCAGGAAAAGGTGACCTGGACTAGGGGGGTTACTAGATGGAGACATGAAGTTAAGGGCTCATAACTTAGGAGCTCTTAGGAGGAGGATCAGGAGGACTCAGTGGCAGACTGGATGGACTGGACTGATTGGATATGGGGGTTGACGGAGAGGGTGGAATTGAGGTGAGGTCCAGCTTTTGGCTCCTGCAATGAGAAGAGATGATGGCTACATGTCCTGAGCTGGGGGAGAAGCCCTTATTTGGGGGACTATGGAAGAAAAATTTTAAGTTTAATTTCAGACCTGTTATGTCCTGGCAGTATCATGAAAGGTGGGTTTATTCTGTGGAATAGTGGCAGTGCACCCACTAACAATGAAGATAGTGCTAGTGGGGGAATAAAAGGTGCAACCTTCGAGGAGTGCATTTTGACAATATCAAAATTAAAAACAGGCTGGGTGCAGTGCTTCATGCCTGTAATCCCAGCACTTTGGGAGGCTGAGGCAGGAAGATCACTTGAGCCCAGGAGTTCAAGACTAGCCTAGGCAACATAGCGAGACTCTGTCCCTAAGAAAAAAAAAATTTCTGGTCATAATGGCACACACCTGTAGTCCCAGCCATGCAGGAAGTTGAAGTAGGGGAATCACTTGACCCCAGAAGGTAAAGGCTTCAGTGAGCCATGGTCAGCCACTCTAGCCTGGATGACAAAGTGAGAATGTCTCAAAAAAACAAACAAAAAAATGAAAAGTGTGTGTTTTGATTCAGCAATTAATCCCATTGCTAGAATTTATCCTGTAGAGGTGTGTGTGTGTAAGCATGCAAATATAAAGTTATCCTGCAGCCCTTGTGACAAAAATAATTTGCTGTCTATAATTACAGGGCTGGTTACATAAATTATACTTCATCCACACAACGGAAAAATTTGCAGCCATTTAAAAGGTTGAGGATGCTGTTTATAGCCTAATTGAAAGGATCTCCAGAGTGAACTGTTAAATGAAAAGAAAGCCACCATCCACGCAGCTGTGTGACTGTGTGTGGGGTGGCTGAAGGAGAGGGCAGTAGGGCATGTCAGGGCAGGAAGGCTCTCTCTAGAACCCATCTGCCCACCCACTTAAACTCCATTCCAAGGATGTGCATGCCTAGGTCTGAGCACTGGTGCGAGAGGGACCTCAGCCTGGTTAAAGACCTTCCCAACAGTTCAAGGCAGGATGAACAGGGAAACATGAGTCAGTTACCAGACAGAGGCCCACCTCTCCAAGTACGCGGCTCCCAAATGGAAGAGCTGCCTTGGAAGGGAAGGCCTCCCCACATGAGTGAAAGGTCATGACTTTGGCTTGGTAAGAACGCAGTAAGGAGTGGCTTAGTCAGATATTCCTGGGTTCTAATCCTGTCTCAGACCCTTTCTAGCTGGGGGGTACCCCTGGTCAAGTTCCTCAAGCTTTCTGAGCCTCAGTTCCTGTAAAGTGGGAACAGGATGCAAAGTTTACAGGTTTTTAGTGATGATGAAGTGAAAAAACAAACGAAGCATGTAGAGCTTCTGGACCTGTTGCAGGGTAGGTGTCAGGAAATGGTCACTATTAGCACTCATCCTGTTGTTCTTCACAGCAAGATGCTTCAGTACCATCCTTGGGAGTCTTAGAAAGCTCCCCAGGTTCGAGGCTGGGATGACACTCCTTAGGTCTCAAGGCTGTTCTGAGTCCTGCAGGATGCTGCCTGGCCCTGTGCAGCAGGAGATTGCTTTGTGCCCTGTGCAGCAGGAGACTGCCTGGAGTCCCTCTGGCCTGTGCCACATCAGTACTCCAGGCTGCCTTGGCCCCAGTCATCCCTCAGAGCCTGTTGGGGCCTGGGATAAGCTCCACCCAGATGGGGACAGATGGGGTAACTGAGTCTATAAATCTTGGGCAAGGCATATTGCAGACCACACTGCAGAATAGAATCTGTGCTGTGGAATGAAAGCAGCCCCTAATATCTACCTCTTGCTGTTCCCTGCCATACTCAGGACCCAGGGAAATGAGGGCGGGTTACATCAAGCGCGTGCGCGCACGCACACACACACATACACATACACACACACACATACACACATACACACACATACACACATACACACACATACACACATACACACACATACACACACACACACACCCAGGGTTGACAGGTGTACACACAACCCTGAGACACTGTGTCTAAGCCAGCCAGCGACAACACATCCAGGGCAGACAGACATTAAGTGACACACCCTTGCCCTCCACGGGTAAGCGTTAGCGCGCACACACACACACACACACACACACAGCCCTCCCACCTATCACACCCATGGTCTACACAAGCAAAGCCGGCAACACCCCGCCCCGCCCCCCGCAGCCAGGCCCCTTCAGTGGGAGCGAAAGCGAAAGGCGGCGGTGTCCCAGTCAGAAGTTTCAGCGGAAATTGAAGGGTTGCCCTGGGACAGGAGGGGGTGAGGCAGAGGGAAAGAGGGGGCTGTCGTCCCCCGCCCTCCCTGGTCTGCAGACACAGCACACACCGCAAACACACGCGCACCGTCCACCTGCAAACCCGGAGCCACGCAGCGGGGAGAACCAGCGGCGCTGCCCGGCCTGGGATCCAACGCTGCGCCTTCGCTCCCACTCGCTCGGCTCCCGCACCACTCGCTGGGTTCGCGGCCCGCTCCCAGGGCACCCCAGCCCTGTCCCAGCCGTGTCCCCTGCACCACCAACCCCTGCCACCAAGTGCCCAGCCCTCCAGACAGTTCTCACCATCCCCGGAGACACACGTCCTCGGGACCCACCCTCACCCATAACTCTCCCCTACGGGTTCACGAGGACCCCCGCAGATCCCCCGCAGATCCTCCGACACCCCCACAAAGAGTCTTCCAGTGCCCCCCACAAGCCCCTCACCTCACCACACGACTCCCCTGTCCCACACTCACGCAAAACAGACCCTCGCACACCCTCCTCTAGGGGTGGCAGCCGGACACCTCTGTCCCTGGCTTTCCCAGCCCAACTCGGGCGACCCCACGCCCTGCGTGGCCGAGTCACCTGAAGCCCGGGGGGAGCACTAGGCCCAGGGTGTCCCC
>NW_012112475.1:3952661-3965186 GCF_000951035.1 Colobus angolensis palliatus | reverse complement strand
AGTCCGCACCCCGCCGAGTACCTTGTCCTGCCGTCCCGCGTGGGTCCTGGCGCCGCCGGTGCTCAGAGCCTCCAGGGCACCAGCAGGTGGGCCGGCCCGCTCTGCTGCTGCCGAGCTCGGGATCCCGGTCCAGCTCCAGCCCGGCCCGGTCCTAGCAGCGGACGTGTGCGGATCCGCCCCCACTTCCGCCGCGAGTCTAGTGCGCGCCCGGCTCCTGGCCTGGGTGATGTAAACCTGAGCTAATCAGCCGCCGTCTGATGCCCTCAGGCCCAGGATTGCACCATCCCCCGCGCCCCGCCTCTCCGGGTCGCCGCCAGGGTGCGCTCCGCCAGGGCCTCTCTCCTTCTCCGCATCCGCTGCACCTGGGGACCCCGCCCTCGCTGGCCCACTAGGGGTGTCTGGTCTCAGTGCAGACACCAGCCACGGACTCTCCCTATCACCTTGGAAAAAACCATTTGCTTTTCTGAGCCTTACTTTCCCCACCTATGAAATGGGAAGAACATTCCTCCTTGTCGGGATGGTGCTCAAAAGAGCAAACAGTGACTGTTGTCCGGGTGCTTGCCCTTTGGTGAAGCACATTCCCAGCACCGCCTTATAAAACCTTTAGGAGAAGTGGACATCTGGCAATCTCCATTCTCCCCCTTCTACTGAGAGCCAGCCTGAGGCCCAGCTATGGGCAAGTGGTCCAGAAGCTTCAGGAAGGCCTATGGACCTAAGAGCTGATTCTGGGCTTAAAAGAACCACTGTGGCACCCTGGGGAGGCCTAAGGTCTGGTGAGCTTCCCCGCATTCCTTTGCTAGAGGCAGTGCGGTGTAGTGGCAAAGAGCCCCTAGAGCCAGCTGGCCTAAGAATGCACTCCACCTCCCCTCCAACCCACAGTGCTACCCCAGAAAAGCTACCTAAAACCCTGCCTCAATTTCCTTTTCCCTAAAATGGGCTCATAATTGCGCTCACTTCATAAAGTTATTGTGAGGATTAAATAATGTAATATGTGTAAGATGCTTAGAACAGTGTGCGGCACATTGCAGATGCTCAATGGAGTGTAGACAATGGAGACAGAGAGGGAAAGAGGCCTTTAATATCCTTGCACCCTAGGCCTGGGAGGGCTTGGTGCTACTTCCTTTGGGGTGAAACACCCCTCTGTGTCCCAGGGGTCCAGCACCTTTCTTAGAAATCCCTTTTGATCTGAATTCACCAGTGTCAAAAAATAACTCCTCAGCTGGGCGACCTGGCTCATGTCTGTAATCCCAGCACTTTGAGAGGCCAAGACGGGAGGATTGCTTGAGGCCAGGAGTTTAAGAACAGCCTGGGCGACATAGTAAGTCCCTGTCTTTACAAAGAGAAAAAAATAGTGGGCATGGTGGTGCGAGCTTGCTGTCCCAGCTACTTGGTAAGCTGAGGTAGGAGGATCACTTGAGCCCAGGAGTTCAGGTTACAGTGAAACATGATTGTGCCACTGCACTCCAGTTTGGGTGACAGAGTGAGATCCTGTGTCATAAATAAATAAATAAATAAATAAATAAATAACTCCTCTAGAGGCCAGACGTGGTGGCTCACACCTGTAATCCCAGCACTTTGGGAGGCTGAGGCAGGCAGATCACGAGGTCAGAAGATCAAGACCATCCTGGCTAACACAGTGAAACCCATCTCTACTAAAAGTACAAAAATTTACTAAAAATACAAAAAACATGCCTGTAGTCCCAGCTACTCGGGAGGCTGAAGCAGGAGAATCACTTGAACCTAGGAGGTGGGAATTGCAATGAGCTGAGACTGTACCATTGCACTCCAGCCTGGGTGACAGAGTGAGACTCCGTCTCAAAAATAAAAAAATAAAATAAAATAAAATAAAATACTCCTCTAGGCAGAGGCTGGATGGGAGGCAGGGTGGAGTCATATTTGTTTTCCTGTTTCCAAATCCCTGGGGACCAGCTCACCTGTGTCCCAGAGACTTCAGGGCATACCAGGGCATTCTGGGATCTCATTTAACCCTGGCGACTCCCCTCCTGGGGAGGGATGAATAAACTTATCTTCTATCCTGGGACACCGAAACGGTTAGGAAGATCCCACAGCTGTAAGGGATGAAGAAAGGTGGGAAGGTTGTTCTCTGAGCACCCCTCTGAAGGTGTGCTGGGTTTGCTTGTACATTCCCAACCAACGTTGTTTTGTGCTGTGTCAGCCCCTCTTCTAAATGCTGGGGACTCAGCAGTGACCAGACTGATCCACCCCTGCCCTTACAAGTCTTACAGATCAATGGAGAGATAGACCATTATCAGGAAAATAAAATTAAAACCATGATCATTTAAACTAGATCGCATCATGCATTTTCTTAAATAAAATAGGAAAGATTTGTTCTCTGTCATTTTCAGCAGGGCTTATCAGAAAGGTGATGTTTAAACTAAAAGCTGAGGGAAGAGAAAGGGTGAAGAGTGCAAAGATGTGAAAGGGAGACAGAGAAAAACAGTAAGTCACCTCCATTCTGCAGACAAGAAGAGTTAAGTAAGGGACCTACCCAAGACCACCCAGCTGGTTGTATAAGACTGATTTCAGGCTGGGCGTGGTGGCTCACGCCTGTAATCCCAACACTTTGGGAGGCCGAGGCAGGCGGATCACCTGAGGTCAGGAGATCGAGACCAGCCTGGCTAACGTGGTGAAACCCTGTTTCTGCTAAGAATACAGAAATTTAGCTGGGATTACAGGTACAGTCATGTACCTGTAATCCCAGCTACTCGGAAGGCTGAGACAGGAAAATCGCTTGAACCCGGGAGGTGGAGGTTGCAGTGAGCCGAGATTGCGCCACTGCATTCCAACTTGGGCAATAAGAGTGAAACTCCATCTCAAAAAAAAAAAAGACCGATTTCAGATTTGAACTTGGGGCAGCTGACTCCAGTGCCCATGCCATCCTGGGATATTTCACAAGCTTTGTATCCCTGCAGCCTCCACATGGATCTATGGGTATGGTGACAGGATCAGCACCCTGGGTATGGCCCCCAAATTTTGGTGCCTTGTCACAGCTGGGGTTGTCAAATCCCAATTCTCTAGACCCTTCTGCGTTCCAATAGAAATATAATGTTGGCCGGGCGCGGTGGCTCACGCCTGTAATCCCAGCACTTTGGGAGACCGAGGCAGGTGGATCACGAGGTCAGGAGATTGAGACCATCCTGGCTAACACGGTGAAACCCCATCTCTACTAAAAACACAAAAAATTAGCCGGGGCGCCTGTAGTCCCAGCTACACAGGAGGCTGAGGCAGGAGAATGGCATGAACCTGGGAAGCGGAGCTTGCAGTGAGCCAAGATGGTGCCACTGCACTCCAGCCTAGGCGACAGAGCGAGACTCTGTCTCAAAAAAAAAAAAAAAAGAAATATAATGTGAGCCACGTATGTAATTTAAAATTAGTCATGCACTAACCAAACTGATGAAATTAATTTTAATAACCCAGTCTATTTAACCCAATATACTCAACATAGTATTATGCCAACTGATAATATAAAAATCAGTAATGACATCATTAAAACTATTTTTTGCTGGGCGTGGTGGTTCACGCCTAGAATCACAGCACTTTGGGAGGCTGAGGCGGGCGGATCACCTAAGGTCGGGAGTTGGAGATCAGCCTGACCAACATGATGAAACCCTGTCTCTACTAAAAAACAAAAATTAGCCGTGTGTGGTGGCCAGCACCTGTAGTCCCAGCTACACGGGAGGCTGAGGCAGGAGAATTACTTGAACGTGAGAGGCGGAGGTTGCAGTGAGCCAAGATCGTGCCACTGCACTCCAGCCTGGGCGACAGAGCGAGACTCCGTCTCAAAAAAACAAAACAAAACAAAACAAAAAACCATCTTTCATGCTAATGTCTTCAAAATCTGGTGTAGGCTGAATGTAGTGGGTCACGGTTGTAATCCCAGCCCTTTGGGAGGCTGACGTGGGAGGATTGCTTGAAGCCAGCAGTTCAAGGCCAACCTGGGCAAAGCAGTGAGATCTCATCTCTACAAAAAATTTAAAAAGTTAGCCAGGCATGATGATGCATATCTGTAGTGCTAGCTACTCCGGAGGCTGAGGCAGGAGGATTGCTTTAGTCCAGGAGTTCAGAGGCTGCGGTGAGCTATGATCGCATCATTGCACTCCAGGCTGGATGACAGAGTGAGATCCTGTCTCTAAAACAAAAGAAAACAAAATCTGGTGTTTATTTTATGCTTAGTTTGTACACAAATGAGTGTGAAAGCTACGCTGCCAATGGTTAAAGTGAAATGTAGTCCTACCAAAACAATTAAATTGTATTTAATAGATAAAAATATTTTACCTGCTTTGGTTTTAAATTTAAAATTCAGCCAGGCACGGTGGCTCACACCTGTAATCCCAGCACTTTGGTAGGCCGAAGCAGGTGGATCACTTGAGGTCAGCAGCTCGAGACCATCCTTGGCCAACATAGTGAAACCCTGTCTCTACTAAAAATACAAAAATTCGCCAGGCATGCTGGCACACACCTGTAATCCCAGCTACTCGGGATGTTGAGCCGGGAGAATCACTTGACCCCGGGAGGTGGAGGTTGCAGTAAGCTGAGATGATGACCTGCACTCTGACCTGGGCGACAGAGGGAGACTCCATCTCAAATAAATAAATAAATAAATAAAATTAAAATATTCAATAAAATAAAAAAATTCTCAGTCACACTAGCCACATTAGCCATACTTGAAGTGCTCAATAACCACATGTGGCAAACGACTACTGCTATGGTTTAAATGTGTCCCCCAAATGTCATGTGCTGGAAACTTAATGCCCAATGTGGCAGTATTGAGTGGTTGGGACATTTAAGAAGTGATTGGATCATGAAGCCTCTGCCCTCATGAATGGACTAACCCACTCGTGGATTAATGGACTTGTGGGTCATCACAGGAGGAGAGTTGGTGGCTTTATAAGAAGAGGAAGAGAGACCAAAGCATAGCATGTCAGCATGCCCAGTCCCCTCACCATACTATGCCCTGTGCCACCTCCAGACACTTCAGACAGTCCCCGCCAGAAATAAGGCCCTCACCAGAAGTGCCCCCTGGGTCTTGGACTTCCCATCCTCCATACCTGTAAGGAATAAATTCCTTTTCTTTCAAAATTGTTCAGTTTCAGGCATTCTGTTATAAGCAATGGAAAACAGACTAAAACCACTACCATATTGAGCAGTACGACCCTGTACCAAGAATTCCTAACACATGGTCCGGGGTGCAGCAGAGGCGAAGAGCCTAGGTAGGCTGGGGTTTGACTCCTAGATCTACACCATAAACACCAAATAGCCTCAAGCCTTGGTTTCTGCATCTATAAAATGGAATTAATTGGCCGGTCGCGGTGGCTCACGCCTGTAATCCCAGCACTTTGGGAGACCGAGGCGGGCGGATCACGAAGTCAGGAGATCGAGACCATCCTGGCTAACACGGTGAAACCCCATCTCTACTAAAAAATACAAAAAACTAGCCGGGCGAGGTGGCGGGCGCCTGTAGTCCCAGCTACTCGGGAGCGCTGAGGCAGGAGAATGGCGTGAACCCGGGAGGCGGAGCTTGCAGTGAGCTGAGATCGGGCCACTGTACTCCGGCCTGGGCGACAGAGCAAGACCCTGTCTCAAAAAAAAAAAAAAAAAATGGAATTAATTATACCTCCCTTGCATTGCAGTCATAAGGATTAAATGAATTGAGGCTGCCTCATGTCATAGTTGTACCACATTTCTTGGGTTCAAAACCACATCTATTTTGGGCAAGTTACTTCAGCTCTTTGTCCTTCAGTTTCCCCATCTGTAAAATGGGGATAATAATAGTTTCTACCTCACTGGTTTGCATGAGAATTAAATGACCATATTTGTGAAGTGCCTGGAATGTAAATGCTATACAATCATTTGTTCAGAAGCAAGAAAAAAATGGTGACCAACCCCCCCAAAATTAAATGCAGAAATGTACTCTTTTCTGGAGAGAGAGTCAGGCTTTTATGAATTTCTTTCTCCAGGCTCAGAACATCTTTCTACTCAGGTTTCTGAGCCCAGAAGGCTGCTTTTCTCTTTGGTGTAGTTTCTTTTTTTTTTTTTTTTTGAGACAGTGTCTTGCTGTGCCGCCCAGGCTGGAGGGAAGTGGCGTGTGATCTTGGCTCACTGCAACCTCCGCCTCTGGGTTCAAGCATTTCTCCTGCCTCAGCTCCCTAAGTAGCTGGCATTACAGGTGTGCACTACCACACCCCGCTAATGTTTTTGTATTTTTGGTAGAGATGGGGTTTCACCAAGTTGGCCACGATGGTCTCGAACTCCTGACCTTAAATGATCCACCCACCTCGGCCTCCTAAAGTACTGGGATTATAGGCGTGAGCCACTGCGCCCAGCCTCTTTCCTGTAGTTCTGATGAGTTCCGTCTCTGACTCCCAGCACTGGGATGAGAAGTTCAGAGGGCTGTGCTCTGAGGAAGGAAAGGATGTGGGGCCCACAACAATGACATGAGCCATGCCTGATTCCTTCCCTTCCATGTGGGTGTCCCTAATGACTGCCATATGCCTAAAATTCCACCATAGGTGTCCTTGAAACTTTTCATCTTCATACATTTCCCCCACAAAAGTGAGATGATGCCTTGGAACTTCTGGTTGTGTTCCAGGTCTGACTGAAGTCACTGAGCCTGTTAGATTGTGGACCAGTCACCTCCCTTTGGGCGGCCTCAAATTTCTTATCTGTAAAATAAGAAGAGATAGTTGGAGTAGGTCAGTGTTTTCGGAAATATACTATGTACAACAATGGCTGAGTGCCAGAGGGTTTTAGGGTCTCCAGATTCTGTACGAAATAACATTGAATCATAATTGTGATACACTTATACCCTTTCAATTTTCTTCGTGTTTCTCCAAGGACTCGGGGAGAAAGTCTCATTTAACAGCTTCTTTTTTTTTTTTTTTGAGATGGAGTCTGGCTCTATTGCCAGGATGGAGTGCAGTGGCGTCTCGGCTCACCGCAGTCTTCGATTCCCAGGTTCAAGCAACTCTCTTACCTCAGCCTCCTGAGTAGCTGGGAATACAGGCGGGCAACACCACACCCAGCTAATTTTTATATTTTTACTAGAGACGGGATTTCATCATGTTGGCCAGGATGGTCTTGATCTCCTGACCACGTGATCCTCCCACCTTGGCCTCCAAAAGTGCTGGGATTACAGGCATGAGCCACTGTGCCCGGCCAACAGCTTCTATGGTTTTTTTTTTTTGAGAAGGAGTCTTGCTCTTGCTCTGTCACCCAAGGTGGAGTGCAGTGGTGTGATCTCGGCTCACTGCAACCTCCGACTCCCGGGTTCAAGCGATTCTTCTGCCTCAGCCCCCCAAGTAGCTGGGATTGCAGGCATGTGCCACCACGCCTGGCTAATTTTTTTTTTTTTGTATTTTTAGTAGAGACGGGGTTTCACTGTGTTAGCCAGGATGATCTCGATCTCCTGACCTTGTGATCTAACCGCCTCGGCCTCCCAAAGTGCTGGGATTACAGGCATGAGCCACCGCACCTAACAGCTTCTATGTTTTTAGCACCTCTTTTGTTAAGAATGAGAGAGCAGAGTTTAGCTTGGAGCTATCAGCAAGAAACAGGATTTAGCTGGAATGGAATAACCTTGGTCTGCTTTTTTTTGTATTTAATTTTATGCTTACTTCTTTATGGCAAATCATATAGTTTTCTATTTGAGGTCAGTGATTGAAAATTTCCATGTTAAATAAATTTATATAAGTTTTTAAAAATGAGGTGGCTGCAGCCGAGTGCAGTGGCCCATGCCTGTAATCCCAGCACTTTGGGAGGCAGAGGCGAGTGGATCACCGGAGGTCAGGAGTTTGAGACCAGCCTGGTCAACATGGCAAAAACCCATCTCCACTACAAATAAAAAATGAGCCGGACAGGGTGGCGTGCAGCTGTAGTCCCAGCTACTTGGGAGGCTGAGGCATGAGAATCGCTTGAACCCGGGAAGCAGAGATTGCAATGAGCCGAGATCATACCACTGCACTTCAGCCTGGGTGACACAGCAAGACTCTGTATTAAAAAATAATAATAATAAAAATAAATAAATAAAAGATGAGCTGGTTGGAAGGAAAACATTATGGAACTAATATAAAAAATAAGTACATGGATTCAGACCAATCAACTAGGGGAAGACAGTGGGTGATTCAAGAATGGCAACTCCAGGCCTATGATCCTCTCTGGGAGCCCTTATCTAGGAGACTAAGCACCTTCCTTTCTAGAGGCCCCTGGGGGCTTTGCAGAAATCCCTCACCATCCAGATCATGCTAGGCTGGGCCTAAGGAGAGACAGGAAGGCCAGCCCCGTGGTTGTCCCAGGGGCGGCCTGGGATTCTTGCTGAGAAAGTCTCTTCTCATGCCGGTGGGTGGAGCATGGCCCTGTGTAGGGACCTCCCTTATGTCATCTTGTGTCATCCTCAAACTTCCCCCATGAAGCTGCTGTTTTTATCCCTGGAGACAGATGAGGAAACTGGGGCTTAGAGCAGTGACATCACTAGTTTAAGGAGGGAGGGGACAATGGGATTCAGAGCCAGTTGGCCTGGCTCAAAATCCATATGGTCTCTTGTCCACTGTCTTGGACAAAGTCACTTAGCTACTCTGAGACCCACAGCCGTATCTATAAAGTGGGATTGATGACAGTGTTTTCCTGTAGGGTTATTGAATTGCTTATTGTCACTGGGATTTTCTGTTCTTTCTCTCTCTCTCTTTCTCTCTCTCTTTCTTTCTTTCTTTCTTAGAAGGTCTCACTCTGTTGCCCAGGCTGGAGTGTGGTAGGGTGATCATGACTCACTGTAGCCTCAACCTCCTAGACTCAAGCAGTCCTCCCACCTCAGCTTCCTGTGTAGTTGGGATATGGGCACGCGCTACCATGCCTGGCCTGGGAACTGTTATTGGATTAAATGGAGGGTTAAATGGGCTAATACAGGTTAAGTTCACCGCTTAGGAGTGTTCCCAGCACATGGTAAGCACTGGAGGGTGAGTGGCTATTATTATTTCCAAGGCCCCAGGGCTGCTGCACCTCCTCCCTCAGCAGACACACCCTGTGAGAGCTGAGGATAAAGGGGGAGGTGGGGACACACTTCCTGAGAGTGGCCCGTGTGGAGCCTAGGCTGTGCCTTCCAGTGCTTCCTCACGTCAGCCTCACCACAGCCCTGTAAGCTAAGGATGCATTTACGCCCACTTTGCACTTGAGCAAATCCGGTGTCAAAGAGTGAAAGTAACCTCCCCAGCATTACACAGCAAGCCAGTGGGGTTTTTTGAAACAGAGTCTCACTCTCACCCAGGAGTGCAGTGGCATGATCTCAGCTCACTGCAACCTCCGCCTCCTGGGTTCAAGAGATTTTCACGCTTCAGCCTCCTGAGTAGCTGGGATTACAGGCGTGCACCACCATGCCTGGTTAATTTTTGTATTTTTAGTAGAGACGGGGTTTTACCATGTTGGCCAGGCTGGTCTCAAACTCCTAACCGCAAGTGATCTGCCTGCCTCAGCCTCCCAAAGTGTTGGGATTACAGGTGTGAGCCACTGCTCCCGGCCTAGGATTTAAACCCAAGTCTGTGTGGTTTCAAAGTCCACGTCTTTCCACCATTTCAGGAGCCTCAACAAGATTGACGGGAGGTTCCTGGGGAAGTCCTAGGCCCTCCTCAAGGGTGAAGGGCTCTCTCCCTCTGTGTGGTGGAAAGAGCTAGATCGTAGTCATGGGCTGAAGACAGCTGGTCTGGTTCTGACCCTGCCTCTGACCTTGGGCAACTACAGTTCTCTTCCTGAGCTCAGGCATATAATTGCTGCTTTGAGTGTATAAAGGGTTAGGATCTCCGAACTTCCAGGGATCCTGATTCCCTTTCTCGCCTCTCAGCTGGAGGAGGAGGGAGCCCCAGATCTGCCAGCTCCCAATGCTGGACTCATTGCTGAGTCACCTGACCTTCCTTCCTTCCTTCCTGCCTTCCTTTTGTCTGCAGGTCCTGAAGCCATCAGAGGCCAGAGAAGGAAGGGGATTATGTGTGTTCAGTCTGGATAACTGCTCAGCCCTTGCTTTTCTGAGAAAAGCTTGGGGGATGGGGGTGGAGCGCTGAAGCACTCAGCCAGTTGCATCAGAAAACCTTGCGCAAGACGCCCTCCTGGGTCAAACACCCTGTCCCATAGTCCCCACCCCTACCCTGTCCCCTGGGGTGCCAGAGTGAGGACTGTTTGGCCTTGTGAGGGACACTGAGCCAGACCAGGCTGTCAGGGAGTGATGGAGGAAGTTGAGGGATGGAGGAAGGCTTTGGGGCCAGTGCTGAGAGGGCTTAGGCTGCCTGGGTGATGGAACTTGAGCTGGAAGTTGCTCCTCAGGGCATTTAGATCCAACTCATCCACCTGGCTCCCCTCCGGAAGAAGAGGAGACAAGGCCAGTGCCCTGGACACTGACTGAGCCCAGATCCTTGACTCTGGTCCTAGGGTGAACCCTATTGCCTGAATTTGCACTTCAACTGCACTCTGGCCTGAAACCTTGAATGTAGTCTGAGCCGTGATCGCTAAGCCCTGAGCCCTAGCCACAGCTAACCCCGACCCAGGCCCCAAACTGAACACTGTCTTGGTCGTTCACTAGGCAGCCACCTTTTCCCCACATGATCCATAAACTGAATTTGAATTCTAGCTCCTGATTTAGTTATAACCCTGGAGACAGATTTAGCTCTAATCCATCATGTGTGACCCCAGGCCCCAGATAAACCCCAACTCTAGCCCCAGATACCCTGGACATAGATTCTCTCTCTAGTCTCAACAGGGCAGTGCTCAGGCACAGGCATCAAGAGCTTGGCACCTGCTCCCTTCCCCTCTGGCCTGCTCCCCACGCCTCCCCAGGTCGAGGAAGGCTGAGGGGCTGGGTTGAACATGAGGCAGCCCCCTGACCAGCCTGACTGTTACTCAGCAGGGCCAGGGCTGGAGGTGGAGTCAGGCAGGACCACTGGGGATAGGCCAGGCAGGTGCTGAGTCAGGGCAGGGAGAGAGGGGACAGTCTCTGAGAGCAGAGCTGGTCTGGTAATGTGGGATGTGCATGTGGTCCGAAAGGCCCTTTAAGGCAAGTAGCCCCAATCCTATCCATCCCCATCTACCCATTTCTTGTCCATTTTTCCATCACTTATCCATATTATTCTCTCCCAGAGCATCCTGTTCTTTTCCATCAGAGCACTTACTATAATTGGAATTATGCATGCATTTGTTATTTGTTTAGTGTCTGCCTCCCCCACTGAACTACAAGCTCCCTTAGGACAGGCACCTTGCCTGTGTGGCTCACCAGTGTCTCTAGCACCTCATACAGTGCCTGGCACATGGCAAGTGGTCAGTAAATAGTAGCTGAGGGATTAAATCCCTCCACCCATCTATTCATTCCTTTTCCATCTATGAATTATTCTTTCATAACACATCCCCACCATCTAGCCATTCGAATTTCTCGCTGTTCTTTCATCTACACTCCATTCGACAAGCATCCATCCATCCACCTACATGGCTTTCCCGTATCAATCCATGCTATTTATACATTCATCCGTTTCTTCGACAAATATTTACTGTGTACCTACTACTTGCCAGACAACATTCCAAAGGCTGGCGATACTACAGTGAAAATAACAGACAAAAGTGGTGCTTACATCCCATTAGAAGGAAATGTGCAGCCAAGCACAGTGGCTCACACCTGCAATCCCAGTACTTTGGGAGGCTGAGGCGGGAGGATCACTTGAGCCCAGGAGTTTGAGACTAGCTTAGGCAACATGGTGAAACCTCATCTCTACAAAAAAATACAAAAATTAGCCAGGCATGGTGGTGAGTGCCTGTAGTCCCACCTACTCAGGAGGCAGAGGTGGGAGGACGGCTTGAGCCACGTAGGCCAAGATTTCAGTGAGCTGAGATCACGCTGCTGCACTCCAAACTGGGCAAGAGAGTGAGACCCTGTCTCAAAAAAAAAAAAAAAAAAAAAAAGAAAGAAAGAAACATGCAAGAAATAATTACCATAATAAGTACATTATAGCATATTTTAGAGGGTGATGAATACAAGGGAAAAAAAGGGTAAGTACAGAGGATGAGGACTGTTGGGTGGGCGGACAGTGGCTGTACTGAGTGGAGTGTTCCAGTAGATGCCCTGAGACTATCTGAAGGGCAAATTGTTCAGGAAGAGGAACAGCTCATGCAAAAGCTCCGTGGGGAAGCCGACTAGCTGAATGGTGTGCCATCAGAGAAGGTCAATGTGGCTGGAGTGCAGCAAGTGACAGGGGGGCAGTGGCAGATGAGGTCAGAGAGGTAAAGGGAGTTCAGATAATCTGGAGATTTGGAGGCCTTTGAAAGGATGCTGGGGAGTCATGGGGAGGCAGGGGAGGGTTTAAGGAGAGGAGGGAAATTATCTCACCTACTTTTTTTTTTTGAGATGGAGTCTCGCTCCTATCATGCAGGCTGGAGTACAGTGGTGCGATCCAGGCTGACTACAACCTCCACCTCCTGGGTTCAAGCAATCCTTCTTCCTCAGCCTCCTGAGTAGCTGGGATTACAGACGTGCACCACTAT